>NC_041389.1:264548910-264580693 GCF_002162155.2 Triticum dicoccoides
GGGCATTTTTTCGCAATATACAAAGGCCCTTCTGGTGGGTTCCAGCTGTCAGGTGGAGGAATCATTAGTTTGCACATAATAAGGAGGCATTTCCTTGTGTGCGGCTGTGGACCCAGCAGTCAGCCTCTCCACGTACAATCCACTTCCGATGGATGTCGTTCGTTGACCATGTTGACCCCGCCACACTGAGAGCACCAGGGCGATGGACGACGATGAGGCCTAGGAAGGGAACGACACGGAGCCGGGGAAGACTTGGCAGTGGTTGCCCACGCGGTGGGGAATACGAGGGTTTACTGGTTCGACTGCCGTCGCCGGAAAATAACAGGAGGTGTGGGTGAGTAGAGGAATGGCCTGGCCAGCGATGGAGTAGGGTGGGGCGGTGCGGCCTGTGCGGCAGCACAACCGGGCACAGGAGGCGGGAGCAGGCAGTCCCACCGGTGCCGGTTTGGGCGGCTGGAGCAATAATATCAGATATTGATGAAGCAGCATTGCCCTTGGAATAACATCCCACGGTCACTACTGCTAGAATCATTTGTGGACTGAGTTGACAAATCCTTTCGTACACGTCAACCTAGTAGACCCACAAGTCAGCCTCCAAATCTATCCCAAACAGCATACAACCCGAATTTCTAGCCAGATTCAAATTAATATAAAAACTAAACAAACCTTAATTTAAATCCAATGAAATTTTACCCGCACAAAAACAATGCAATTTAAAATATCAAAATCCGAAAGAAAAAAGTATTTTGGAAGTAATTGCTTGTTTGCTGTATTTTTTCATTTTACAACCCATTTATTATTACTTATAGCCCATTTCTTATTACTTATATCCCATTTTCTGGGCAAGCCCGAATGCATCCCCCCTCGTCTTGAAAGATTTCCAGCCCAGCAGGACGTAGAAAAGCAAGTAGGCCTATGTTGGTTATTCTGCAAAAAAGAAAATAGTTGGGCTAGCCAGAAAGGAAAAAAATGGGTTGGTCATGTGGTAAACATATGAAATAAAATCATGGGCTAGACGGGCCACAGCTCCCGCACAACCCAGTTGATACCCTTCTCTGTCCCGAAAAAAATAATGTGTGTGCTGCTGGGTCCCTACTTCATCCTCACCATGTACAATCATCTCCTTATTACTCTCGGTTGTTGGCCATGTTTACAACACCGAAGGGCGGCGCCGTGGCGATCGTACCAAGGCGGAGGACGATGGTGAGGCCTCGGATGGGAACGAACAGGAGCCGGGGATGATGCACATAGTTTTAGGGTGCGATGTGGCCACGATGCGTGTGCGGCAGCACAACTAGCCATGGGAGGCGGGAGCAGGTGGTCACGCCGGCACTGGTTTGACTTTGGCGGCTGGAGGAAGAAGGGTCTGAGGAAAATGACAAATGTTGAATACCAATCCAACGGTCAAGGTTGGCACAATCGTTTGTTGACTAAGCCGACACCAAGTAGCATACTTTTTTATATATAGGAAGAAAAAAACTGGGCTCGTTCGCCTGATAACATTCCCAAAACTATGACCGTTCGATCTTGTGTCGCAACTTATACTACGTTGAAAATGAGTTTGTCTGTCATCCTCCTCCCAGGGATCGTTCGCCACATAAGTGACTAGCACCCTTGGTTTTGAACCGAGAGGTCTTGGGTTCGAGTCCCTGGAACTCTCAATTTTGTCCTCCTTCCTTCCTTGCCAAAAAAGAAAGAAAATCAAAGACATGAGAAGGCATACAGAACAAGCTAGTGTACCTGTAAAGAGACATTGCTGAGTTTTATAAAAAATAGAGATGTGCTCCTGTAGCTGGTTCAAATCTGAACCTACACTATCACTATATATGGTGCTATGCTACTCTGCAAGTAATGAAACTGACATATCCAATGTTTGCTTCTCCTCCTCTCTACTTACTTTGCCCAGCATCAGAAGATCTGGCCTCAACAACCATGTCCACTGGTTGCTCGTCCACCTGCTCTTCAGTAGGAAACATCCAGATATGTGCTAAGTCGCCACCCGTACCATCGCTTGTGGGTCTAGTCACACCCTCGCCGACACACGCACCGCAGCCGATTGCTCATCGCAACCTGCTTCCGTTGGTGTGGTGCCACTGTTGCAAATCATGCAGAGTCGTCTGTCACGTCGCAACCACAATCCGCAACCCTGGTCGAGTCTTCTAAATGCCCGAATCATGGGGTAATAATATATTTTTAAGTGTTGTTCTGCTGCTTTCAGTTGCTGATTTTTTTAATAGTTTGGTTGATGATCTTCCAATTTGATTCATGCAGAAAAGGGAATATTCGTGTGATTTGTATTTCTGGGAAGTTGCTGATGTGGGCGAATGCAACTATGCTGATTATTTGGTTAGCCGAGGAATCCCAATACTAGCAGGTTGGCGTGTTGGACAAGTAACTAAAGGAATGGTAGAAGAGGAAGATCCAGAGCAGAAGGTTAAAGATGCAGATCCTCTGATCATGGCCAAGCAACAACTGCTGAACAGCCTTGACAACAATGAGGAGATGAAAGAGCTTGTGAAGATAATGGGAAAAATCGATGTGCTCTATAGGATGATTGTCTCTTTATTTGTAGTGTATGTAGAACTCATGATGTATTCAGTGGCTATGACATGAGAACTTTGCTGAAACTAGTAATGAATGAAACCTATTTAGCAGGCTGGGCATAGTGTTGTGAACATCTAATGATTTCTATTAACGGAAATCGGGGGGGGGGGGGTGTATCCCCTTTTGCTCACAAATAAATAAATAGAAGAGGCCCTTTTGCTAATAAATAAATAAAATAGCAGAGGCCCTGTCGGGTCAGCTTTGTTCCCATTCGAAGACGTCAAGCAAATTGCAGTCCAACAACAAACTATGTCATCAAATACAAGTTTCACAGCCAAATATGAGTACAACTTAACAACGATGTCATCATGTTTTAGTCGTCATACAACCACCAAACACAAATCAACATACATAATAAGTGATGTTCTCACAAAATACTAAACAACAAGTATATTAGGTTTCAGTTGTCGTAGCAAACACAATTTCACATTGTAGATAAAAAATGTCTTCTGACAGGCAAATACGACAAAAGCAATCTAATCATCATCCGCAGCAGCAGCGTCAACATCTTCGCCATGTTTATCAGTCTGAATCGTATATCCCCCCAATGTCATCTTCTTATTCATCCTCAATGTCCTCGAACGTTAGCTTCTTATTGATCAACTCTCGTATGTCCACAGCCACAGGAAATCTTTTCACCAGCGTCATTGACGTGATGGTTCTCAAAGATATTAGGAACATCTGGGGAATCTTCTACATCAGGAGTAGCGTAAGCATCATCTTGTTGTGCAACTTCATTAAACGAATTCCTCTGCTCATACCTTTGTAATACTCTCCATTCATCTCTACATGCAAATGTGTCTTCCAAGAAAAATATCTATGTTGCTCAATTTTCCAAAATAAAAGGCGCTTAGTTCTGGTACGCCGCCTTGAAATTGATGGATTTGAAATAATCACCAGCTCTGGGTTCTGCGATCCTAGAAATCAGGTTATACCAATGACAACACAACAGAACCACACACCAATGAACCTCGAAACTGGATATATACTGCAACTGTTATGTTAGCATACATTTCAGTTGTCACTTCTCCGTACTTATCCATGCTCATGATGGCATTGTTTTGTGTTTTCCTGCCTTTGTCGCGTGCAAGGGTGTTGTAGCGCACATCTCCAACAACGCAAGATTCATAATGTCTTAACCGAGTATCAGGACCCATTGCTAGTGCGTAAAGGGCATCACCAACTGCCTACCCATCCTCCCACATATTCTTAACCTATGGTTAGAAAATAGACAAGCTGGTCATCTTATGTACTCAATATATTAAAAAAATTGACAGTGCAATGGAAAAGCTTACATGGCTCTTGAACCATTTCGCAAATCCTGCCATAATCAGTTTGTCAATGTTTCTTGGATTTTGTGGCAGTAACTCCTTTTTGTAGATGCTGCACAACATAGTGATCACTTCAAACATCTAAATATATAAGAATGTGTTGCAAGTTTAGTAGATTATGATGTATAAGCTGCAGTACTTAGCACTTACTCGATATAAGTTAGAACCTCAGGACAGTTATTCAACACATACCAAACCATTTTGTCCAAATTTTTAGGTTTGTCGTCTTGTCAACTCTTCCCTGTAACTCGAACAGAACAATCGAAAACATTGTGCCCGAGATTATCTTCACCCATCTCTTTGCTAAGTTGATCAGCTGTTTCAATGTATTTGAGCAGAATGTCAATGCTTCTGTAGCAATGTAGGCCTCTGCAATAGAACCCTCGGGTCTTGCTCTATTCCTAAATACCCCTTGAAAGTGCGTAGCCGCCTTTCAATAGGGTACATCCAGCCATACTGTACTGGACATCTAAGTAGTGCCTCATCAGGTAGATGAACAACCAAATGCACCATAACATTAAAGAAGGATGGAGGATATATCTTCTCAAGGTCGCATAGGATTGTTGGTATCTTGTCTCTAAGATGCTCCAAAGCATCTATCCTGATATTTCTACTACAGAGTTCCCTGAAGAATTGTCCCAACTCTGCAACTGCTCTATATAAGTCAGGGCGGCCCAATCCTCTAAGGATAACAGGTAAAATCCTTTGAAGCAGGATGTGGTAGTCATGAGTTTTCAACCCTTGTACCTTATTTCCATCTGCACTGACTCTCCTTTCAGGGTTGGAAGCAAATCCACGTGGAAATCTCACACGTGATAGGACCTCGCAGAATTCTTTTCTTTTTACCTTGTCCAAGACGTACACAATTGGTGCCATATCCCGTGGTTTACCTTCATCTTCCACTTGCAAATCCTTTTTGATACCCAGGCATGTCAAGTCAATCCTAGATTTTAAGGTATCTTTCATCTTGCCTTCAATATTACAAAGTGTGCCGATAATGATGTCACTTATAGTTTTCTCGATGTGCATCACATCAAGATCATGCCGCAGATCCAAATATTTCCAATACTCCAACTCCCACAAAGCGGACCTGCAGGCAAACAATAATCTCTCTTCTGCCCTGCCATGCTTCCCTTTCCCGCTACCATTATCAGGATGGTTTCCTGGTGTAATATGACTGACCTTCTCTAATTCCACTTGCAACTCATCGGCGGTGAGCATCTTTGGGGCATCACAGATTTCATGCTTTGCGTTGAACACATATCTTCGGTATTTTGTAGGACATGACTTGTCGTTGGAAAGGAAACAACGGTGTCCAATGTAACAAATCTTGCTAAGTATTGCGTATGATAGCGGATTCCTGTCACAGCGAACACATGCATTGTAACCATTTGTCGTTCACCCTGGCATAGTACCCAAAGCCAGATACACATGGATGCACAAAATTATAATAGCACACAGAAAGAAATCAGCTGGTGGGCTGCTATATAGGTCCCGACTGAGAACACCCCTCCATAGATGTTGAAGTTCCTCCACAAGAGGCTCCATGAATAAATCAAAATCCTTTCCAGGAGTTTTTGGACCCGGGATGAGCAAGGCCATCATGTAGTTTGATTCTTTGGTCTAGGCATTTGGAAGCATGTTGTAAGGGATAACAGGAACTGGCCACATGCTATATGTGGCGCTCTGGTGGCCAAATGGGTTAAATCCATCTGAAGCTAAGCCAAGTCTAATGTTTCTCGGGTCAGCAGCAAACTTTTTATGTTTCTGATTGAAGCTTTTCTACTCACTACCATGATATTGATGGCTCATTACATTCTGATCTCTGTACTCCTGGTTCCTAGAATGCCACAGTACATCCTCTCCTGTTTCAGCATTATGAAACAATCTCTGCAATCTCAATATAATTGGAAAATGTCTCAGAACATTATGAGGAATCCTCTTCATAGCATCGCCATCTTTCCATCTTGATGATTTGCATTTTCGGCATTCACTTAAGTTGGCATAATCCTTCCGGAACAGAACACAATTATTCTTACAAACATGGATCATATCATATCCAATTCCAACTGCATGAAGGAAATTCTTCATTTTACTATAGGTGTGTGGCAGCTCAGACGGTTCTGGGAAAGATTTGCGGAAAGCAACCAACATCGCATCGAATGATTTGTTGGTCATCCGCTCAGATGTCTTCACCTGAAGAAAGGTGACCATAGCTGAGAATACTGACAGCTTATTTCGTGGGGTGACAGCCACGTTGTATTGTTCCAACATGCGGGCCCACCATTTTTCTTCTGCAGGTGAAAGTTCACGAACTGCACGAGCATTTCATAGCATTGTTTCAATGTTGGTAAAACTCACTGGCTCCACCACCACCACCTCCTTCTCCTCTTCCACCTGAGCATCAGGCAAATCAAGATGGTGATCTGCTACTTCCACATAGGCAGTAACATTGACATTCACAGCTTCACCATGATTAACCCACCTAGTATATATGACCGACATCCCATACAAGTATAGATGATTTTGCACAGTTTACTGGGGGTCTTGCAACTGAATTCATAAAACTACTACATGGGCAGAACACATCTGATTTCGAACCACCATACCCAGCTCTGATAAAGTTCATGAAGTTTTCAACCCCCTCGACATATGCAGCGAAGAATCTTTGTGGAGAAGTTATCCAAGTCATGTCCATCTGTTAGACATAGAAATTAGTTCTTCTACTCGATACTACAAGAAAAACATATATGCTTTTTTTATGAAGTCCAGAAAAAACTACCTAGGTCGATGTCTAAAGCTATGGCTAGATATTTGGTCAAGAAGATCTAAGTAACGAAATATATGTAAAGCTAATTCGGCAAACAGATTTGAGTGCTAAATTATGGCAGGCTATTTCAGCATTCAATGAGGCTGATCACACAGCCATCGAAGGCTATCTCAGCAACAAAGATACATTATAAAATGGTGTAGAGCTATTTCACCTAACAAATTGGCTACTAGACCATTGCAATCTACGTCACAATAAATATATGGAAGGGTATTTTAGCAACTAATCGGACATGGCATGCCATCTCAGCTAAGCAGATTGAGTGGGCAAGGAAGCTTCTTAAGCAGAGCATAATGACTGTAAACTACTTTGGCAAACAGTGAGATTAATAGCGTCTATCAGCTAACATTCAGCGCTACTCCGACATGCACGGGGCCTTAGTCTAGAATGCGCATACTGTGCGAGAGGCTGAATGCCGTGCATCTCCACAAGAACGTCGCCAATGGTGGCGGCCCGGCTAGAGGACCACAGTCTATGAGAGCGTACTATGGGAGCGAGAGGATCATTGTGTGTCCCCTCGACGAACCACGGTGCTGACGTATCGGCACGACGGAGAGGGCAGCTTTGGCGAAGTGAATGGAGTGGAGGGGGGCGGGGGGAGGGGGTTTTGGGAATATTATTAACTAGTTGGCCAAAGGGCAGTTGCATTTGGGATTTGGGGGGGAATTTTTGGGAGGGATTTTTGCGCGATGGGCGAGGGAGTTTGGTGCATGGTCAGTTTCTCCAAGTGCATTCCCACATGTCATTGAAGAGGCAAGCTGAAGTGTGTTCTATTTATGTGAGCCGTGTGTTGGACTGACCGTGTGAGGGGTGCAATGTCACCGCGATAGGCGTGATGTGAGTGTACTGCCTTTTTTCCTTTTAAACATGGTGCTTCGCCCCTGAAAGTGCAACTATCCCTAGGTGGTTTTGGTAATTCCTAACAACATATAGCTCATTGAGCTAATGCTATTTCAAGATAAATATTTCAGGAAAGCTCGATGTTTGGCATGGCATGGATGAGAAATGTGGAGCCCTCAAAATGCTTAGGACAAAAGGATTGGCTCAAGCTCAAAGAACAAGACTCTACATTTTTCATTTTTGTGATCCAAGATGACATTGAGTCCTTAGGAAAAGCCAATACTACCAAGAGGTGGTGAGGTGTTGCTTAATGAGTTTTTTGCTCAAAGTGCTTAGTGATATGCTCCAAAAACCCTCAACTACTTTCTCACATCCACATATGTCCCAAACCAAAAGTCAAACTCAGCCCCACCAAAAATTTCTATCCGGCGCCACCGAGTTCAGTTGACATAGCCACTGCCAGAAACCCTAGTCTTTTCAGTCTCACCGATAGAGATCTCGGTCTCACCGAGATGGGATTGTAATCTCTCTGTTTCCCTTTGTAACGTTTTGGTCAAACCGATATGAGCGATCGGTCCCACCAAGATTGCAATGCAAACTCTCTGTTTCCCTTTCCTAATGTTTCGGTCCAACCGAGATGAGCAAATCGGTCCCACCGAGTTTGCCTGACCAACTCTCTGTTTGTCTATTACCAAAATTGGTCTCACCGAGTTTGTGCAATCGGTCTCACGAGATTATGTTATGCCCTAACCCTAACCATATCGGTCCCACCAGGTTGACGTATCGGTCCAACCGAAATGCCTAACGGTCACATTATGAACTAAATTGGTCTGACCGAGTTTCACGATTCGGTCCCACCGAGTTTGGTGAATTGTGTGTAACGGTTAGATTTTGTGTGGAGGCTATATATACCCCTCCACCCACTCTTCATTCGTGGAGAGAGCCATCAGAACATGCCTACACTTCCAACATACATTTTCTGAGAGAGAACTACCTACACTTGTGTCGAGGTCAAGATATTCCATTCCTAGCACATAAATCTTGATCTCTAGCCTTCCCCAAGTTGCTTTCCACTCAAATCTTCTTTCCACCAAATCCAAATCCTTTGAGAGAGATTTGAGTGTTGGGGAGACTATCATTTGAAGCACAAGAGCAAGGAGTTCATCATCAACACACCATTTGTTATTTCTTGGAGAGTAGTGTCTCCTAGATTGGCTAGGTGTCACTCGGGAGCCTCCATCAAGATTGTGGAGTTGAACCAAGGAGTTTGTAAGGGCAAGGAGATCTCCTACTTCGTGAAGATCTACCTGAGTGAGGCAAGTCCTTCGTGGGCGACGGCCATGGTGGGATAGACAAGGTTGCTTCTTCGTGGACCCTTCGTCAGTGGAGCCCTTCGTGGACTCGCGCAACCGTTACCCTTCGTGGGTTGAGGTCTCCATCAACGTGGATGTGCGATAGCACCACCTATCGGAACCATGGATAAAAAATCTCCGTGTCAACATTGCGTTTGCTTCCTCAAACTCCTCCCTTTACCTTCATATGCAATTGTTTTACATTCCGCTGCTATACTCTTAGAATTGCATGTGTAGGTTGATTGCTTGACTTGTGCTAAGTTGCTAAAATCCGCCAAGAACTAAAATTGGGAAAGTGCTAGATTTTTATTTGGTCAAGTAGTCTAATCACCCCCTCTAGACATACTTTCGATCCTACAAGTGGTATCAGAGCTTTGGTCTCCATTTGCTTTGATTTTCATAGCTTTTGGTGGTCATAGCCTTGGTTTAACAACCTAGGAGAGTATGGCGTCTAGCGAGGGAAATTACCACCATAGAGGTCCTTACTTTGATGGTACAAATTTTGATAGTTGGAAGCATAAGATGAAAATGCATATTCTTGGACATAACCCCGCCGTTTGAGCTATTGTGTGTATTGGCTTGCAAGGTGAATTCTTTGATGAGAGAGAACCAAACCGTGAAGCTACCGCAGAAGAGTTGAAGATGCTGCAATACAATGCTCAAGCTTGTGATATTCTCTTCAACGGATTGTGCCCCGAAGAATTCAACAAAATCAGCCGTCTTGAGAACGCAAAGGAAATTTGGGGTACTTTGATTGATATGCACGAAGGTACCGACTCCGTCAAGGAATCAAAATTGGATGTGCTTCAAAGTCAACTTGACAAGTTCAAAATGAAGGATGGTGAAGGCGTCGCTGAAATGTACTCTAGGCTTGCTCTCATCACAAATGAGATTACCGGCTTAGGAAGTGAAGAGATGACCGATAAATTCATCATCAAGAAGATCCTAAGAGCCTTGGATGGAAAATATGATACCATGTGCACATTGATCCAAATGATGCCCAATTGCAAAGATCTCAAACCAACGGAAGTCATCGTAAGAATTGTTGCTCACGAGATGTCACTCAAGGATAAGGAAGAGCTCCATAACAAGTCAAGTGGTGCTTACAAAGCCTCATGTGAATCTCCCACATCATCAAGTGAGAAACAAACCTTCAATGAGGAATTGAGCCTAATGGTGAAGAACTTCAACAAGTTCTACAAGAGTAGAAGCAAGGAAAGAAGTTCCAAGTCAAGGTCCTACAATGACAAAAGATCTTCTAGTCGTGAGCGTAATTGCTACAATTGTGGAAGACCCGAACACTATTCCAATGAGTGTACGGCTCCCTACAAAAGAAGAGAAGATTCTCCAAAAAGAAGGAGTAGAAGAGAAGAATCACCATCAAGAGAAAGAAGGAATGGAGATGATCGTTATGAATGAAGAACATCCTGGAGAAGCAATGATTCGGAAAGGAAGGACAAATCATCAAAGAGCTACAGAAAACGAAGACATCAAGCTCATGTTGGTGAATGGGTATCCAGCTCCGACTCCGAAAATCACTCCGAGAGAAGCTATCACTCCGACTCCGAATATACTCAAGATGAAGGTGTTTCCGGTCTAGCACTTGTGTCAACCAACTCCTATGACATATTTGACTCACCAAATGAAGGAATTGGAAGATGCTTCATGGCTAAAGGCCCAAAGGTATCACACCCCGAGTATGTTGATTTCAATAGTGATGAAGATGACTTGTTAGGTGATGATGATTTACTTGTTGACAACTCTAGTGATGAATACTATGATGAAACGTCAATTAATCATGCTAATCAAGATAAAACGAATGACAATGATAAGGAGAAGATTGAGCGCCTAACTAAAGAACTAAACACTCTTAAGTTAGCTCATGAAACTATCTTGGAAGATCATCGAGAACTTTCAAAAACTCATGAGAAGTTACGCTATGAAAAGCTCAACCTTGAGCAAGAGCATGAGTTTTTAAAGGCAATCAATGGTGATCTTCGCAAGAAAAGTTCTTCTTACATTGCCAAGCGTTTACTCTTATCTACTTACATGCCACAAGTCAAGTCTAGTAACAAGAACAATAAAGATTCTTCTTCTAGTAGTAACAATAATCATGCTAAATCCAATGTTATTGCTTCTAGTAGTTCTCTTGATTCCACTAATGATTCTCTTAGCCAAGTTACACTTGAGCAAGAAAATAGCTTATTGAAGGGAATTATAGAGAAAGGTGTTTACAAGAGCCTTGCCAGATGTAAGCAATTCGAGGAGATTGTATGCAAGCAAGGAAGGCACCGGAAGAATCAAGGTCTTGGTTTTGAACGAAAGTTCAATGCCAATGGAGTTGAGTGGGAAGAAGATCAATACCCCAAGATGAAGTTTGTTCCTCAACAAGAGAAGTACGATCCTACTTCCTTCAAAGGAACACAAGCTCAAGATGATCTTCCACCACAAGACCACAAGCAAAAAGGCAAGGACAAGCTTCAAGAGGAGATTGATGCATTTGAAGAAGCTCCTAAGGCCTTTGTCAAGTGGGTTCCCAAGACTACATCAAGTTATACTTCATCAAGTACGACTACAACTCGAAGGAGTCCCATCAAGATGATGTGGATCCCAAAGAAGAAGAACTAGAGAGTTCTTCAGGGTGACTCCACCAACATACTTCACTCCTATCATTTTGGCAAGGACAAGTGCAATCAACTTCCACATCTTGCACTAGTTCAAGGGGTCACAAACCCTCTTGTTGGTAAGACAACGGACAAGGTAACCTAATGCTTTCATGGACATCATCTTGTGTGTGCATCAGTCTATGTCTATGGATATCCTTGTTTGTTCCTTGTGGGACTAACCCGTGTAGGTATTGAAAGTGCAACTCACTCCAATGGATTGCTCCAAATGATCAACAACATTGAGCATCCACATCTTCAACACCTACATGAAGTCATGATCAACAAAACCCAAGGTTAGTTCATCCCTCTTAGGGGGGATCTCACATCTAGGGGGAGCTTTACTCTAAGAATTGAGCTAAAGAAACTCTAATGGTGTGAACACAACAATGCTTTATGTAGAAGTGGTAACCCCACTTGTGCTTAAACAATGAGTATGACCTATGATCAAATGTTCTCATTTGACTCCTAAGTCAATATACTCATACCTAGATGACCTAGTCATCGCCAATTGTTTGATAGATGCTAGAATTGGTTGTGCATGCTTTGCCACATATTTCATTTGCCATTTTATTGTGTGAGTATGCTAATTGCATATTTTACTCATTCAAGGACATCCACTTGTTGTTTTGATTGTTTGGTTTCTTTCCTTTTGCCAAGTGGATGGACAAGAATGCCTAAGAACCTTCTCTAGCTATCTATGCTTTTCTTGTCTCAAACTCTATTCATGCTACATCACAAAGTTTGATCAAGTCAGATTCGAACCACTCTGTGTGAGGAGCACTCGGAGTCCCCGATTTGTCATAGACTTAAACTTCCAAAACCTCTTTGTGCATTTCGGTCTGACCGATTCACCCTTTTCGGTCATACCGAGATCACTAAGTTGATCTAGGTTTTCAATCTCGGTGCAACCGATTAGAACCTTTCGGTCACACCGAGTTGCATTAACTGCTCGCAGTTTTGCATCTCGGTGCCACAGAGTTTTTTCACTCGGTCACACCAACAGGTTCAGGTTATATATAGTGACGGGTCAAATTTTGGAAAAATTTCTGAAACTCTTCGCCCGCGCGTAACCTGCTCTGCCTCTTTGGGTCTTCAGATCATCTTCTTGCCGCCAGTGACCTCCCGCCGCTGGTCTCCGCCGCCGTCAATGGCAATCTGCCCCGCCGTTGCCGCCATAGCAAGTTCACTGCCGAGTTAGGGTATGAACTTGATACTTTGTGCTATTCATTAACTCCGATTCGTAGCACATTGCTTTGCCATGATTCTTTCCACGTATGAAATCATCCTGTCCAGCGAAAACATCCTGTAGATTAGATTTGATTTGAAAATTTAGTGTTAGGTTTCCACCGAACTCATCTCGGACCGACCGAGTTGTTGAAATCGGACTCACCGATTTGGCTTAGGCCATTGCACCTGCAATTTTTGATCTGACCGAGAATTGCAAATCGGTGTGACCGAATTCGATTCTCTATGAAACCCTAGCACTCTCGATGCCACCGAACTGTGACTCGGTCTGACCGAGTTCACTAGTTTAGGTTCCAAAAGCTGCTTTGGTATCACTGAGTTTACAAATCGGTAGCTCCGAAATGCTTTCTGTGGAGAACTAAAACTAAGTTTTTGACTCAATTGTTTTGCAAAACCTCTATACTTTGTGATGCTCATCCACTCTACCTCATCTATATCTATTCATAGGGTTTGATGTCAGTGAGTTTGCAGAGATGTCTGATCAAAGTGATAGCCAGAACAAGTCTGAAGAGCAAGCTCAATTGAGTGAGGGCACTAGTCCCTCAAGCAGCTATGATAAGGGCAGCAGGAGCACACCCAGTAACTTGCCAAAGGCAGCCACCAGGACAAGGAAGAAGAAAACCTCAGATTCAGAAGATGAGGATTATGTTGCTGTTGAGGATGAGGCCACCTCAAAGAAGAAAGTGATGAAGAAGGAGTATGGCAGTGCTGCTACAACAAAGCCAGGCATGAACAAGAAGGCACCTGCCAGGAGAGTGCCTACATCCAAACCCAGGAAGGTTGCCACAGGTGAAACTATGAAGTTCGCCATTGAATCTGAAGAAGAAGCAGCTGTTGAAGACAAGAAAAAGAAGAGGGCAAGAACAACTACTGCCAAAGTTCTTGGCAAGCCCTCCACGTGGAGAAATTCTGAAGAAGAAGATGAAGAGGAAGAGGAAGAGGATGCTGCTCCAGCTCGTAAGGCTCAGAAGCTCACGAGAGATGCAATTAAGTCAGGGGCTGCTTCTAAGCCCAAAGCTATTCCCAAGGCTGCTGCTCCAGCTCAAAAGCCTAAACCCAATAGGAACACCAGAAGTATACCTGCTGAGGAGAAGAACAAGGCCCCAGTGCCTGAAGCTGCAGAAGAAGATGATTCACTAGTTTTGAGAAAACTGAAGCCCAAGATCCTTGACCACAATGATGCACATCCTGTTGCAGAGAACATGAAAATCAGGAAGGATTCATGACTGAGATTATGGAGACAGTCTGATCCATATGCTGTCAGGAGAAGAACTATTGTTGACTACAGGTTTCACACAAAGGAACAGCAAGACTTTTATGAGACAATCTTGCTTGACAAGAAGCCTATTGTCTGTCACATGAGATGGGTTGACTGGGAGTACATCAAGGAGAATGAAGATCACTATCCAGGTGTATATGACAGCTTCAAAGCATGTGGAGTTGGTAAATTTGTTGCCCATAAGTTCACCAAGTGGAATGATGAGCTGATCATGCAGTTTTACTCCACTGCCCACTTCTACCCAGATGGGAAGATCATCTGGATGTAAGAAGGTACTAGGTACCAATCCTCTATGGAAGAATGGGCTCAGTTGATCCATGCCCTAGAAGAAAGTGAAGATGATTTAGATGTTTATGCTGAAAAGAAGAAAGACCATAACACTATGGCACACATGTACAAAGAGATCCCAAATGATGCTATGGAGACTCATAAGTTTCGATCTGTCCATTTCTTGTTGTCTGGTTTGCCTACCAGCAACTGGATCCTAAGGCACACATTGCTAACCAAGTCAGGTGATCACAAGATGCATGATTAGAGGACATGCTATCAATTTGCTACATTTGTTTGATGTGCCTCAAAAGTTTAAAGTCATGAGTCTGATTGTGGAGACAATCAAAAGAACAACAACTGGTCAGAAAAGATCTTGTGGGTATGCCCCACAAATTCAGGAGCTCATCAACTCCAAGATGGGCACAGGCAAATATCTATGGGATAAGGAGCACCTACCCATCTACCCTGAATTTGAAGACAACACTATTGTTTTGAATGAGAATGAACCATCATCAGCTCAAGCACATGAGAAGAGAGAGAAGGCAAGGGTAGAGAAAGCTGCAAAGATGCCAACTGCTGAAGAGGCATCTCAAGTATTCCTGAAGAGCAAGCAAGATCAGCTTGGATATCTGATTACCTCCACCTTGAGGATTGAGAAGGGCTTGGCCACCCTGACTCAAAACCAGGAGAGTTTGGAGAGGGAAATTGAGCACAGATTCTATGCTCTTGATGTCAAGGTAACTGAGATCCAAACTGCAGTTGAGCAACTTCAGGAGGAAGTGGAGGAGAAGAAGGGCAAGTCTACTACAGATGCTTTTGCTAGAGTGCCCAGAGGACAGAGATCTGCTGCAGTGCCAGTCACAGATACTAGAGCTACAACATCCGCACCAACTGCTACATCTTCAGTACCACCAGATCCAGCAGCCACTCCACCAGCTCCAGCTACATCAACAAACGCTTTCGTCCTTGGAGTCATCTCTACACCACCTCATGAAGACCAAGCCTGAGAGACATTTAGCAATATGCATTTTTTGAACTTTTTGGTAACTTGTTGCCAAAGGGGGAGAAAATGTATAGATCATAGGCTTCGAGAGAGTGTTGTTTTTATCTCTCTTGTTTTTGGTTGAACTTGTTTGATTGTGTGCTTGTGAGCTACTTGTTTACTTGTTTGATCATGTGTTTGATCATATGCTACCCTTATATGATCATTCACGTTGCTTGGTGATGAGTGCATGTGTTCAATTATTATCATTTTGAGCGATCCACCAAGATGTATGTGACATGAAAGAGTAACCCATGATCCTAACACATTGTGTATTTGTAGTCCAAAGCAAATTTGAAATAATGCACAAATTTAGGGGGAGCTCTTGCTTATCACATACTTCTCAAAGCGACGATGTTTTTCAATCTTATTATCATTTGTCGAAGCTTTGATCTCTATGCTGTCATCAATTACCAAAAAGGGGGAGATTGAAAGTGCAACTATCCTTGGGTGGTTTTGGTAATTCCTAACAACATATAGCTCATTGAGCTAATGCTATTTCAAGATAAATATTTTAGGAAAGCTCGATGTTTGGCATGCATGGATGAGAAACATGGACCCCTCAAAATGCTAAGGACAAAAGGATTGGCTCAAGCTCAAAGACAAGACTCTACTTTTTTCATTTTAGTGATCCAAGATCACATTGAGTCCATAGGAAAAGCCAATACTATCAAGAGGGGGTGAGGTGTTGCTTAATGAGTTTCTTGCTCAAAGTGCTTAGTGATATGCTCCAAAAACCCTCAACTACTTTCTCACATCCACATATGTCCCAAACCAAAAGTCAAACTCGGCCCCACCGAAACTTTCTATCCGGCGCCACCGAGTTCAGTTGACATAGCCATTGCCAGAAACCCTAGTCTTTTCAGTCTCATCGATAAAGATCACGGTCTCACCGAGATGGGATTGTAATCTCTCTGTTTCCCTTCGTAATGTTTCGGTCAAACCAAGATGAGCGATCGGTCCCACCGAGATTGCAATGCAAACTCTCTGTTTCCCTTTCGTAACATTTCGGTCCAACCGAAATGAGCGAATCGGTCCCACTGAGTTTGCCTGACCAACTCTCTGTTTGTCTATTACCAAAATCGGTCTCACCGAGTTTGTGTAATCGGTCTCACCGAGATTAAGTTATGCCCTAACCCTAACCATATCGGTCCCACCAAGTTGACGTATCGGTCCCACCGAAATGCCTAACAGTTACATTATGAACTAAATCGGTCTGATCGAGTTTCACGATTCGGTCCCACCGAGTTTGGTAAATTGTGTGTAGCGGTTAGATTTTCTGTGGAGGCTATATATACCCCTCCACCCACTCTTCATTCGTGGAGAGAGCCATCAGAACTTGCCTACACTTCCAACATACATTTTCTGAGAGAGAACCACCTACACTTGTGTTGAGGTCAAGATATTCCATTCCTACCACATAAATCTTGATCTCTAGCCTTCCCCAAGTTTCTTTACACTCAAATCTTCTTTCCACCAAATCCAAATCATGTGAGAGAGAGTTGAGTGTTGGGGAGACTATCATTTGAAGCACAAGAGCAAGGAGTTCATCATCAACACACCATTTGTTACTTCTTGGAGAGTGGTGTCTCCTAGATTGGCTAGGTGTCACTTGGGAGCCTCTGTCAAGATTGTGGAGTTGAACCAAGGAGTATTTAAGGGCAAGGAGATCGCCTACTTCGTGAAGATCTACCCGAGTGAGGCAAGTCCTTCGTGGGCGACGGCCATGGCGGGATAGACAAGGTTGCTTCTTCGTGGACCCTCCGTGGGTGGAGCCCTCCGTGGACTCGCGCAACCGTTACCCTTCATGGGTTGAAGTCTCCATCAAGGTGGATGTACGATAGCACCACCTATCGGAACCACGGATAAAAAATCTCCGTGTCAACATTGCGTTTGCTTCCTCAAACTCTTCTCTTTACCTTCATATGCAATTGTTTTACATTCCGTTGCTATACTCTTAGAATTGCATGTGTAGGTTGATTACTTGACTTGTGCTAAGTTGCTAAAATCTGCCAAGAACTAAAATTGGGAAACGGCTAGATTTTTATTTGGTCAAGTAGTCTAATCACCCCCCTAGACATACTTTCGATCCTACAGCCCCCTCAAGAAAACTTGGTGCTTCGTGCGATCCAGCGATACTACTACTAGTAAACCGGTAATCCCGACTAAAACGGCGCGGCCGGGTCTTTTCCCGCGCGATATGCTGGGAGGTTGGTTTAGTTGGTTTTTTTAGGACGAGTAATGCTACACCTACGTAATCCCAGTTACGTAATTAACGTAATGTGAAATGTGTGAGCTGTTGATTAGAGATTGGGGAGAGGGAGGGGCCCACCTCCATGAAAACCAGGGGGAGAGAGAGGCAATAGATGTTAAACCTTTCGTAGGTCCCGGAGATGTAGAAAGATGTGAAATGCGTGAATGTGTAGTGGACATACTATTGGAGTGCCTAAGATAAATTGTGTATGTAGACCCTATGTGTTTATTTACTTCGCATGTTGGCTTTGTCTCGAGTCAAACTTTGTAAGTTTATACACACAAAAACGAATCATCATTCCATATATTTTAATACTCCCACAATATATCTTACTATCATTATGAAAGTTCATATACACCGGACGAGATTCATGCAAAAACGACAGATTTTCATTACATTTTGAACTTTTATAGGGCTAAAAAATAGAGAAACCAAGCCCTAAACTTATTCTATGGCGGCGACCGATGTCCCCCATTTGCAATCTCCATGTACGGGGGCGGGTTCAAGACCCGTGAAGTGAAGGTGCGGTCTTCGGCGAGGATGAGTAGAACACGGGAGACGGACCTACCAGTTGGCACACCATGCCCTGCCACCTCCCATGCCCTACTCATCCTCGGAGGAGTCCTCGACCTCGGCGGTGCGGTGGATGTGAGGTAGATGATGATGGATGCAGACGGTCTGTCGCTTCACCTGCCACATGCGCCACCGAACGTTGGACGGCGGCGTAGGACGCGTGGCTAACGGTGCTCCTATCGTCGGCCGCCAACGTGGCCACCGCTTGTGCGGTCACGTCCGCGTCTGGCTACGCCGCTATTGCGTTGTGAGCTGCGACTTGGGAGAGGGCGGCGACCTCGAGCTTCATCCCCGAAGACAAGCTCTCCCGCAGAGCGTTCGCGCTCGCGGTCATGGCGGATGTGGTGCCAGGTAGGAGGACGATGCGGTATGGTGTCGAGTTTAGCTGGGCGTTTCCACTTTAAGTAGCGCATTCCGGTGAGGCCAAGCGTCCGGGTGTGTCATTAAGTCGTCAGAGTTGGTTCCTCGGGTACCAAGCCTCTTAATGACGGCATATAGACGGCCGACATGAATGCAGGCAGCTGCCACCGGCTTGGAACACACCGCGTGACAACACGAGGGACAAGGGTTTTTTGTGTGCGAGGGTAGTCAGCTACGGTCGTGGCAACATTGGAGATGCCTTTTCTCACATGCTATCCCCACATGTCATTGAAAAAGCAAAATGATCTGACATGGTCTCAGGTCCTAGGGATGCCGTTGGCCACGCTACAACACTCCACGGACGTGTCACAGTGCACGCGCACTTCGGTGCCCCGTGCATCCTCGACGAGTCGGGTGTAGATCAGCTGGTCGTGCCACAGCGCTAACGCCACCCTTGGCACCCTGAAGCCGACTGTGTCTTGCGACGACGAGCGTGTCGCTCACCGCGGTCGACATGTCCAGAGGCGGTGCCGGAGCTGCGCCACATTGCTGGCCCCTACGACCCACATGAACGGTTGCCGGTGGCGAGGAGGTCGTGGGCCAGCTCCTGCATTGGACTAGTCTGCGCAACGTTCTCCCGTCAGGTGTGCCGCACATGTCGATTTCCCTGCTTTCCCGGCCAAATTCGAGCATTCGTGCTCCGCGTTGCGCATTAGGCGCATAACAGGTTGTTTTTGTGCCCTAGTTCAAATGTGGTATAGTACCAAGTTGTTACCCTAGCCCCAAGTGTGGTGGTTTTGGGCACGGTACCACCCTTTTCCTTTTCAACTAGTGAAGCGTAACACTTGATTAAGTAGACGGATGGTGTGCTAATGTAGGTGTTCGACTTTTTGAAGGAATAATTGAGGTGTGCCCGGTTCGTGCCCACATTTAGGGGTTCAACTTACAATGTTCCGGCAGTAGTAACTATACTAGTCCCTGCGTACTCCTTCTGTTTTTATTTACTCCGCATTTTAGCTTTGCTCAAAGTCAAACTTTGTAAACTTTGACAAAGTTTATAGACAGAAATAATAACATATACAATAACAAATCAATACCATTAGATTCATTATTGAATATGCTTTCACATCATATAGATTTGCTATTGTAAATGTTCATATTTTTTCTATAAACTTGGTCAAATTTTATGAAGTTTGACTTCAGTCAAACCTAATATGCAGAGTAAATAAAAACGAAGGGAGTATCTTACTCCGTGACCAAGACGGAAGGGAAAACGAGACAACTTATTGTTTATTTGAGCTGTTCAAGTATAATCATGCGGCATTGCTTATTTCTCATTCCTCTCCAATCCTCTTCTCCATCGATCATGCCGTCCTCCGGTCGAGTCCATCCTCCCGCATTCCTCAATTGAACATTCCGCCGAGTATAATTCGCATGTGGGCCTAGACAATGCTTGTATTTCCAATTTTGTAATTTGTCCGATATGCATACAGACAAATGGTTCGTTTAAAGTTTCACTTTGCCTCCACTCCGTGTCGCTTCCCATCTTAGTTTTGACATGCCATTCGGTTCATGCCCCGACACATCTTCACGACATCAATTGATGTTTACAGATCAAGTGCGTGACGTGCAAGGAGATAAAGGTTTGGTGTGTTTCTATGATAGAAATGACCCGGGGGGTCTATGGAGATCAGAGGGAGTATATTGTCCATTCAAAAGAGAAATGAACATACTGTACCCACCCTAGTCCTCTTTCAATCGATCTCTAGAACCCGAGATGAAACCAAGAGATAATAGTGGCTGCTTGTGTGATACCTAAGGCGGATTCAAAATTTTGAACCGGTGATCATAGCATCAACAAATCATATATAAAGGGTATTCAATGTTCGTTTCGCTTTTAAACATACAATATACTCCCTCTGATCCTTTCTAGTTTACATATAAGTCTTATGTGTAGTAAAAGTATCTCTACTTTGATCAAACTTACAGAAAAAAGTATCAACATTCAACAACGCCCAATCAATATTTTTAGATTCCTCTGTACTCCTAGATGTGTATTCAAACAGAGATAGTTTCCAATTTGTTTTCAAACACGTGAATGTGCTTGTTCTCCCGCATGTTGTTCCTACTAGGATTTCACCATTTATAGCCAGTCCAATAGTAACTTTTTTTAAGCTCCCTGTCCAATAGTACTAGTGGAGTACTGACAACATCTGTAGTAGAGTACACAGTGCTCATAGTACTAGTAGTATACTCCCTCTGTTTTTATTTACTCCACATAAAATGGAGGGAGTAATAGTAACACTCGGCCGACCTCTCTCTCTTCTACTACCTCCGTCCTGGTTTATTAGTCCTCTTTGTAATTTGTGCAAAAAAAATCTTAATGATTTAACTGATGAAATGTTAGTGCATGTTAATAAAATTATATCGTTGGATTTGTATTTGAACATAGTTTTTAATGATACAATTTTTTATGACATGTATGAATGTTTTGTTAGTTAAATTTATGGTAAAAATTTGGCACATATTACAGTGGAGACTAATAAACCAGGACAAAGGTAGTAGTAGTAGTATAAATGATGTGGGCGGGGGAGGGGGAGGGACGTCGGTTTGCTCTCAACTGCGGTCCCACAAGCGAGATAAACGCAAGATGAAGCGCATTCCATTCGGTGAGCGATGTGGAGGGTCCAGCGTGTCGGGGTGCAATGCGAATGCGACAAGAGCGATGTACAGTCAAAACCAATTGACTAGTCATCATCGGAACCACTATTCACACCAGAACCTTTGCTGCTCGGCCTACGCTAGCCACTGCCCCAAAACCACACCTCCTCTCCCGCCAATTCCTCCACCTTTCGATCCCCTAGCCCGCAGCAAGCGTCCCCTAGTTTTCCTGAAAGCCATGGTGCGCTGCTAGATCACGTACTACAAGATGCTGATGCTGGAGCGCCGTGCAGAAATCACGATGGTGGTCGGCACCAGAGACCTCCGTTCCCAAGCTCTCTTTGCGGCGGGCCAATCCACGAGTTCTCTTGAGCCAAGATCCGAGGAATAGGAAGCAGATCCATGGTGCAGGCGGACCAGCGGTTCAACCTGGCGATACTAAAGGAGGACCAGGTGGCGGAGGCTCAACTTGACGCGGAGCGCCTAGATGCCGCTGCCATCGAGGCCCTCCTATAGGCGGAACCGGATATCATGGATGTGAACCGGTTGACGGAGGCTCAACTTGACATGGAGCACGCGGATGCCGTTGCCATCGAGGCCCTCCTGCAGGAGAAACCGGGCGTCCTGGACTTGAACCGGGCGGTGGTGGCTCAACTCGATGCGCAGTGTGCGGATGCTGCTGCCATCGAGGCCATCCTGCAGGCGGAACCAGACGTCCCGGACTTGAACCGGGTGGTGCTCGTGTCCATGCAAAGCACCCGTACACTCCTCGTGAACTAATAGCTAGAGGCCGAGGACAACCACGGTGTGGAGACAAACGTCGGCAGCTACGGATGGTTCCCGCCGGCTGCCAAAGATGACGAGGCTGTCTTGTTTCATGAGCAGTGATAGTTTTTCTTTATGTTGTTGTTTTTAGGGATGTTTTGCTATGTAAAAACATATATTTATGCAAGTCGCCTGACTTTCATCATTTGGGTCAGTCGACCATTTCAGGCAGTTGGATGAATATCCTACGTCTCCTAACCCTTCTTCCTCACCTCTTCTTCTTCCCCAACAGACCACCACACGAACCGTACGGATCTTCCCCAACATGCGGTTCGATAAATATACTGTATGAACGAAAATTATGTGTTTGCGGTAGGATGTCTGAGTTTGGTTTGATCACATGCGGTAGCACGTGTCAGGGAGGGTGCATTCCCTTGATTGGGTTTGCGGCGTGCAGGAGCAACTGTGTGAGGGTGCGGTGCGACCGCGGTAGTCGTGCGCAAGTGTATGTCCTTTTCATTTTGAAAACTTTAGGCAAGCTTGGCAAAAATGTGTGGCGAAGTATGGCAATGCAAGGCCTAGACCCAAGCAGGATACAAGTACGTATGTAGGAGTACTACTTGTTTTAAAAAAGAAAGGTGGGGTTTTCCTTCGCGGGAATGATCGATACAAATCCTCGTTTGACATGTCAATTAATGCTTATTTTTTTAACCAACGCCCAAAGAGCTAACCATCTCACTCCTCATCGCTTGATTAATGAAGCGCCATGCAAACCAACCTTCTCACTTCTGCATGCAAGCAAGGGTATATTAATGTCCTTGATTGCTAGAACGAGGCAAACCCCATCAATTTTTCCTTGATTAGTGTTAGTGGCCTTATGCAAATTGTAATTTTGATATACGGGCCTTGTGTACAAAAAAATGGAGATAGTAACTATTTGACTTCCTTCCCCATTGTGGTGACGTCGACGATATCTTGAACGTTGTGGTTTGGCGAAGTGCGTTCAGTGAAGAACACTATTGAGGGAGACCACGGTAAGTCGTTTGGAAGTGCCACCTACAAGCCGAGACAACCGCCTTATTTGCATCCAGGAAGTCCTTTGAACCAAAGGATGCGTTAATGTACTAGTACTACACAATAGCATCATCCGTCCAGCTTAGTGCGGTAAGGTGGTTTCTCGAAGAAGATGATGGAGAAGCGGAGTTAGCAAAGAGTGAAATGATGGTTGCTTCATCCGTGTTTGGTGATTTGACGCCTCACTGCTTTGTGATTTGTGATAGAAGTGACAGGAGAGTAGACTCTGTGCTCTATACTGTACATGCATCCAAGCACAAGAGAAAGAGGAGAGAAGTTGCATTTTTCTATTCCTTCAATCAATCAATTAGTGAGCTTCGGTTCCATATTTTTGGCTTTGGCAGGACCGTCCACAATGGTTCCCATCGATGCCAAAAGCTATTTTCATTTGGCTACACATTGTGGATGCCCTTAACCATACCACTTGGTTTTGCTCCTTTCGGCTATCTATACAAATCTCGATTATATTGATCTATAAAATTATAGTATCAAGATTAATAAAAATGAGGTGATTTTGCCGCGCGGATGGCGGGGGAGGTTTCTTATTTTTAGAGGATGTTGGCGTGGAGCTTTGTAACATGCGGCCCCACGTGTCAGTGCTTTACCAAGCTGATCCGCGTCCCAGATGAGGCAGAACAACGGCAGAAGCAACACGTGGTTAACTTGAAGAAGATGAGGGAGAAACGGATTCAGTAACGAGTGAAATGATGGTTGCTTTGTCCCTCCAACTCCTTTTTTAGCATTATTACCTCATCCCTCCAACTTAACTGTAGGAAAGGTGCAGCTTTGCCACTACTGCAGGATGCTGCTAATGCGACACTACGATCAGAGACCCTTCGACGAAACTATGTGCGATGCAATAATCGCAAACGGTTGTGTAAAAAAGCCGTCAAAAAAGGTGCAAAACGTTTGCGATGACGAATGCATCAAACACGGTTTAGATTTTGGTTGCGTGTACGATGCAGGGCATACGGTTCAGTTCAATTAACTATTTGCGACGAGGACTAACAAAAGAAACAGGCTGCCAGATGAAGGCGTGCACTACAAAAAAAATACACTTCCGTGATGATACGTGTTTGTTACAGTAGGTCATGTTTTTTGTCATGCATGTACATCCATGACGATTTTATGACAGAATGAAGATAGTCATACATGTGCTGTCGTAGAAGTGTTCCATGACATTACCAAAATTATCATCACGGAAGTGTCCACTTCCGTGACGATAAATCGCGCGTCATAGAAGTGCTTTCGTCAAGGGTGCCCGACACGTGGCATCCACCGTAACGGAATGCTGTTAAGCTATCGGGTCCGGTTTTGGATCCGATAACCCGTTAACAGCCCAGACCAATGGGGATTTTCCACATGTAAAATCATCATTGGCCGGAGGAAACACGTGTTGCCTCACCGTTGGGACAGATGTAATCCACTCATTGGACAGGAGGTGCCTATGATAGGTCGACACGTGGCAGGGCCCAATAGTGGCCCATTCCATGAAAAAGGCCGGCCCAGTAAAAATTAGCAGGTCAGCCCATATATGGTGTAAGAGCTAGGGATACGACAAGACAACACAGTAAAAGAACACTAGTTGAATGTAAAACTGTATGCTAGCGGAATACGTATAGAAAAAACTAAGGCAACATACACGTGTATGATTGGGAAACTAAGATGGCATTGCAACAGAGCACTAGAACATCACTTCAATGTAAACAAACATGGTATGGTAGACAGATGAAGTACATACTGATGAATAACAATGCATAAGATATTCAGAAGCATGATGTCCAAATTAAGGAGATGGCATTGCGATAGAGTAGAATGACAGTACTTGAATTTGGAAACATCTTATCATGAATGGAATAGGTACTGAAAAACAAGAATGCATGACATATTTACATGCATGATCAGCATGCTAAGCACATAGCATTGCAAAAGAGTAGATACACTCCAGGACATTATATGCATGTTGTACCCATATCACAGGCCAAGTTAGAGGAAGGACCTTGTGGGGTGAAGAGGATTCATCATCTTTCTGCAAGTCTTTTGAAGAACTGCCTTTACATGTTCCATCATATTGGGTATCATTGACATCAAGTTTATTGGCTTTTACATTGCTCCGTGTGGTTATTATGGATATATCAGTGTGTGCAATTATATCTGACATGCATGGAAGAAACCTAGTAGTTAGATTTATGTAATGAGTGCCTGTAGGAGACGACATAAATAGTAGGACTGGGGTTAACTAGCAGCAACAGGTCTCAAAAACTAAAGGGAGAACACAGATGAAAGCTACAGAATATGTATCATTTGTACTCGAGATTAACTAGAAGGCACATAAAAGTATTAAAGAACAACATAGGTAATACTAGAAGTGGTATAATACTATAATCACCAGCCTGTGGGATAGCATTGGCTGATGGATGATAACTATGGAATAACGTTACCTAAAGAACAAGTATCTTAGCTGAACTATGGAACAACGTTAACTCCTGAACAAGACCCGTAAGAGATCAGCATGAATATACAGTGAAATGTGATAATCTATTTTCCATGCTTAGATGAATAACAAAGCCATAAATGTTGCACACAAGTAAGATGAGGGTACAAACTATCTGGCTGCCATCCATAGGAGTGAGCATCATGTGCTGACTTGTCGATGGCCCTGCAGTTGTTGTGGCTGTCCATGTCGGGCATGCGCATTCGATGCAGGGAACTGTTGAGTGGGGACTATAGCTCCCTTCTGGTGTATGCTTCCCTTGTTGGAGCAGCTGCGGTGAGTCGAAAGACGGTGTGGCTAAAGATGCAGATAACACATAATGTTAAGGACGACATATCTCTTTGATCTGAAGAAATACACTAAGAGATCAACAGCAAGGTACGAGAGTGGTCATACATCTGTTGACTGAAGACTAAATTGGGGTCACACGATTTTATTTTATTTTGGTACTGTCTGATCTACGCCGGATGTCTTGATGGCCGTCTTGTGCCTCCCGGCTGACACTGTTCGGAATCTTCCCCGAAGAGCCAGCGACCAACGGCAGAGCAGCCTGCCTCCACCGTTCATGGCCCCAGCCAAAACCCTGCTCCCCGCCCCACCACACTGCCGTGGTTGCGCCACCCCCAGTGTCGGTGTCAAAACCGGCGGATCTCGGGTAGGGGGTCCCGATCTGTGCGTCAAGGCTGATGGTAACAAGAAGTAAGGGACACAGATGTTTACCTAGGTTCGGACCCTCTCAATGGAGGTAAAACCCTACTTCATGCTTGATTAATATTGATGATATGGGTAGTACAAGAGTAGATCTACCATGAGATCGTAGAGGCTAAACCCTAGGAGCTAGCATATGATGGTATGAATGTAATTGTGATCGGCCTTCTAAGGACCAACCTGTCCGGTTTATATAGACAACGGAGAGGGCTAGGGTTTACATGGAGTCAGTTACAAGGAAGGAAATATAATATCCGGATTGCCAAGCTTGCCTTCCACGCCAAGGAAAGTCCCATCCGGACACGGGCCGAAGTCTTGAGTCTTTTATCATCACGCTTCAATAGTCTAGACGTTGTACATAGTCCGGCTATCCGGATACCCCCTAATCCAGGACTCCCTCAGTAGCCCCTGAACCAGGCTTCAATGACGATGAGTCCGGCGTGTAGTATCGTCTTCGGCATTGCAAGGCGGGTTCTTCCTCTGAATACTCCAAAGTAATTATCGAACACTCAAATCGTGTTTGGATCTAAAAAATGATCTTCGCATACCACCGTAGAGAGAATGATATTTTACAAACGCAATCTGCTGACAACTTTTTCTGATGATGTGACATGTTATTACGGTCGGATCATTATTCGAACCGTTTCCCCACAACCAGCTACAACGCATATCACGAGGTGGTTTCTGTGACACGTCTTGTCAAAGCAGAGATCGTGTCCCCTTATTACGGGATTCTCATCAATACGGGTATTGGTAATCTAACCGTGCCGCTAATCACGTCGAGTGGGTGGCACACGGGTTCCACTAGGCAAGTGGGGAAGCACAAAAAGCCTTTATCGCCTTTATAAGGAGGTCAGGTTCCTTTCTCTTTTACCCACGCTTCCTTCTCCTGAGAGCTCATTCCCCTTTGTGCGAGCCCTAACGCCCAAGCACTCTTCTCCCCCACCGAAGGGAAGTTCTCTGAAGAAGTTCGGAGCAGGAGGCAAATGGATGGCCTCAACTGTCCAGGAGAAGGACATCAAGAAGCTCCGGGGAGCCGGGTATCTGGCCCATAAGATCGGCCACCATCTTCCCCCAGTGGGACAGGTCGTCCCTACTCCGGAATCTCATGAGAGAGTCGTGTTCCTTCCCCATTTTGTCCATGGGCTCAGGTTTCCCCTTCACCTGTTCGTTCGGGGAGTCATGTATTACTACGGGATCGATTTTCATGATCCTTCCCCCAACTCCTTCCTCAATATCTCGACGTTCATCGTCGTGTGCGAGGCCTTTCTCCGGATCCCACCTCACTTCGGCCTATGGCTGAAGATTTTCAATGTGAAGCCCAAGGTGGTGAGTGGCGAACACGTCGAGTGCGGCGGCGCCATGGTAAGCAAGATGCCCAAGGCTGTCTGGCCGAAAGGCGCTTTCAACGACTCCGTCAAGGAGTGGCAGCAGTAGTGGTTCTATATCACCGAACCACACGGCAAGAAGTGGGCGGCAGCTCCAGAGTTCAGATCCGGAGCTCCACTGCGGCTCACATCCTGGCCTGAGAAGGGCCCGAACTGGTGCTCGTCTGTCGAGCTGTTACTGCTCCAGACACGCATCTAGGGCGTGATCGATAGGGACATCAAACTCATCGACGTAGTCCAGGTGATGCTAGTTCGCCTGGTTCTTCCTTGTCAGCGCCGAGCTTGTACCCTGTGGGAGTTCGATCCAGCCGAGCACCAAACCCTTCAGGAGCTTTACGACTCCACCCACAAGGATATCTGGAAGGTGCTCTTTAAGTCCGGCAAATCGTGGTCGGGCCCCGCCGAGGACCGTGGGTATCAATCATCCCATTCTCCCAGCTCGGTAAGTCACATCCACACTCTGTCTATTCGTGTTTTAATTGGCACATCATGCGGGAGACACCCCAATCATATTTCATTGCAACCTCAGGGATGGGCAAAGAAGGTGGAGCAGCTACATTGTTCAGCCCCCCTGCCGGAGGAACCGGCCAGACCTCTTCTAACGAAGATGTTGGTCCCCGCGCCTTACAAGGCGCCAAAGAAGGAGGCCTCCAAGAAGGTCAAGAAGATCTGGGGTGGCCTTCGCCGTCGTGAGGTTTCGGATGCCTGATCCGAAGACTCCAGCAACGATCCTTCGTCCGAGGACGAAGAGGAGGAAGCAGAGGAGGATGAGCCTCACTCTGATGGTGGGAGGAAGAGGATGGCCTCCGCATCTCTAGAGGCCGGATCGCCCAAGAGGGGGAAACATTCCCTCCCAGGGGCATCCCCTACAGCTGCCGATAGCAGCCCGGAGTGGGATCCCAGGGCCCAGCCGCTGGACAAGTCGTAAGTATCCGAACACACATATGGGTCCGGGATCGTTTTTTGGGTATAGTGGTTTTGACTGTTGCCTACATATTGCACAGTCCAGCAAGGTCCTGCGCCGGCCAGTCCTCGTCGGAGGATTCACTGGACTTGGATGCTTTGGCGAGCGAGACGCCTCCGCAGGCCCCTTCCCCCAAGTCTGGGCGCGACACCGAGGTGTCGTCTCGACAAGACCCGGACTAGGGAGGACATATCCCTGGTGCTGAACACGCAGGGATGGATACGGTCCCCGGGACCTCTAGGGTTCTGGGATCGAGCAAGCAGCCCCCCTGATGGCGGGGGGCCAGCCAACGCCGCCGGCATCCTCTATTCAAGCAGAGTTGCCTGGCGGTCTATGGACAGCATTGCAGAACGCGTCTATTGTCGACGAGCATCGGGCCCTTGTGGGCGAGGTGGTTGAAAGGATTCAGTCCGCCGAGAGCGGGCTGAACGCGTCCTGCCTTAGTCTTATAAAGGCTTTTGAGGTATGTCTCCTACGAAACCCTTGAGGAATTGTCATAATATAAGTAGTAGCCCCTGATACACTGTCCGGCGAAGGAGACAGAGCCGGGCAGGGGATCAAACCCCCTGCCTTCGCAGGAGCCTGTGTAAATGACGTATGCCCTTTGGTGTGAAAACACGCATCCGCAGAGAGGGCTTCCGCTTTCAAGGCGGAAGTTTCCGAACTGAAGCAGAACCTTGCATGGTCCGAGGAAGAACTCGGCCGTGTGAGGAAGCAACTGGAAGACAAGCAAGGTATGTTGAAAACATTTGTCTTGGAGTTGGCACGAACGAATGATTGTGAAGAATAATTTTTTTAGTATTGTGTGCTCTAGGAGCGTGTGTCGAATACGAGGCACTAAAGAAAGCTTTGGCTGATGCCAACAAGAAGGCTGAGGCTGAACAGGCACTTCGTGAAAAACACGAGGCCAGGGTTATCACCGCTGAGCGGGAGCTCCAGGAAGCTGTGAAGAAAAGCGAGATCTTGGAGCAGAGTCTAAAAGGGAAAGAATCCGAGCTCGCCCAAGCTCTCGAGGATGCAGAAGGTGCTCGGGAAGAAGCCGGAGGTGCTGCGCAGGACATTCAGGAGGCCTGAAAAGTGGCGGCTGGTAAGGCCTTCTGTATTCTTAGCTTCGTGTATGTTAGAATGTGAAGAATACAAGCGGCAGGCTGAATCCTTATTTTTCCAGGGGCTTTTGCGGATATTCCTCGCAGCATATCAGATGCTGCTCAACTCTATCGCACCGCGGAGAAGAAGACTGTGGGGAGGGATTTCTGGTTGCAGTATCTGGCGCCGAACTATCCGGTGCCATTTATCGATCAGATGAAACAACTGATCGAACTACACCAGGCGGCCGAACTAGCCATGAAGGACTTAGTTATCCGGCTGTGGCCTATGGATCCGATTCCAAGCAGCTACTTCGCACTCGTCAAGCGGATCATGGGCGCCTGTCCTCGGCTAGATGCTATCAAGCGATCAGTTTGCATAGAAGGCACGTGTATGGCATTTGCCCATGCGAAAGTGCATTGGGGAAGGCTTGACGTGGAAAAGCTGATCGCTGAGGGGCCGCCGGAGGGTAAGGAACACCGCAAGCCCGAGCTGTATTATGAAGGTGTGATGAAAGGGGCCCGCCTTGTGGCGGACAAGTGTACTAAAGACATCATATTTCCCTGAGGGCATCTATGCCACTTGTTGTAATATGGGATAATGGCATGTTTGTTATATATTGCCTGTTTTATTTGAACATATGTTCTTCGTGTGCGGCTGTTTATTGTATGCAAATTCTGGGAGTTGGCCAGTCGTCGGCTTCTGCCCCCTCGTAAAAAGGATACGGGGGTGTTTGGGATATATCTGAACGCTCTTTATCCCATAGTTGGGTCCTTTTAAGGAGGTGTATCTTTCCACGAACCAGGCAATCGGACTATTGGGCTTTATTACTCTCACTTAGCCATAGGAATTTCAGTATGGTCGGTGCAACCCCTAGTGTTTGGAAGGCCGAACTAGGGGCTCTATTGGCGCCTAATCAGAAGACCGATCCGTCGCACTTAGCATTTATGATGGCGTTATGCGGAATAAATCTTTAAGGATTTTATGACCTCTCGAACAGCGGACCGGCTCTCGCTTCATCATGACAGTCGGTGTTCGGCTTTCTCTACTGAGGTGCTCGTCCGGCTGAACTGGGATACAATCGCAGTAGTTCTCCTAGCTCTACCTTAGCCGATAGAACGGAACGTAAGGTACCAAAACATGGGAGCCGGGCAAACCCAACCAATGACCCATGACATGATTCAGAGAAGATGCATATAGTGCTATAAGTTCGGGGTGCCGAACAACCGAAAAGGTGGTCGGACTTGCTTGCCGTACTGTGGAGCCCCTGGTGCAACCATGCGAACGTGGAGCATGGCTTTCATTTTCAGCAAAGAGGCGTCAGCGATAAACGACAGCCGGTAATTGCTATTTATGCATTGTAGTAGAATTTTATGTCTATGCATATTAGTATGATGTATGGAAAGAGGTGTTGTTTGACGGAACCTGTTATGGCCGGACTGGAGGGGGCTGTGAGCGGGTCGAGAATGAATCTGAACTGCCTTCTACCTGCATGTTCCTTCCTTTGTGTGTCCGGGATAATTCCATGCTGCCAGTTCTGTTCCGCGTCAATCGTTAGTTTGCAAATGCGAAATGCTTGAAGACAGCTAAGTGTCCTCTTGTTGTTGCTCCCAGGGTCCCTAATCGGGCCCTGGTGTGCCCAGTCGTTAGACCGTGAGGTAGTACGGACTCCGCAATGGATGTCCGGATGGTTGGCCTGGGTAATTTACCACGTAGAATCTAGTTGATGTGGTTTTTCCCGTTAGCATACAGTGAGCTATCGTATTGGAAGGTGCCGAGGATTTATTCTTTGGTGTAGCATTTTTGGATGATCCGGAGGCAACCGTTTAGAGTGGTGGGCCAACAGAACTTGGCCTTTGCGCTTTATATCTTTTAGGAGATGTTTTCCATGGCGTCATACTCTTGTGGGCTTTGTGTGTTATGGAGCCCCCGGATTACTAGGTATAGAGGCACTGCATTTAACTTGCCATGGTTTAGGTGGTCCTGGGCGGTCGACC
>NC_041389.1:264580927-264586504 GCF_002162155.2 Triticum dicoccoides
GCTTTCGGCGTGCGACCAGCCGCTTTGTTTTGAGAATCCTGCATTATCTATTGGTATGCTTTGCCGTCCTTCTTGGGGTACCGTGAATTTCACACGGCTGATCCAGCATGTATCTTCGGTCGAGTAGGCTTGTGCTGCTCTTTGCCTGTTTGTCGGACTGAGCATTGCTGGACTTGGCACCGGCTTCCTTGTCTTGATGTTTATGACCTTTATGCCGAGGTTTGAGGGCGCCTCTTCGTATCTGCTGCTTGCCGCCTTGGACCCTAGTGATGCGTGGGCGTCTGCGTGCGTGCCCGTGGTTTTCCTGCTCAAGTTGAGGTAGCTGGTTGTGCCGTATGTGCCCTTGATTGGGGCTCTCGAGTTCATATTTTTCGGCGGCCAGTATCTTGGTCCACCTATCCTCTAGCGCATCTTTGGTCAGCTGTGAGCTGCTCTTGTTTCCTTTGCAGGCTCCTTGCTGTAGCCATGAGCCGTCACCTGAAGCGAACTTGTTCCACTGGGTCCTCTGGTATGCCGAATTCGTCGTTGCCGAGGCTTGCCTCATTATCGGAGGGGGGGGGTGTGATTGTCCCTCTCCCAGTATCCCGTCGTCATTGGTACGGCCTGCTTAAGTGTAGGCTGACTCGGGTTGTATTCCTTTTTGGCACCGTCCGGACTCCTCTCATTTCCGGGGCCGTTTTTGGTGTGGCGGGGTTTGGAGTGGTACCGATAATGCATATGTTGTGCCTTTCTTCCTAAGGGGTTGTCCTCCGTTGCCTCGTCGCCATTAGTTTCCTTCGGAGTGTCCACCATATATATATCATATGAGGAGGTGGCCGTCCACCGCCCGGTGAGCGGGTGGCTCCTGTGATTCTCTTACATCATCGTCCATACCGTTGATGTCTTCGGAGTCGAAGTCAAGCACATCGGTTAGATCATTGATCGTGGCAATGAAGTGGGTGGTGGGTGGGCAACGAATTCCATCGGTGTATGCTTCCCACTCGAGCCGGACATAGTTCGGCCCGAAGTCTCCTGACAAGGAGGGAGACTTCAATAAGTCCAGCATGTTGCCAAGGGCGAGTGTTGAAAAACGTCCGCCGCGGTGAACTCCATCACCAGGGCCCAACCAGGATCGGCGGGCTCGGGGGCGCGCAGACTGGAACCTGCGTCCGGATATGAATCCGGGGGTCCGGAGTCACAGGTTCCCTCAGAGGTGAAACATGTGTTCGGCTCCATCGCCGATGAAGATACGGCCTGCGGGGCGGGGTCCAGCCCTCCGTCCTTAGGCGAAGCAACCTGTCCCGGATTTATATCCGAGACTTCTGCCGAGACGATATCCCGAGCGACGTCTGACAGCAGGTCTAAGCCGTGCTCATCGCGACTGTTCGGCGCTTCTGGCGCTGGCCCAAATCCGTCGAAGATCAAGTTTTCGCGGATATCCGCCGTGTAGTTCAGGTTTTCGAACCTTATTTGATGGCCGGGGGCATAGCTATCGATCTGCTCCAAGTGGCCAAGCGAATTGGCCTGTAGCGCAAAGCCGCCGAACACGATCTGTCCGGGGAGGAAAGTCTCACCCTGGACCGCGTTGTTAATGACAATTGAAGGAACCAATCGAGCCTGACGACAACGTCACAGAGGAACTCTCAATGAAAGCACCAATGTCGGTGTCAAAACCGGCAGATCTCGGGTAGGGGGTCCAGATCTGTGCGTCAAGGCTGATGGTAACAAGAAGTAAGGGACACAGACGTTTACCCAGGTTCGGGCCCTCTCGATGGAGGTAAAACCCTACGTCCTGCTTGATTAATATTGATGATATGGGTAGTACAAGAGTAGATCTACCACGAGATTGTAGAGGCTAAACCCTAGGAGCTAGCCTATGATGGTATGAATGTAATTGTGATCGGCCTTCTAAGGACCAACCTCTCCGGTTTATATAGACACCGGAGAGGGCTAGGGTTTACATGGAGTCAGTTACAAGGAAGGAAATATAATATCCGGATCGCCAAGCTTGCCTTCCACACCAAGGAAAGTCCCATCCGGACACGGGTCGAAGTCTTGAGTCTTTTATCTTCACGCTTCAATAGTCCGGATATTGTACACAGTCCGGCTGTCCAGATACCCCCTAATCCAGGACTCCCTCACCCGGGCCAATCCACAAAGACTCCCTGTCATCCTGATCCGGCGGCGGCAGTACCTTCAACCCACGCAACTCTAAGATAGCCATCTAAGCGCTGCTTCCGCGGCGAACTTGCGGCCCCGCACCCTTACATTAGACACCAGCCAACTAGCAGCCTAGGAGCTCCGACGCCTCGAGGGGTACTGCTTCCCATTCGGAATCGATTGGCCCAGAATAAAAATTCATACAACTGACGCCTAAATAAAGTGATTTGAGATGAGGGTGCGACCTATCTGGCGGCATGGTGAAGTAGGCAGGTCCAGCTGCCGAGTCGGTGAGTCCGGTGCGGTTGCGATGGCGACTGGCGGCAGGGAAACAACTATGTCGTGACGGTCGATAGCTATGGGGAAGCAATGCCGGGACTCTAGACGGATCCAAAGTTGGAGCCGCTCCGGCACCGTGAACAATGGCGGGGGTGAATAGGCTCCGGTACGGTTCATGCGGTCGTCATCGAGGCAGCTCTAGCAGCATGGAGTAAGAGGTACACGGCCCTGTGCACAACGGCAAATGGACAGCATCTCCGGCATTAGGGAGGAGGGCGGCTGTGAAATTGGTGCAGTGGGGGCGCCATGGAGGAGGGGCTGAGGTTTCGTGGCTCGGGAGAAGGGAGCTTCCGGGGAGAAGGTGATTTGGCGCCCACGAGGTATGAATGGGAGGGGGGAATTGGGAGGGGAGTGGAACCATGTCTTACGGACGCATTTGTATGAAATGTGAGGGGTGTTACAGTTCTACCCCTACCTTTAGGCTTCTCACCTTGGGTCTGTGTACTGAGGGTCGAGGATAGTAGAGTAACTTTGCTTCTCCCCAAATAGTGGGCGGGAGCGATTTCAGGCGAGGAGGGCGTGTTTCGAAATATAGTGGGCGCGAGCGATTTCGAGCGAGGAGAGCGTGTTTTGAAATAGTGGGCGTGAGCTATTTCGGGCTAGGAGAGCGTGTTTTGCCGACCATGCTTTATGAATTATTCGACACATGTCATTTCGACCGATGAGAAGGCGCGCTTGGATGAAGTTACAAACCAACCCTCGATGTACAACGGGCCAATTGATGCGTTTCCCACATAGGACGGCAATTTCGCGTCTCCCATTTGTTTGCTCGGGCGAATTCCACCGAGCAGAGGATGTTTAACAGTTTGTTTAAATTTCCGGAGAACGAGCATCCACGTCTACCTTACCAAGTCGATTCAAATCAAATTTTGAAATATTAGCTTGCCACTTCTATTTTAGATGGAGAGATGATGCTCGGGAGTAATGTGTTTTTACATGCTCGTTGCTAGCGATTTACTGACAAATATTTGACCCACTCAAAAACACGAATCAAACCCAAAATAAAGTATCTCGATTCAATGAAATAGCTCGTTCACTAGTTCAAAATAGTGAACTAAGTCCAAAATTGAATACCTCAATCGAGTAGCATGTTGTACAGTATTATAGTACTCCATGAAGATGTTGAAAGTCAAATTAATGAACTTGTTTGATATACGCATATATCCGTTCATGTGTGGATTGCAGATAACATGTTCTCCAATTTAAATATTTCAATGCAAGTTTATTTCTAAACATGGTTTATATCAGTCTTTAATGCATAAAACGCGACCTCCCCCTCTCCCGGACTACTGCTCTCTCTCTCTCTCTCTCTCTCTACGACAATCTTCAACTCTGTCGCACGCATCCGACACACAAACCTTGTTGGTCCCTCTCCCTTTCTCTCCATCTCTCTCTCTCTCTCTCTTTTTGTGTGTGTGTGGGGGGGGGCTTTCTAGTTCACATGCATACATACTCCATCTATAGGTCTCTCTCACACACTATGTATGATACTCTAGCTAGTCCAAGCTAGATATCTTGGGTGCACTCATCGTACGCACACAAATTCCTTGGCTCGTTGCCCGTAACTCTCTCACGCACCACTCTATCATCTCGGAGCTCTTCCCCCCTCTCTCAAACTCTCAATCTACCTGGTTCACACATACACTTGCATATCTCACTCACACTCGATAGGCCCATCTAAAACTCTATCTCTTTCCCTCGTTCTCTCTCCATCTCACACGCACACACACACAATCTCATGCCTAGCTAGCCAAGTATGATGGTCTCTCACTCAATTGTAGGCACACGCAGTCCCCCTATATGTATATGACTAGCTAATCTTAGTCTCCATCACAAACATGTGCATGGTCTATCTCGATTTCTCTCCGGGCATCTTTCTCTCGCGCACGCACCTCCCTCGATCTCCCACCCATATAGTCCCCTCACGATCTCGAGGGAATCTCTCTATCACAACACACCCTCTCTCCCTCCCCATGCGTCCATGTCCTCCGTGTGTCCCTCTTGACCTTTGTTCCTTGTTGGCCAGACCTCTATTGGACATGTGCTATAGGGGTGTCTCTCTCAGTTGCAAACAATCACACACTAGCTATCTTCGTGTATCTCCTCGCCTCACTTTTCTATCTCGGAGATGCATGCGTGATATGTTCGCATAAGAAACGAAAAAACACACTCTCTCACTAATTTATCATTTGTTGTCACTTTCTCTTTCACACACATACTCTTTTTGCACACTTACTCATTCTCCTTCACACGCACTTGATCTGTCTCGACTTAGGCACTCTCCTTGGTCCATAGCATATAGATTTATTGAAAAGTCAAACATCACAAAGTTTGATCATGTACATGGAGAAAAACAATTACATCTAGAACGGCAAACATATACCATTAAATTCACCATGAGATGTAGTTTTGTATGATGTATCTTTGGTATTGTAGATATAAATAACATTTGCGTAAACCTGATCAAAATTTCCAAAGTTTGACTTCTAATAATTTTACATGCACTGCATTATCAAGCGGATGGAATATCTCTTTCCCCCTCTCAGCTATCTGACATACCACTCAGCCTTATCGGGGCTCCTCAATCTCTCTCAAACTTTATTGGCCAGTTTGGTTCGTGACCTGACCCTCATGCCTTGATGGCCAGTACTGCCTGGTGTGGACGTGAGATGTAAAATATTTCTGCCTGGCCAGGCTTGTGTGGTGCTGAAGCGTTTGGTTCATGCCTGGGCCAGGCAAAGCATCAATGTCCCATCAATCAGTCCATGCAGCAATTATTTAATGTAAATATCCAGCCAGGCTGCTGTTAGCCTCGTGGCCGCACGGCCAGGCACGACCAGGCATTCAAAAATCGGTCGCCTGGGCCAGGCTAGTTGCAGTGTCTAGAGTCCAGCCAGGCTAATTAAGGTGCAAGGGAATTCAGGCCAGGTGGGCTTTCTTTTTTCACGGGATAGCAACCAAACAAGCGTGCATGAAATCCAGGCAAAACCCCAGGCCAGCCAAAAGATGCTCAGGACGCAAACCAAACTGACCTTATATCTCCCTGGTTCACACATACACATGTCTCATTCGCGCTATACATATAGACCCATCCAACAC
>NC_041389.1:264586840-264651330 GCF_002162155.2 Triticum dicoccoides
CACTAGCCATCAGGAACACACTTATTGTCTCCTTCCATCCATATGTCTATCTCGATATCTCTCAGGGCATCTTCTTTCGTGCACACACCTTATCACTCGATCTCCCATCCATGTAGTCCCATCACGATCTCCAGGGGATCTCTCTATGACAAACATACACTCTCTCCTCCCCATGTCTGCATTTTCTCCGTACGTCTCTCTCGACCTCTCTCCCTTGTTTGTCAAACCCCTCTTGGCCACGTGCTAGGGGTCTTGCTCTCTCGGTTCCAAACAACCACACACTATCTCCTCACCTTGCCTCCGTTGTCGAATATGCATGTGTGATATGTTTGCATAAGACACACACGCTTTTTCTCTACTTTTATCGTGTGTTGTCCATGTCTCTTTCACACACGCACACACACATTTTTCACTCACTCTTTCCATTTCTCTCTCTCTCTCTCTCTCTGTCTCTCTCTCTCTCTCTCTAGTTAGGGACTGTGTCACGTCCATAAGCATATGGATGTTTTGAAATGTCAAACCTTAGAAAAGTTTGACCAGGTATATGTGGAGAAAAAAATTTACATCTGGAACGATCATTAGATTCATCACAACATGTACTTACTTCATACTATCATTTATCTTTGTTATTGTAGATATAAGTAATGTCTTTATAAACTTGGTCAAAGTTTCAAAAGTTTGACTTCAAAAAAAATGTTGGAAATACATTATCGAACGGAGGGAGTAGCTCTTTCTCTCTCTCTCTCTCTCTCTCTCTCTCTCTCTCTCTCTCTGCTATCTCTCACGCGCCTCCCCTCTCACTCGAACTCTCTATACCGATGGATTATACACTCACTGTATCAGCGTATAGCTCCATATATTGTTTAGTTGACCGGTCAACCAGTCCACATGCTACCTTGTTAGCTCGTGTTCTGTATCTTCGTGTGCTGGCCCATGTGGCAATGGGTGAAAATAAGTAAACTAGAGGCCCATCTGACACACGGTGAAGTAAACAAAGTTCAAACCACTCGGGGTAGCACCCCACACGCTAGTAAATTGAGGGTGCATTGAGGACACACTTCTTGCGCATGAAGGACGTACTCGCGCATAATTCACCACTGCGCGGCGGCATGCATAGAAGGATGCACTCGCGCACACCCAGCACAAAACACACACCAGCACACGTGTACACCGGCGTCGCCGCCGGTTGAGATGGATGGCGAGGCAACCAACAAGCGGAGGCGGCTCGAGCCAAAACCGCGTTCGGTGAGCCTGGACTTCATCAGCCGCCTCCCCGACGACATGCTGCTCGTCATCATCGGCCTCCTCCCCACCAAATCTGCCATGCGGACCGCCTTGCTCTCCCGGCGGTGGCACCCCCTCTGGCGCTGCGTCCCCCTCAACCTCACCATCGATAGCTGCCTCTGCGGCGGGGATTGCAAATGCATGACCGCAGTCTCCAAGATCCTTTCATCACACCCCGGGCCAGCCAGACGCCTTGACATCCGTATGTTCAGTACCAACTGCAAGGTCCAACCCAAGTTCGACGAGTGGTTCTTATCCCCCGCACTAGATCATCTCGAGGAGCTCAGCTTTGAAGCTGGACAATGTCGCTCTCTACCACCATCCGCGCTCCGCCTCACGCCAACGTTGCGCCACGCCAGCTTCAGCTCCTGCTATCTTCCCCAGATTAATGCCGTGCTCGCCCTTCTTCTCCCTCAACTCAAGCAACTCAACCTCTTCAACATTGTCATCTCGAAGAAGGCTATGGACCACCTGCTCCGCAGCTATACTGCGCTCGAATACCTTCGTCTTGAGCAGATCCACAGGTTCATTAGCCTCCACATCCCCTCGACGATTCTCCGATGGATTTATGTGTCTAGCTGGCCCTGCAACAAGACATCAATTGGGAAGAGATCACTCCAGCTGTTCCAATGTTATGGTCATTGAGAATGCGCCTTTCCTTGAGAGATTGCTTGTATCGGATCTAGAAGGTCCAACAAAAATCAGGGTCATTGACGCGCCAAAATTGACAGCATTGGTGTACTCGTCTGCCAAATTCTCCTAACTCTTTATTGGATCCGTAATCGTTCAGGTACAACACTCATCTTCTTCTCCGTCTTCTCGAAATTCACATTTTTAAATTTCTTCTTGATGTATTTACGACCGTCTTCCAGAAAATTGTTCTCACAAGCTTGACCAAGTCCATGCGCATAATGAAGATCTTGGCACTAAAATCTATCGGCCCCAATCTGGATCAAGTTGTTGGATTCCTTACATGCTTTCCGTGCCTAGAGAAGCTACTGATCAAGGTGAAACTTCTTTCCTATTAGTAAACGGTAATCACAATGTAGCTCAATTTTTTTGTAATTTTCCCAAATTACGATGACAAGTGTAGTGTTCAAAACTGCATCTACGCACTGCACTGAAAGAAATGTTTTTATTATTTTTTTCTCATGTGATCACTTGCGTCGTTTTTATGCTGTACTACTATAGTAGCCTAGGCTAGTCATAGTGGAAAGTAACTTAGACTACTCCAGTAACTCTATAGTTACCCTAAGAGCAAGTACTACCTCCATCCTGGTTTACTCTTCCTATTTTGTAGTATCAAAATTTGACCATAGATTTAACTGACAAAATGTTAATGCATGTCACTAAGAACTATATCGTTGGATTCGTATTTGAACATAATTTCAAAATGGTGTAATTTTTAGTGACATGCATTGGCATTTTCTTAGGTAAATCTATGGTCAAAATTTTATACTAAATACGAGGTAGTACTCCCTCCGTCCCAAAATTCTTGTCTTACATTTGTTTAGATACGGATGTATCTAACACTAAAATGTAACTAGATACATCCGTATTTAGAAAAATTTAAGACAAGAATTTTGGGACGGAGGGAGTACAAAAGTGGGCTATGTAGGCCAAAACACGTGCCAAATTCACTTGTGATGCATTTGGCATCGATGCCCCTCCATTGCTCACTGGTGCCCCAATCTGGATCACCTACTTTGCTCTGGTGCCAAATTAACTCACACAATGAAAAAACACTTGTGTGGGAGAGAGAGAGAGAGAGAGAGAGAGAGGACTGAGGCAATAAAAAACACTTGTTTGGGAGAGTGAGAGGCTGGTGTAGTTGGTTTGATTGATTTGTTTATACATGTGGGTCTGTGTGCACAACAGTGCCAACTCTCTCACATCACGAGAGAGGTGCCAACATCTTTTGATTTGACATCGATGCATATTATGTGGCATACTTTTAAGAAATATAGCATCGGCCACATAGTGGAAGGCAACAAATGCCCAAGCTCTTCACATGCTCCTAGGTAAATGAGAGGAAATAGAAAGAGAGAGAGAGAGAGAGAGAGAGAGAGAGAGAGAGAGAGTGAAAAATATCACTAGCCAGCCAACTCTATCGTATGAGCGAATGATATTGGTATCTCTTGATGACATGGCAATCTTATATAGCCAGCTGCTCTAATATGTTCTGTTCTTTTGCGGATAAAAGAAGACCTAAAAGTGAAAAATGTGCTGCACTATAACAATCTCATTGAATGCCTTGATCTCCATCTTACATAAATTGATTTGATCGACTACCGAGGCAGCACATCTGAAAGTGCTAGCTATCGACTAGAGGGGGGGTGAATAGGCGATTTTTATCAAAGTCTTCAAAACGTGGAAGTTTCGAAGACAAACAATAGGAATGACCTAATTGATATGCAGCGGAAGATAAACTACAACAAGCAAGCCATAGTCAAGTATGCAATAGTGTTAACGTACGAAGACTAATAGCAGCTAGGTAGTAGGATCAGGATGGAAGATAGTATGAAGCCAATCAACAATAGTAGTCAAGCAATGAAGTCAATCAGATAAGACAGATAAGCAATGACTTCACGAAGACAAACTCAAAGTAAAGGAGGGAAGAGATAGAACCAGTCACTTGTTGAAGACACAGGATTTGTTGGACCAGTTCCAGTTGCTGTGACAACTGTACGTCTGGTTAGGGAGGCTGAGATTCACCTCAGAAGACCGTGTCTTCACCTTATTCCCCTTGAGCTAAGGACACTTAGTCCTCGCCCAATCACTCTGGTAAGTCTTCAAGGTAGACTTCCGAACCTTCACAGACTTCGTTCACCCGGCAATCCACAATGACTCTTGGATGCTCAGAACGCGACGCCTAACCGGCTGGAGGATACACAGTCCTCAGGTGTAATAAGTCTTCAGGTCACACAGACAGAAAGACTTCAGTGATGCCTAACACTCTTTGGCTCTGGGTGTTTGGGCTTTGTCCTCGCAAGGATTTCTCTCTCAAATGCTTCGAGGTGGGTTGCTCTCAAAACGACAAAAGCCGTAAACTAACTCTGAGCATCCACCAATTTGTGGTGTAGGGGGTGGGCTATTTATAGCCACAAGGCAACCCGACCTGATATGTCCGAAATGACCCTGGGTCACTAAGGAACTGACATGTGTTCCAATGGTCAGATTTCAAACACACACGGCAACTTTACTTGGGCTACAAGCAAAGCTGACTCATCCAGCTCTGGATAAGATTTGCTCACATTGTCTTCGCTCGAAGACATAGGATTTGGGTTGAGCATCACTTTGGTCACTCTGACTTAGTTCACTTGGACCCCGCTTAACAGTATGGTGGTTCCTATGACTCAACAAAGAAGAAAAGGAAACAGCGAAACAACTCAGTCTTGGTGCTCCATAGTCTTCACTCAATGTCTTCTCATGTCATAGACTTCAGTGTGAATATCTTCACACACCACCATTGTCTTCAATGTCTTCATACATTTTTAGGGGTCATCTCCGGTAGGTAAACCGAATCAATGAGGGACACTACCTGCGTTATCCTGCAATTCTCACAAACGCATTAGTCCCTCAACCAACTTTGTTGTCAATACTCCAAAACCAACTAGGGGTGGCACTAGATGCACTTACAATCTCCCCGTTTTTGGTGATTGATGACAAACTGGTTGAAGTTTTCAACGGGAAAGAAGTATGTGAAATTGTAAAGGATAGCGTATTGTCTTCATAAGTGGCAAGGGCTCCCCCTGAAGATGTGCATATAAATATTTGCTTTTGGAATGCAAATGCACATGGCAGGTTGTACTTGTGGAGATCCTCTTCAACTTATGAAGATAATTCATCATGCATGAAATGATATGGCTAAGAAAATGACATGCATAATGAGAGGACGTCTGCAGAATGATCTAAGTGCGGGAGTTATCATTGCACGTGGAAACGCAAATAAGTAGCAGACGACCATCAAGTTTAAGTGTTACAACTCAAAGAACGAAGTGTATCAAAAGCAAGAGTTGTAAGCACTAGGAAAATATAAAGCAACCGCCCATATGAACCCGCTTGAAGACTATCAACTCATACGCTTCTCCCCCTTTTGTCAGTAATGACTAAAAAGGTTTCAAGACATAGAGCATCTACTCGTCCTCTTGATGAGTAGGTGAAACAGCAGGGTTGTCGTTGTTGGTTGGCGGTGCAGACGAACTTGGTGCAGTGCCGATGTGTGCAGAGGTAGGAGGCGGTGAAGTTGCATCGTCTTCATCATCGATCACATTGGCATTAACAGTTGTCGTGGAGGAAGAATAGTCAGAGTCTTCAAGAGATGGAGTTCTTCGTAGGACAGCATTCCGTGGAGGAGTGGAGTCAAACTTGAATCTTTCAGTGAAGCCGTCGTCTTGAAGATCTGCTTCAGCACTGAGCAGGGTCAAACTCTTCCATGATCGCCGACAAGTTTCATGAGCGACAAAAGCATTCTTGGTGGCAAGGTTGCGAATGCGATTTACATCCACCAAGAGTCTTTGCATCTGACGCTTGAGCCAAAAATGATGTTTATCTTGCTTCTGATGCAGGGCCATAAGAAGTTCTCGGTCATTGAGGACCCGAGAGCGCTTCCGAGGCCTTTGAGCAATGGTACTCGCAGTGGCTTCAGTTGATGCGCGATGAGGTAGACGAAGATTTCCAGCCATCGGATAGACACGCGTAACAGCTTGGACTCCTTCCATAGGCTGAGTGAAGCTTTGATGTTCAGCATTCTGAAGACAAAGAGGCTTCTTGGCTGGTTCAGGGTATATAGCTTCAACTGACATGTCAACCTCTGGTAGAAAAATCACATGATTGCGAGCAGAAGGTTGATAGTTGATAGCAGAGTGTCGCTTGATGAGGCGCAGGACCCATGGAGCTTAGAATTTCAGTCTGAAGAGGTCAGATCCAGATGCAGCCAGTTGCCTGATGAAGAAATCTTGTGCGTTGAAGCTGATGCCATTGAGAATGTAAAAGACCAATGTCCTCATGGCTCCTTCAAGTTTTGCAGCTGATGAATGTCCTTTGATAGGCCATAGAGTCCGCCTGACGATGTGATATATTGTGCACCGCAGATACTCAAGGTCATCAACAACGAACTCCTTTGGATATTCTGCATCATGTGGCAAAGGCTTCATCATGCTCAACATCTGACTCATATTGGGTTCAGGCTTATGGAAGATGCTTTCCAGAGCATTGCGGTGATTTTGACAACCAGGTTCATAGAGTTCTCCAGGAGTGGATAGGCCTATAAGCTCAATGATGTCGAGAGCTTTGGCTTCATGATGAACATTTCCTGTCATCCACTCGAGAACCCATGTCTTCGTATCTCGGTTATAACTGCGAATGTGGAGTGTAGCATAGAATTGAAGCAATAGCTCTTCATTCCAATGTTCTTTATCTATGACAAAACTGAGCAGTCCAGCATCACGAAAGCAGTCAAGTGCTTCTTCTAAGCAGGGCAGTCCAGTAATGGCTTCAGTGTTGAGGCGCATATGAGGGAAAATGCGCCCTTGATCATACAGAACACAGGAGTAATAGCTTCGCTGCTGATGACTCCAGAACCGATCTGATGAAATTCTTGGGCTTGTGTAGGGGTTCTTTGAGCTGTCAAAGAATGTGTTGTGGCTCTTGAAGCCATTTGCATTGAAAGACCCGACAGATGTGGCAGTGCCTGGAAACCTTGGCAATCTTGGCTTTGGCTTCTGGACCTGAGGCCTATGCTCAATGTGATAGTAAAATTGAGGACCAGAGACATTAGGCGGAGGGACCAGAACGGGCCATCTTACTGTGATTAGCTCGCCATGGTTGTATGCTTGCTCGATTGTATAGGGCCTTGGTGGCGGAACAGGAGCAGTGGCAGCAACAGTGGCTTCGGGCTGCACAATAGAAGCTTCAGGAGCATTGTCAGCATTGACTTCTGGTACGGTGCTTGGGACAGGCTCCACATTGGCTTCAGCCATGACGATGTCATTAGCTTCATTGGTGCTGGTGGTGGCAGCCTCAAGGTTTTCAATCTCCACTTGCTGAGCTGGAGGGTCAGGCACAGACGCGTTCACTTCATGAACTTCTTCTTATGGAATGGGGGGGAGTAGGGACACGTTCTTCTTGATGTTCATTATCGGTTGTTGCATCCGGATTGTCTTCAGCAGCTGGTGCTTCAGACTCGGAGACATTCACAGTTGGAGTGACTTCTGAGAACACTTGACGTGCAACAGGTTGACGGTGCACCTCTCCTTCTTGAACGCTCGGAAGAGGGGCTTGAGGCCTTGGTCCTTTGCGAAGCCTTTGCAGTACAGGTGACGCCTTTGGAGATGGAGTGGGCAGGTCCTCATCCTCTTCAATTTGCACGGATGGTGTGACTTGTTGTTGTTGGGGAGTACTTGGGGAATCTTGTTCTTGCGGGCGATCAACCCATGAAGCATCTTGAGCAATTGGCGTCAGAGGATGACCAATGCTGATGAGTTCGCTGTTCGTACAAACAGGCGATGATACCACATTGTATTCGATTTGAGGAAGAACTTCATCATCTTCAACATTGTCATGATGACCAATGTCTTCAATAGTGATGGGATCGACTGCTGGAATCTCTTCAGCTTTAGGAACCTCTGTGGAAGCAGGCTCATGAACAGTCATGCGAAGTTCTTGGGTAGCGGATGCAGGACGAACCACTGAGATGGGTTCAACAACAAGGGGCTCTGTGGGAGCAGCCCGATTCTTCTTGGTCTTACGCTTCTTCTTGGAGGGAGCAACATCAGAGGCTTCGGAGGTTTTCCTTTTTCTGGCTTCAGCCTCTGCAGCCCTCGTCTTCTTCTGTTCTGAAGCAGTTGACGTGACTTTTGGCTTCGAGCCAGTCATGCTGCTTGGGAAGATAATGCGAGGTTCATCTGGCCTTGAAGGTGCAGATTGGACAGTCGATTTCTTCTTCTTTGCAGCCATCCTGGGGTCGATGCCAGGACGACCAAGAGCCTTGCACTTTTCAGCCTCATTGTAGGCAAGCACACACTTGTTAGCCAGATTTTCCATGCGTTCACGAGAGCCTTTAGCTTCTTCACGCTTCTTGTGAAACGCCTCTTTGAGCTCGTGAAGCATGACCTTGAAGTTCTTGACATCTTGGACACTTAGATTGGCCACATGCTTCTTGAACTGAGCCTTTTCATAGTCAATCTTGTGCTTCAGTTCGACGATGCGCTGAGCAATAGCTAGCTCAGAAGCAATGGCGCCATTGAAGGCGACGCTGAGGCCAATTGGAAGTTGCAAATCATCAAAGCTGAGATTTGGTGTGTCAAACCATTCATCAATGAAGTTATGGAGAACGGCCACATCAAAGAGAGGCAAGTTGTTGAAGATCTCAGCTTCTTCCTTCCTCTTTATCAGTTGCTCATGAGCATCATCTGCAAGATCGTCATCATTGGACAGATCAATGGGCTCTTCACGCAGAATAGCAGCAGGAGTCAGAGCCTGATCAGTACTCTTGACGATTTTCTTTTTCTTCTCCGTCTTCTTGGAGACGCGGGAAAGATCTTCGGACTGCACACTGACTTCAGGAGGTGCAGTGGCCAGTGGCTTCACGGGAGAAGCTTTTGGACGTGCAGCTGATGATGAAGCCTTAATCTTCTTTGGCTTCTGCGGCCTTGGAGTAGGAGCTGGGGCTTCATCAGAATCAGCATCATTGTCAGAATGATCCACTTTAGCACCTTGTACCAAGATGTAGGAGATGAGGCCATCAATGTTTGCAAAGGGGGCAATTCTATTCTCTTCAGCTTCACATGTGCCATCATCACGGGGAGCAGAGGGGCCAGGATTGAAGTCTAATCCCCATGACTTCTTGTTTTCCTTTGCCGAAGCCTTAGCAAACTAGAAGTTGCGCTTGAAGAGATTGTCGTCACGACACCAGAGCAATGATGATGGGTCAGCTTCTTCAGGCTATGGTCCATGGACCATGCAAGGATAGAATTCTTGCGCAATGGCTTCAGCTTTGTTCTTGGGGGGAAGGCCTCGATAGAGAATATCACCCAAGGGCTCTTGATAGCATTTTTCTCTGCGTACTCCTGGGTGACGAACTTGTACTTGTACCACTGTTCAGCCCAATAGCGTCGAATCCATTGGATTCGAGTCTTGCGCTGATTGTAATCTTCTTCAGGATCTGTTTTATATATCTCTGCAAGATCATCAGGCAGATCCTTTGAAGTTCCCCCACGATGCTGTCTGCCACCCTTCCTTACTGATTTCTCTGCAGCCATGAACTTCAAACTAAACGGTTTCAATATGTTCAAAGGCTTCAAAGGCTTTCGCTTGCTGGTCAGACAGGAACTGGCTTCAGGAGAATCAATGTGTTGTTGTAAGAATTCACACGAAGAACTGCTAGATGGGATGAGTAGGAGACCGAGCAGTTCAATCCACCGTGCCCTAACTTGGTGACGGAGGACACCTACGGCGGCGGCGGAGAGGACGATGCCCGCGGCCAGCGTGAGGACGGCGTCGGAGAAGTCACGGCAGCTAAGCGCTTCGTCGCTGGCGTCGTCGAGAGATAGCGGTGGCGCTAGGGTTTTGACGAGGTGCAGAGGTGGAAGAAGGTTTTCTTGACCGCAGGGGACACGTATTTATAAGTAGGTGTGCGGCACAGCGCAATTACGCAGGTGCCCTTGTCTGTTCACATCCGTGAGACACGTGGCAAGCATGCAACATACTCAGAGTTGTCCCACGTTTCCACGCCCGCCAAGTTTGTCGGATGGTCGTTCTGGCTTCTCCAGATTTTGACAATAAAGATGAATCACTTAAATAGGACTTGATGTTTGTCTCCGTGTCTTCTGCTGACAAGGATGCAGAGAAGACATTCGACAGTTTCAATAGAATGCATATGATTTGGACAGATAGAGTTTGAGATAGTAAGCATAGAGAGATTAGGGTCCGATCACATTCACTTAGTTCAAAAGATTCAACAATGAAGACATAGCTATAAGTGAATGCTGTAGAGGACAGAATACTAGTATACATATCTATATGAGAAAGCAATCAACTCAACATAGTGAAGTAAATCATGAAGATAAGTTGAAAGTTGAAGACAAATCAATATGCGAAGATGTTCAAAAATAACGCCATGAGTGAAACACTTCAAACCAAGAAATTTGGTGGTGGCGTTACCCGCCGTATAGGAAGTATTAGACCCAGACACGACGCACAATTATCGTGGCACTCCGAAGTCAAATTCCACGTTAATGTATTCACACTCAGAATGTAAGTCTTCATTGATTGAAGATATACTTTACTTCGTGTGTTGTACATCTAAGTCATCATCATGCATAAGTGTTAGGATGTGTGCCTGATCACAGGACATTTGAGGATTCCAAGATATTTATCTCACACCGTAACTTGCAAAACCTTTTCTCATCCAAGGGCTTTGTGAAGATATCTGCCAGTTGTTCTTCAGTGTTGACGTGAATGATGTCAATATCTTTCTTCATGACATGATCTCTGAGAAAATGATGACAAATTTCAATGTGCTTTGTCTTCGAGTGATGAACTGGATTGTTGGCAATCTTGATGGCGCTTTCATTATCGCAGAAGAGAGGGACTTGCTTCAGATCGATGCCATAGTCCTTGAGAGTTTGCTTCATCCACAGAAGCTGAGCACAACAAGATCCAGCAGCAATGTATTCAGATTCAGCAGTTGAGAGTGATACACAGTTCTGCTTCTTTGAAGACCAACAGACAAGTGATCGTCCCAGAAAGTGACATGTTCCTGATGTTGACTTGCGATCCGCCTTGTCACCAGCATAATCAGCATCCGAGAATCCAACCAGATCAAACCTTGAGCCCTTTGGATACCATAATCCGAGTGTTGGGGTGTAAGCCAAATATCTAAGAATTCGCTTCACAGCTAAGTGATGTGATTCCTTTGGTGCCGCTTGGAATCGAGCACACATGCAAACACTAAGCAGAATATATGGCCTAGATGCACATAGGTAAAGTAAAGAACCAATCATGGAGCGGTATACCTTTTGATCGAACTCTTTACCATTGTCGTCGGGACCAAGATGATGTTTGGCTGGCATTGGCGTCGTGTAACCTTTGCAATCTTGCATGCCGAACTTCTTCAGACAATCTTTGAGATATTTTTCTTGAGATATGAAGATGCCATTTCTTTGCTGACGAATTTGAAGACCAAGGAAGAACTTCAGCTCACCCATCATGGACATCTGATATTGCTCTTGCATCATGTATCCAAACTCATCACTATACTTCTGATTGGTGCAGCCGAAGATTATGTCATCCACATATATTTGGCATACAAACAGTTCACCATCATAGGTCTTTGTGAAGAGTGTGGGATCGAAGGATCCAGGTTTGAAGCCCTTGCTCTTCAGGAAGTCTTTGATTGTATCATACCAAGCGCGAGGAGCTTGTTTGAGGCCATACAGTGCTTTGTTGAGTTTGTACACCATATTAGGATGTTTTGGATCTTCAAAGCCAGGTGGTTGAGCAACATACACTTCTTCTTCAATCTTGCCATTGAGGAAAGCACTTTTCACATCCATTTGGTACAGCAGGATGTTGTGGTGATTTGCATAGGCTAGCAGTATGCGAATAGCTTCAAGCCTAGCCACAGGAGCAAATGTTTCATCGAAGTCAATTCCTTCAACTTGAGTATATCCTTGTGCCACAAGATGTGCTTTGTTTCTGATGACTTGACCATGCTCATCTTGTTTGTTCCGATATATCCATTTTGTGCCAATAATGTTATGCTTGCGAGGGTCAGGGCGCTTGACAAGTTCCCAAACATTATTCAGCTTGAACTGTTGAAGTTCTTCTTGCATGGCTTGAATCCATTCAGGTTCCATAAAGGCTTCAGCAACTTTCTTGGGTTCAGATATTGATACAAATGAAAAATGCCCACAGAAATTTGCTAGCTGTGTTGCCCTTGAGCGAGTAAGTGGACCAGGAGCGTTGATGCTATCAATTATCTTCTCAATTTGTACTTCATTTGCAACACGAGGATGAACTGGACGAAGACCTTGCTCATGCTGATCATTGTCATCATTGGAAGGATTGTCTTCGGTCTGAGCATTATCTTCAGGTTGGTTTGGTGCAGAAATGATAAGTTCCTCTTCAGGCTGTGCTTCAGAGGGCATGATTTCACCAGTTCCCATCAGCTTGATAGATTCACTAGAAGGAGCTTCATCTAGTGTGCTTGGTAGGAGTTCTCGTTCTGAACCATTTGTTTCATCAAATCGCACGTCCACAGTTTCAAAAATTTTATAGTGGAAGAGGTTGAAGACTCTGTAAGAGTGCGAATCCTTTCCATAGCCAAGCATGAAGCCTTCGTGAGCTTTGGGTTCAAATTTTGACTTGTGATGGGGATCCTTGATCCAGCACCTAGCACCAAAGACTCTGAAGTAGCTGACATTTGGCTTCTTGCCAGTAAGGAGCTCATAGGATGTTTTACCCAGAAGCTTATGGATGTAGACACGGTTGATGATGTGACAAGCTGTATCAATGGCTTCAGGCCAGAATTTTCTTGGTGTCTTGTACTCGTCGAGCATTGTTCGAGCCATCTCAATGAGGGTTTTGTTCTTGCGCTCAACAATGCCGTTTTGCTAAGGTGTGTATGGAGCAGAAAATTCATGAGTGATTCCCATCGTATCCAGATAAAGATCAAGGCCGGTGTTCTTGAATTCAGTGTCGTTATCACTTCTGATATGCTTGATCTTGACGCCATATTTGTTCATTGCTCGATTGGCGAATCATCTGAAGACATCTTGTACTTCAGTCTTGTAGAGAATTATGTGCACCCATGTATATCTTGAGTAGTCATCAACAATAACGAAGCCATAGAGATACGCTGTTGTTGTGAGGGTAGAGTAGTGAGTAGGGCCAAATAAGTCCATGTGCAACAGCTCAAAGGGTTGAGATGTCGTCATGATTGTCTTTGAGGGATGCTTGGCCCTAGTCATCTTTCTAGCTTCATAGGCACCACACAGATGATCTTTCTTGAACTTGACACCTTTGATGCCTATGACATGCTTCTTTTTGACGATAGTGTGTAAGTTCCTCATGCCAGCATGTCCCATCCTTCGATGCCAGAGCCAGCATTCTGAAGCTTTTGCAAGAAGACATACGGCAAGTTGTGGACCTGCTGAGAAATCTACCATCTATAGATCACCTTTCCTATACCCTTCAAAGACTAGAGACTTGTCAGATTCCATTAGTACAAGGCAACGATATTTTCCAAATATCACAATCATGTTTAAGTCACAAAGCATCGAGACAGACATTAAGTTGAGTCCAAGGGATTCAACAAGCATCACTTTATCCATGTGTTGATCCTTTGAGATTGCAACTCTACCTAGACCCAATACCTTGCCTTTACCAGTATCAGCAAATGTGATTTGACTCTTGTCGGATGGACGTAAGGTTGAGTCAATGAGAAGACTTCGATCACCAGTCATATGATTAGTGCATCCGCAGTCCATAATCCATTCTGAAGCACGAGGTGTCATACCCTACAGTGCAGTTAGGAGGATAGGCTTCACAAGGTATGTTGTGAAGCATAAGCATTTGATGCACACATGGATTATCACAGTTTTAGCATAAGATTAAAGCTCATATTAAGTCATTTTATCATGCGTCCCTTTGTGTTTTAGGTCCCCAGCAATAGTATCGGACGCCTTTGATTGCTGGCTGGAGACCATGTTCTGCAAAAGAGAGTTAGTTCTTCTTCACCACCCACATCTTCAGGGGTGGCTTAGAAGGAATGAGTCTAAGTGCAGCATCTGAGAATTTAGGCTTTGGAGCCCTAGCAAATAGCCTTGCAGGATATGAATGGTACTCATATGAATAAGCAGAAAAGTTCTTAGTACTATGAACATAGCTGTTTGAAGACACACACTCATATTCATAAGTTTGAGTATGATTTCCCTGCAAAACATTGGCGTTAGGGTGACTCGGGTGAGTCCTGTTTCCGTATGAAGCCGTTGGACCATGTGACGCCTTTGGTTTGGGGTTTGTCTTCTTCACAGGTGGTGTCATGACAACATTCACCGAAAGATTCTCAAGACAGCTTTTGGGAACCCAGATCTTCTTCATTGGCGGTCCATTCCTGCAGTTAGTACCAATATACCTGGCAAACACTTCACCATTCTGATTTTTGAACAGTTTATAGTTTGCATCAAAGGATTCATCAATGATAATAGGATTAGCACAGGTAAATCCAGATAGGGTGGATGGATCCACTGAAGGTTCTTTTGCAGCAACCCATGTGGTTTTGGGATACTGCTCAGGCTTCCAGTAGGAACCATCAACATTCATTTTCCTCTCGAAGCCAACACCCACTTTCCTAGGGTTTCGGTTCAGAATCTTCTTTTTGAGGACATCGCAAAGTGTCTGGTGCCCTTTCAGACTTTTATACATCCCTGTTTCAAGCAATGTCTTCAACCTAGCATTTTCATCAGCAATAGTAGTGGTATCCTCCGCAGAGGGGTTAGTTACCACATCAGTAGTTGAAGACAGAGCAACAATAGCAGCAGCGGAACATTCAGCAACAGAGGTAGTGTTATCACGCTCAATGCATTTTAAACATGGTGGATCAAATCCTTCCTGAGCAGAACTGATCTGTTGAGAGCGAAATGACTCATTCTCTTTTTGAAGATCTTCATGAGTCGCTTTCAATTTCTCAAGCTCTTGCTTCCTTTGAAGATAATCATAGGAGAGCTTTTCATAAGTGGTTGAGAGCGTCTCATGAAGACTTTCAAGTTCTTGATACTTAGCATGAAGATTTTTTATGTCTTCAACTAAGGACTGTGAACGTGTCATTTCGGCGTCCAACAGGTCATCACTTTTGTCTAACAATTTTTGAGTATGTTCCATAGCCCTTTGTTGTTCAGTAGCAATTTTAGCAAGTGTTTTGTAGCTGGGTTTAGATTCACAATCAGAGTCATCTTCACTTGATGTTTGAAAGTAAGCATCGCGTGATTTTACCTTGGCACCACGAGCCATGAAGCAGTAGGTGGGAGCAGGATCGTCCTTGTCATCATTAGCGTTGGTGTGGGAGTCATTGTCTTGAGTGTTGAAGATGGACTTGGCAACGTAGGTTGTGGCTAGAGCCAGACTTGCAATGCCAGAGTCAGACTCAGCTTTAGATTCCACCTCCGCCTCCTCAGAAGCAGACTCCTCCTCTGAATCCATTTCCCTGCCGACAAAAGCACGAGCTTTGCCGGATGAGCTCTTCTTGTGAGATGAAGACTTTGTTGAGGACTTGGAAGAAGACTTTGAAGATTTCTTCTTCTTCTTCTTGTCATCGAAGTCATATTCCTTGCTCTTCTTCTTCTTCTTCTCGTTGTACCACTGAGGACATTCAGAGATGTAGGGCCCAGGCTTCTTACACTTGTGACAGGTTCTCTTCTTGTTGTCTTGAGTGGAAGCTTCTCGTTGTACCACTATGGATCGTGAAGACTTTCTGAAGCCCTTCTTGTTGGTGAATTTCTGGAACTTCTTCACAAGCATAGCAAGTTCCCTTCCAATGTCTTTAGGATCATCAGAACCACAGTCAGATTCTTCTTCTTCAGATGAAGAAACAACTTTTGCCTTCAAGGCACGAGTTCCGCCATAGTTGGGGCCATAGATATCTCTTTTCTCAGAAAGCTGGAACTCATGGGTGTTGAGCCTCTCAAGTATGTCAGACGGATCGAGAGTCTTGAAGTCAGGACGTTCTTGTATCATGAGGGCAAGGGTGTCAAAGGAGCTGTCAAGAGATCTCAGTAGCATCTTGACGATTTCATGCTTGGTGATCTCTATGGCGCCGAGAGCCTGAAGCTCATTTGTGATGTCGGTGAGGCGATCAAACGTGAGCTAGACATTTTCATTGTCGATTCTCTTGAAGCGTGTAACACCCCGGATGTAACTTTCCATCTTTGTATCTCCAACTCTTGCCATTTTCGGCTATGTGATATGATATCCCCTCCGTGGTTGGGTTTTGTCTTTTTTTTTTTGCATTTTATTCATGTCGTGCATATCATATCATGTCATCATGTGCATCTCATTTGCATACGTGTTTGTCTCATGCATCCGAGCATTTTCTCCGTTGTCCGTTTCGCAATCTGACACTCCCACATGCACCGGCGCACCCCTCTTGTCTCTTTTCGTGTGCGGGTGTTAAACGTTCTCGGAATGGACCGAGCCTTGCCAAGTGGCCCTGGTATAGCACCGGTAGACCACCTCTCAAGTTTCGGGTCATTTGGAGCTCGTTTGGTACTCCAACGGTTAACCGCACTCCCGCAAAGGCCTCTTTTGAGTTGCAGCCGAACACCCCTCCAAAACAGCCCAATAACCAATCTAAGTCACTTCCATGCTCTCCGTCATCGGATCACGATCGTGTGGGCGAAAACCGCACCCCATTTGGAGTCTCCTAGCTCCCTCTACCTATAAATATGTGCACCCTCCGAAAATTTCGGATCCCCAAACCCTAGCCCGCTCCCTCTCCGCCGCCGGACACGTCCGGGCGGAGCCGGACACGTCCGCCCCGCGCCCCAGCCACCCAGAAGCTGCCACGTGGTGCCGCCGTGCCGTCCCCGCCGCCGGCCCGCGAAAGCCCGCCGCGGGCCCTCCCGCGCCCGACCCGGGCCGCGCCCCGCCGCCAACCACCTCCCGCGCCCGCCGCCTCGTCCAGCCGTCGGCCCGCCGCCCGACGTCTCCCGGCGCCGCCGCCCGCTCCCGCAGCGCCGCCGCCAGCCACACAGCGCCGTCCGCCGGCCTCCGCCGTCCCGCGCCTCCCCGCGTCTCGTCCGACGTCGCCGGCGCCGGATCCGGCCAGATCCGGCCGCCCCGGCCTCTCCTCCGCCCGTCCTCCGGCTTCCCCGAGCTCCGGCGCCCCTTCTCCAGCGAAGCCCGCGTTCTCCGGCGATCTCTAGATCGACCGCCTCGGTTGACTTCTCTTCCTCCCCGAATTTCGTCTAAGTCCTTAATCTGCCATAAATTTTGTTGCATCTTCATCGCCCCACAACTTTGCACTCGTGGCTCCGTTTTGGGCGTGTAGCATACGAAATTGTTCGCCACGAAGAGTACATCATTTAATCTCATTGCATCATTTTCATTTGAGCTCATCTTGATGCCCGAAAATCTGTTCGAAGAGTGCTTCATAATGTTAGTTTCATATTCTTATCAGAACGAGCTCTTTTGTCATTTTTGCCATGATTGATGTGTGCATCCTATGGACTTTATCCCTAAATGTGTTTTGAACTATGCTATGTCTTCTTTACAGAGGTACTTGCCATGTATTTTTGTGGTCAATGTGGTGACTAGCACAAGCATGCAAACTAGGCTTCGTGATATTGCTGATTTTAGTTCCTGTTCTGCTATTATTTTCATGCCATGTAAACATGTTGCTACAGAGAGATCCATGCATATTTTGAGATACTTCAGTAAGGGTGTTTTCAACATATGGTTATGCTCTATCCATCCATGACACTGGTTGCAATTATGGAATAGTCTAGCATGTCATTTTCGTGCTCTACTTTTGTTTCAAAATGTTTCCTGGCAGATTGTTTACATGTCATTCAATTTTGCCGAGGTTGTTGTAGTTGATCCGTGTATGCTATGATGTTGTTCTTGCCATGTATAGATTCCATGACATGTCTTCTTGATGGATGTATGCTTAGTTTATCATGAAGTGCTCTGTAGTGAGTGCATCGAGCTCACGAAGGTGCCTTCGTAATTATGCCAATGCCATGCTTTGTTTGCTGAATCTGTTAACGAAACTTGCTATGTTCACATGGGTGCCATCATATTTTGTGATCCTTTTTGGCTTATGGTTAGTAAGGGACTTTTGATCTATGCTTTGAGTAGATTCATGCCATGTCTTGTTTTGCTATTATAAGTTCCTTTAGCATGTTGATAACCTGCTCTGAACATTGCTTCGTGATGTTGTTTATGCCATGTCCAACCTGATATTTTTTGCACTTTCACCATGCTTGTTTGAACCTGTTATGATGTGTTTTAGCCGTAGCTCAGTGTTCCTCTTTTGTTAAGCATCTCCTGTAGATCACTGCCATATGTTTTGTTTTTATGTTGGGGTGCTGTAGCATAGTTTCTTGTTGCATGCTAAGTAGCTTCGTGTTGTTAAACGCAGCTTTGTGCCATTCTTGTTTTGCTTGCCATTTGCAAACCGTGCATCCGAATCCGGTGATCTTTATATCGATTTCAACCGAAATCATCTCATTTTTCCAGCGGCATACTTGGTTTGCCAAGTTCATGCCTTGTTCATTTCTTCCCTCCCGGAGCACGCATATGCATTGCATATCACATCTCGTATATCATGACATGTATTGCATAATGTTGCTTGTGCATTGCACCGTGATTTATTTTGGTTCCTTTGCTTGTGCTCTTGCTTTGGGTAGAGCCGGGAGACGAGTACGTGCACGAGGAACCTGTTGAGAATGCTTACGAGGATCAAGCCTTCGACAACTCTGAGAACCTTGCAGGCAAGATGACCATACCTTCGATATTACTTCTATCTTTGTTTGCTAGTACTCGCTCTATCGCTATGTTAGCTCTACCTGCCTTTGTTTATCATGCCTCCCTATTGCCATGTCAAACCTCTAACCATCCTGTCCTAGCAACCGTTGTTTGGCTATGTCACCGCGTTTGCTTAGCCCCTCTTATAGCGTTGCTAGTTGCAGGTGAAGATGAAGTTTGTTCCTGGTCGGAACATGGATATTTTGGGATATCACAGTATCTCCTGTTTAATTTAATGCACCTTATATACTTGGTAAAGGGTGGAAGGCTCGGCCTTATGCCTGGTGACTTGTTCCACTCTTGCCGCCCTAGTTTCCGTCATACCGGTGTTATGTTCCTTGATTTTGCGTTCCTTACACGGTTGGGTGATTTATGGGACCCCCTTGATAGTTCGCTTTGAATAAAACTCCTCCAGCAAGGCCCAACCTTGGTTTTACCATTTGCCACCTAAGCCCTTTTCCCTTGGGTTTTCGCGAGCCCAAGGGTCATCTTTATTTACCCCTCGGGCCAGTGCTCCTTTGAGTGTTGGTCCAACCTGTCAGCCGCTGGTGGCCACCAGGGGCAACTCTGGGCTGGCCTATCGGAAGTTTGGACAATCCGGTGTGCCCTGAGAACGAGATATGTGCAGCTCCTATCAGGATTTGTCGGCACATTCGGGTGGCTTTTCTGGTCTTGTTTTACCATTGTCGAAATGTTTTGCGAACCGGGATTCCGAGGCTGATCGGGTCTTCCCGGGAGAAGGTATGTCCTTCGTTGACCATGAGAGCTTGTGATGGGCTGAGTTGGGACACCCCTGCAGGGTATATAATCTTTCGAAAGCCGTGCCCACGGTTATGAGGCAGATGGGAATTTTTTAATGTCCGGTTGTAGATAACTTGACACTTGACTTCATTAAAATGCATCAACTGTGTGTGTAGCCGTGATGGTCTCTTCTTGGCGGAGTCCGGGAAGTGAACACGGTTTGAGTTATGCTTGACGTAAGTAGTTTCAGGATCACTTCTTGATCACTATTAGCTTCTCGACCGATGCGTTGCTTCTCTTCTCGCTCTCACTTGCGTATGTTAGCCACCATATATGCTTAGTGCTTGCTGCAGCTCCACCATATTACTCCTTTACCTACCTATGAGCTTAAATACTCTTGATCTCGTGGGTGTGAGATTGTTGAGTCCTCGTGACTCACAGATTCTACCACAACAGATGCAGGTGCCGAGGATACCAGCGCAGATGGCGGAACTGAGCTGAAGTGGGAATTTGATGAGGCCCTTGGTCGTTACTATGTATCGTTTCCAGATGATCAGTAGAGGAGCCCAGTCGGGACGATCGGGGATCTAGCATTTGGGGTTGTCTTCTTTTCATTTGAACTTGACCGTAGCCGGTCTATGAGTGTATTTTGAATGATGTATGATCTTAATTTATGTATTGTGTGAAGTGGCGATTGTAAGCCAACTCTCTTTATCCCATTCTTGTTCATTACATGGGATTGTGTGAAGATGACCCTTGTTGCGACAAAACCACTATGCGGTTATGCCTCTAAGTTGTGCTTCAACACGTGGGAGATATAGCCGCATCGTGGGTGTTACAAGTTGGTAATCAGAGCCATCCCCGACTTAGGAGCCCCTGCTTGATTGTTTGCTGGCGATGTTGAGTCTAGAACAAAAATGTTTTGAGTCTTAGGATTATATATATCGGAGAGTAGGATTCTTTTTACTCCTCAGTCCCTTCGTCGCTCTGGTGAGGTCATCTAACGTAGATGTTTTGACTTTCCTCTCCTCAAATTTCACTAAAAAAAATTTAGGATCACGCGGGTATCTTGGAATCGTTCCGATGGTTTTGTGACGAGAACATTGTTCTTGGTGCCTCCTGTCTATTATGTGGCTTTGACCCGGGGAGTTGAGCTCTGAGGTGTTGTCGTCACAATTTTATCGTTGCAATTCTGGAATACCTGAGTTTTGCCGACATCGAAAATCTCTTTTATGTAGTTGTTGGTGAGATAACCTCGACGCCACCCAGTACTGGGGCGGGAGTTCGGGAGTATTGCCATAACTCGTATAACGGATGCTTTTCGAAGGTTGAGGTACACGATTTCCGAAGGTTTCTTGGTTATGTGTTGACGGATGGATACAGCTGGATGTAGGGATTGTTAGTTTGGGTGAGATATATTGCTTCCCCTATATCCCCAACACCAGATTGCATAACCAGAAAGTTTCGGGAGTTTATAGGTGGGATTCAAGTAGCTCTAGCATTTCTTCCCGCAGATATTTGGTTTGTGATTGGGTAATCCTTACCACTTATTTGTTCCAGTTGTACCTTGTTTATTTCATTCATCAATCTCTTATCAAGTGGCTTCTCACCTTAATGGATGTGTGATGTTTGCTTTGGAATTCATTCGTTCATCCTTGTTCGAATGTTTATTGTGAAGACTATATGTTGCAATTTCTATCCGTTGATTCAACTTGTCTATCTGTCTATCAATATGCTAATGGATGTCACCCTCTTCAGGATGGCTCCGCCAACGCGTCAGAATCCGGAATGCAATGATGGGAGTCAGGCGAACCCTCCACCTCCACCTCCACCGCCGGAGGCATGGTAAGCTTTGATGGCTGCCACAAACGCCAATGCCCAGATGATGATTCATCTCATGCAAGAGCGCAACCAAGGCCAAGGCAACCAGGGGAATCAAGGTCAAGGGCAGTTCAACCATCAGCCTCTATTTCCTACCCTCAACCAATTCCTTGCAAATCAGCCGAAGTCTTTCAGCTACTGTGTCGAGGCCACAGACGCCGATGATTGGCTCGTGGATATCAACAAGCATTTTGAATGCAGCAATGTTAGGCCTGAGGACTATGTCAAGTTCGCTTCTTTTCAGCTCAAGGATCAGGCAGCTGATTGGTTCCAGCAATACAAGGATTCCAAAGGTCGTCGAGTGATTACTTGGACTGATTTCTGTCGGGACTTTAAAGCTCACCACATTCCTACCAGTGTTGTTGAGAGCAAGCGTGAGGAGTTCCGCAATCTGAAGCAAGGCAACATGTCAGTGTACGAATACAACAAGCAGTTTTAGAAACTTGCTCGCTTCGCTAAGCAAGATGTTCCTGATGAGAAGAGTATGATCTATCAATTCAGAGGTGGCCTTAGAGAGGATCTGCAGTTAGCTCTCGTTCTTGTTGAGCCTACTCAGTTTGATCAATTCTACAATATGGCACTCAAGCAAGAAGTTGCTCAGCTCAAGTGTGAGGCTTCTAAGAAGAGAATCAGGGATGCAGTGCAATCTTCTTCTTCCTCACAAGTGGTAGCTAAGCAGCAGAAGTTCTACCTTCCTCCTCCTCCGTTTCGTCAGCCTTACCAACAGAAGAACTCAGGTGGTCGTAGATCTTCCCACCCACCCAACCCAGGCCAACAGAACAAGTCTCAGTCTCAAGCTCCAAAGTCGAATGCTCCTTATCATCGTCCGCTCTCAGAAGTGACTTGCAACAAGTGCCAGCAGAAAGGTCACTACGTGAACAAATGCTTCAATCAAAGGCGCCTTCCTCCTCCTCCTCCTGTGAGATCTTCAAGCAATGCAGTGGTCAAGCATAATTCCAAGTTTGCAAAGGTGAACATGATGAATGCAGCTCAGGCAGAGGATTCTTCAGATGTGATCATCGGTAATCTTTCTGTTAGTGATATTCCTGCAAAAGTTCTTTTTGACACTGGTGCATCGCTTAGTTTCATCTCAAGACCATTTGCATCTAAGCATGACTTGTCTTTCCAAGAATTGCCTAGACCGTTAGCAGTTGTCTCTCCCGCTAAAAGCATGAACGCAAGCTACATGGTTCTGGATGTTTCCATCAAGATGGGCGACTATAAATTTCTGTCTTCTCCAGTTGTTCTTGGCGACTCTGATATTAATCTAATTCTTGGGATGGACTGGCTTTCTAAGCACAAGGCTCAGCTTGATTGTGCTGCCAGGCAAATTCAATTGACACACCCTTCTGAGGATGTTATCATCTATGCCGCTCGCAATGAAACCATTCGGTTGTTTTCTCTCAATGGGAAGGGCGAGTTGGATGCTATTTCTCAAATTCCAGTCGTTTGTGAGTACCAAGATGTCTTTCCAGAAGAGCTTCCGGGTATGCCTCCTCATCGGCCAGTCGAGTTCGTTATTGATCTTGAGCCTGGAATTGAACCTGTTTGCAAGCGTCCATACAAGCTTGGACCCAAGGAGCTGAAGGAATTGAAGAAGCAGCTCGATGAACAAGAGCGTCTGGGCTTGATCAGACCGAGTTCATCCCCATGGGGTTGTGGAGTTCTTTTTGTCCAGAAGAAGGATGGCACGGACCAACTTTGCATCGATTACCGTCCATTGAACAAGAAGACAATCAAGAACAAGTATCCACTTCCCAACATCAATGAGCTTTTCGAGCAACTCAAAGGTGCTAAAGTTTTCTCCAAGCTTGACCTTCGTATGGGTTATCATCAGATTCGCATTCGTGAACAAGATATTCCCAAGACAGCATTCAGAACAAGCTATGGTTATTATGAATATACTGTCATGTCTTTCGGCCTTGTCAATGCTCCTCCAACTTTCTCTCGCATGATGAACTTTATCTTCAACCCCTACACCAATGAATTCGTTCTGGTGTATCTCGATGATATCTTGGTCTTCTCCAAGAATAAGTAGGATCATGCCTAACATTTGCGATTGGTGCTCGACAAGCTCAGAGAGCATCAATTCTATGCGAAGTTTTCCAAATGTGAGTTCTGGCTTGATGAAGTTCTTTATCTTGGTAATATCATCTCTGCCAAGGGAATTGCTGTTAATCCCGCGGAGGTTTCTACAGTTCTGAATTGGGAACCTCCTCAGAATGTCAAGCAGCTCCGCAGTTTTCTTGGTCTTGCAAGCTATTGCCGAAGATTCGTTGAGAACTTCTCTAAGATTGCAAAGCCTCTTTCCAACCTCCTCCAGAAGCATGTCAAGTATGTCTAGACGCCTGAGTGTGACGTCGCTTTCAACACCCTCAAAGAGAAGTTAGTCACAGCTCCTGTCTTGACTCCTCCTGATGAATCCAAGCCATTCGAAGTATTCTGTGATGCTTCCCTTCAAGGTCTCGGTGCTGTGTTGATGCAAGAGAAAAAAGTTGTGGCCTATACCTCTTGTCAGTTGAAGCCCAACGAAAAGAACTACCCCACTCACGATCTTGAGTTGGCGGCAGTTGTCCATGCATTGATAACATGGAGACATCTCTTATTGGGAAGGCAAGTGGACATTTTCACCGATCACAAGAGCCTCAAGTATATCTTCACTCAACCCAACCTTAACCTCAGGCAAACTCGATGGGTCGAAATGATTCAAGAGTACAATCCGAGTATTGAATATACTCCTGGCAAGGAGAATGTGATTGTAGATGCTCTGAGCAGAAAGGCTTATTGCAACAGTCTAATTCTCAAGCCGTTTCAACCGGATCTCTGTGAAGCCTTCCGCAAGCTGAATCTTCAAGTTGTTCCTCAAGGCTTTCTTGCCAACCTCATAGTCTCTCCTACTTTGGAAGATCAAATTCGTGAGACACAACTCCTGGATACCATGGTGAAGAAGGTGAAACGTGGTATTGACAAGGGCATTCCCAAATACAAGTGCTATCGCTTGGATGACAAAGATACTCTTTTCTTCGAGGATCGAATTGTGGTTCCTAAAGGTGATCTGAGAAAAGTCATCATGAATGAGGCACACAATTCCCTCCTATCCATTCATCCTGGAAGTACAAAGATGTGCCATGACCTCAAGCAGTCATATTGGTGGACTCGAATGAAGCGAGAAATTGCTCAATTCGTGAATGAATGTGATGTCTGCAGAAGAGTGAAAGCAGAACACCAAAGACCAGCTGGTCTCCTCCAACCTCTTGCTATTCCGGAATGGAAGTTTGACCATATCGAGATGGACTTCGTGACTGGTTTTCCTAAGTCCAAGCATGGAAATGATGCTATATTCGTTGTCATTGACAAGCTTACCAAAGTGGCTCATTTTCTTCCTATCAAAGAATCTATCACAGTAGCTCAGCTGGCAGAGCTATACACCTCCAGAATTGTCTCCTTGCACGGCATTCCACAATTGATATCTTCAGATCATGGAAGCATCTTCACTTCTAAGTTCTGGGACTCCTTTCAGACGGCCATGGGCACCAACATTCGTTTCAGCACAGCTTTCCATCGTCAAACAAGTGGCCAAGTCGAGCGAGTCAATCAAATTCTTGAAGATATGCTCAGGGCTTGTGTCATCTCTTTCGGTATGAAGTGGGAAGATTGTCTTCCATATGCCGAGTTCTCCTACAACAACAGCTTCCAAGCGAGTTCGGGCAAGGCCCCATTCGAAATTCTCTATGGCAGAAAGTGACGTACTCCTCTCAATTGGTCGGAGACAAGTGAACGCCAACTTCTTGGCAACGACTTGATCACAGAAGCCGAAGAAATGTGCAAAGTCATTCGTGAGAATCTCAAAGCCGCGCAATCGCGCCAAAAGAGTTACTATGATAGCAAGCACCGTGACTTGGCTTTTGAAATCGGAGACCATGTCTACCTCCGCGTCTCTCCAATGAAAGGCACTTGTCGCTTCGGTATCAAAGGGAAGCTTGCCCCTAGATACGTGGGTCCTTTCAAGATCATTGGCAAAAGAGGCGACCTCGCCTATCAACTTGAGCTTCCATCCAACTTTGCAAACGTGCACGACGTGTTTCACGTGTCACAGCTTCGCAAGTGCTTCAAGAATCCTAAGCGCACTATCAACTTCAAAGAGATCGACCTCCAAGAAGATCTCTCTTATCATGAGCACCCCGTTGCTATTCTTGAAGAAACTGAGCGCAAGACTCGCAACAAGTCAATCAAATTCCTGAAAGTGAAGTGGTCACACCATTCCGACCGAGAAGCCACCTGGGAGCGCGAGGATCACCTCCGTTCCGAATATCCGGAGTTCTTTCAGTCCTAGATCTTGGGACGAGATCCTCTTGTAGTGGTGGAGTGTTGTAACACCCCGGATGTAACTTTCCATCTTTGTATCTCCAACTCTTGCCATTTTCGGCTATGTGATATGATATCCCCTCTGTGGTTGGGCTTTGTCTTTTGTTTTGCCTTTTATTCATGTTGTGCATATCATATCATGTCATCATGTGCATCTCATTTGCATACGTGTTCGTCTCATGCATCCGAGCATTTTCCCCGTTGTCCGTTTCGCAATCCGACACTCCCACATGCACCGGCGCACCCCTCTTGTCTCTTTTCGTGTGCGGGTGTTAAACGTTCTCGAAATGGACCGAGCCTTGCCAAGTGGCCCTGGTATAGCACCGGTAGACCACCTGTCAAGTTTCGGGTCATTTGGAGCTCGTTTGGTACTCGAACGGTTAACCGCACTCCCGCAAAGGCCTCTTTTGAGTTGCAGCCGAACACCCCTCCAAAACAGCCCAATAACCCATCTAAGTCACTTCCATGCTCTCCGCCGTCGGATCACGATCGTGTGGGCGAAAACCGCACCCCATTTGGAGTCTCCTAGCTCCCTCTACCTATAAATATGTGCACCCCTCCGAAAATTCCGGATCCCCAAACCCTAGCCCGCTCCCTCTATGTCGCCGGACATGTCCGGGCGGAGCCGGACACGTCCGCCCCGCGCCCCAGCCACCCAGGAGCTGCCACGTGGCGCCGCCGCGCCGCCCCTACCGCCGGCCCGCGAAAGCCCGCCGCGGGCCCTCTCGCGCCCGACCCGGGCCGCGCCCCGCCGTCGACCGCCTCCCGCGCCCGCCGCCTCGTCCAGCCGTCGCCCCGCCGCCCGACGTCTCCCGGTGCCGCCGCCCGCTCCCGCAGCGCCGCCGCCGGCCGCGCAGCGCCGTCCGCCGGCCTCCGCCGTCCCGCGCCTCCCCGCGCCTCGCCCGACGTCGCCGGCGCCGGATCCGGCCAGATCCGGCCGCCCCGGCCTCTCCTCCGCCCGTCCTCTGGCTTCCCCGAGCTCCGGCGCCCCTTCTCCGGCGAAGCCCGCGTTCTCCGGCGATCTCCAGATCCACCGCCTCGGTTGACTTCTCTTCCTCCCCGAATTTCGTCCAAGTCCTTAATCTGCCATAAATTTTGTTGCATCATCATCGCCCCACAACTTTGCACTCGTGGCTCCATTTTGGGCATGTAGGATACCGAATTGTTCGCCTCGAAGAGTACATCATTTAATCTCATTGCATCATTTTGATTTGAGCTCATCTTGATGCCGGAAATGCTGTTGGAAGAGTGCTTCATAATGTTAGTTTCAGATTCTTATCAGAACGAGCTCTTTTGTCATTTTTGCCATGATTGATGTGTGCATCCTATGGACTTTATCCCTAAATGTGTTTTGAACTATGTTATGTATTCTTTACAGAGGTACTTGCCATGTATTTTTTTGGTCAATGTGGTGACTAGCACAAGCATGCAAACTACGCTTCGTGATATTAATGATTTTAGTTCCTGTTCTGCTATTATTTTCATGCCATGTAAACATGTTGCTACAGAGAGATCCATGCATATTTTGAGATACTTTAGTAAGGGTGTTTTGAACATATGATTATGCTCTATCCATCCATGCCCCTGGTTGCAACTATGGAGTAGTCTAGCATGTCATTTTCGTGCTCTACTTTTGCTTCAAAATGTTTCCTGGCAGATTGTTTACATGTTATTCAATTTTGCCGAGGTTGTTGTAGTTGATCCGTGTATGCTATGATGTTGTTCTTGACATGTATAGCTTCCATGACATGTCTTCTTGATGGATGTATGCTTAGTTTATCATGAAGTGCTCTGTAGTGAGTGCATCGAGCTCATGAAGGTGCCTTCGTAATTATGCCAATGGCATGCTTTGTTTGCTGAATCTGTTAACGAAACTTGCTATGTTCACATGGGTGCCATCATATTTTCTGATCCTTTATGGCTTATGGTTAGTAAGGGACTTTTGATCTATGCTTTGAGTAGATTCATGCCATGTCTTGTTTTGCTATTATAAGTTCCTGTAGCATGTTGATAACCTGATCTGAACATTGCTTCGTGATGCTGTTTATGCCATGTCCAACCTGATATTTTTTTGCACTTTGACCATGCTTGTTTGAACCTGTTATGATGTGTTTTAGCCGTAGCTTAGTGTTCCTCTTTTGTTAAGAATCTCCTATAGATCACTGCCATATGTTTTGTTTTTATGTTGGGGTCCTGTAGCATAGTTTCTTGTTGCATGCTAAGTAGCTTCGTGTTGTTAAACGCAGCTTTATGTCATTCTTGTTTTGCTTGCCATTTGCAAATCGTGCATCTGAATCCGGTGATCTTCATATCGATTTCAACCGAAATCATCTCATCTTTCCAGCGGCATACTTGGTTTGCCAAGTTCATGCCTTGTTCATCTCTTCCCTCCCGGAGCACGCATATGCATTGCATATCACATCTCGCATATCATGACATGTATTGCATCATGTTGCTTGTGCATTGCACCGTGATTTATTGTGGTTCCTTTGCTTGTGTTATTGCTTTGGGTAGAGCAGGGAGACGAGTACGTGCACGAGGAACCTGTTGAGAACGCTTACGAGGATCAAGCCTTCGACAACTCTGAGAACCTTGCAGGCAAGATGACCATACCTTCGATATCACTTCTATCTTTGCTTGCTAGTACTCGCTCTATCGCTATGTTAGCTCTACCTGCCTTTGTTTATCATGCCTCCCTATTGCCATGTCAAACCTCTAACCATCCTGTCCTAGCAACCGTTGTTTGGCTATGTCACCGCGTTTGCTCAGCCCCTCTTATAGTGTTGCTAGTTGCAGGTGAAGATGAAGTTTGTTCCTGGTCGGAACATGGATATTTTGGGATATCACAGTATCTCCTGTTTAATTTAATGCACCTTATATACTTGGTAAAGGGTGGAAGGCTCGGCCTTATGCCTGGTGACTTGTTCCACTCTTGCGCCCTAGTTTCCGTCATACCGGTGTTATGTTCCTTGATTTTGCATTCCTTACACGGTTGGGTGATTTATGGGACCCCCTTGATAGTTCGCTTTGAATAAAACTCCTCCAGCAAGGCCCAACCTTGGTTTTACCATTTGCCACCTAAGCCCTTTTCCCTTGGGTTTTCGCGAGCCCAAGGGTCACCTTTATTTACCCCCCCCCCGGGCCAGTGCTCCTTTGAGTGTTGGTCCAACCTGTCAGCCGCCGGTGGCCACCAAGGGCAACTCTGGGCTGGCCTATAGGAAGTTTGGAAAATCCGGTGTGCCCTGAGAACGAGATATGTGCAGCTCCTATCAAGATTTGTCGGCACATTCGGGTGGCTTTGCTGGTCTTGTTTTACCATTTTCGAAATGTTTTGCGTACCGGGATTCCGAGGCTGATCGGGTCTTCCCGGGAAAAGGTATATCCTTCGTTGACCGTGAGAGCTTGTGATGGGCTGAGTTGGGACACCCCTGCAGGGTATATAATCTTTTGAAAGCCGTGCCTGCGGTTATGAGGCAGATGGGAATTTGTTAATGTCTGGTTGTAGATAACTTGACACTTGACTTCATTAAAATGCATCAACTGTGTGTGTAGCCGTGATGGTCTCTTCTTGGCGGAGTCCGGGAGGTGAACATGGTTTGAGTTATGCTTGACGTAAGTAGTTTCAGGATCACTTCTTGATCACTACTAGCTTCTCGACCGATGCATTGCTTCTCTTCTCGCTCTCACTTGCGTATGTTAGCCACCATATATGCTTAGTGCTTGCTGCAGCTCCACCATATTACCCCTTTACCTACCTATGAGCTTAAATAGTCTTGATCTCGCGGGTGTGAGATTGTTGAGTCCTTGTGACTCACAGATTCTACCAAAACAGATGCAGGTGCCGAGGATACCAGCGCAGATGGCGCAACTGAGCTGAAGTGGAAATTTGATGAGGCCCTTGGTCGTTACTATGTATCGTTTCCAGATGATCAGCAGAGGAGCCCAGTCGGGACGATCGGGGATCTAGCATTTGGGGTTGTCTTCTTTTCATTTGAACTTGACCATAGCCGGTCTATGAGTGTATTTTGAATGATGTATGATCTTAATTTATGTATTGTGTGAAGTGGATATTGTAAGCCAACTCTCTTTATCCCATTCTTGTTCATTACATGGGATTGTGTGAAGATGACCCTTCTTGCGACAAAACCACTATGCGGTTATGCCTCTAAGTCGTGCTTCGACATGTGGGAGATATAGCCGCATCGTGGGTGTTACAAAGCGGTTGAAGAGATTGCGAAGAACACTGATTCTCTAGTCTCTCTGGGTAGAGACGCCTTCGTTGACCTTGGATAGCCAGTCCCAGGCTAGCTTTGACGTTTCCAGAGCACTCACGCGGCCATACTGTCCTTTGGTCAGATGACCACATATGATATTCTTTGCAGTCGAGTCCAGTTGAATGAACTTCTTGACATCAGCAGGGGTGACACCTTCACCAGTCTTTGGAACGCCGTTCTTGACGACATACCAGAGGTCGACATCAATGGCTTCAATATGCATGCGCATCTTATTCTTCCAGTAGGGATATTCTGTTCCATCGAACACGGGGCAAGCAGCGGAGACTTTGATTATCCCTGCAGTCGACATAGCTAAAACTCCAGGTGGTTAAACCGAATCACACAGAACAAGGGAGCACCTTGCTTTGATACCAATTGAAAGTGCTAGTTATCGACTAGAGGGGGGTGAATAGGCGATTTTTATCAAAGTCTTCAAAACATGGAAGTTTCGAAGACAAACAATAGGAATGACCTAATTGATATGTAGCGGAAGATAAACTACAACAAGCAAGCCATAGTCAAGTATGCAATAGTGTTAACGTACGAAGACTAATAGCAGCTAGGTAGTAGGATCAGGATGGAAGATAGTATGAAGCCAATCAACAATAGTAGTCAAGCAATGAAGTCAATCAGATAAGACGGATAAGCAATGACTTCACGAAGACAAACTCAAAGTAAAGGAGGGAAGAGATAGAACCAGTCACTTGTTGAAGACACAAGATTTGTTGGACCAGTTCCAGTTGCTGTGACAACTGTACGTCTGGTTAGGGAGGCTGTGTCTTCACCTTATTCCCCTTGATCTAAGGACACCTAGTCCTCGCCCAATCACTCTGGTAAGTCTTCAAGGTAGACTTCCGAACCTTCACAGACTTCGTTCACCCGGAAATCCACAATGACTCTTGGATGCTCAGAACGCGACGCCTAACCAGCTGGAGGATACACAGTCCTCAAGTGTAATAAGTCTTCAGGTCACACAGACAGAAAGACTTCAGTGATGCCTAACACTCTTTGGCTCTGGGTGTTTGGGCTTTGTCCTCGCAAGGATTTCTCTCTCAAAGGCTTCGAGGTGGGTTGCTCTCAAAACGACAGAAGCCGTAAACTAACTCTGAGCAGCCACCAATTTATGGTGTAGGGGGTGGGCTATTTATAGCCACAAGGCAACCTGACCTGATATGTTCGAAATGACCCTGGGTCACTAAGGAACTGACACGTGTTCCAACGATCAGATTTCAAACACACACGACAACTTTACTTGGGCTACAAGCAAAGCTGACTCATCCAGCTCTGGATAAGATTTGCTCACATTGTCTTCGCTCGAAGACATAGGATTTGGGTTGAGCATCACTTCAGTCACTCTGACTTAGTTCACTTGGACCCCACTTAACAGTACGGTGGTTCCTATGACTCAACAAAGAAGAAAAGGAAACAGGAAAACAACTCAGTCTTGGTGCTCCATAGTCTTCACTCAATGTCTTCTAATGTCATAGACATCAGTGTGAATATCTTCACACACCACCATTGTCTTCAATGTCTTCATACATTTTTAGGGGTCATCTCCGGTAGGTAAACCGAATCAATGAGGGACACTACCTGCGTTATCCTGCAATTCTCACAAACGCATTAGTCCCTCAACCAACTTTGTCATCAATACTCCAAAACCAACTAGGGGTGGCACTAGATGCACTTACAACATCTGAGATTAAATTGGCCAGCTCTTTGGTATGGAGGCAAGTGTGCTCAAGGTAATGAGATTTGGCGTTCTCTGGCGCAACAATGAATGGCGTGCTGATCACCGCAAGCGTCTAAGCCTAAATAACAATGTCTCCGCAGAAGCTGAATTTGTTTTTTAAACATCAAGTGGCCAGAGACTCGAAAAATTATTTGCCCATTAGTGACTTGTCAGGGCGGTGGATTTTAGTTTGTACAATAATGCTGCATCCACCTAAAGTAACAAAAGTTCTTACGTAAACTTCCTAGTAATTCCCTCTTCGTAGGTGCAGCATTACTCCTACCATTTGTAATATCAGTTTGAAACTTGTAATATTGCCGTGTCCTATTCCTGCATTTTCAAAATCCTACGAATCAAACAGGTCTTGAGTTGGTGATGATGTTATGCCTCCCATCTTTCACCAAGAGCCGTCGGATCTAGATCTGACGCATACAAACCAAACTTCTCCATTTTTGCAAAAAGATGCCTGCACTTGTTCCCTATTTACAAACAACTCCTTGTCTCTGACAATCAGCCTTATCTCCTCCCCATCACATCTAGAAGGCCACCGAAAAATCTGGCGCGATGGCCACTGTCGGCGTCATCCACCCCCAATCTTGGTGTTCCGTGCAATGCACGGGCATCTACGCACGGGAAATTATGTCAAACAGGGCTAGTTTTAAGCAGGCTAGCTCTACAACCATGATGATAGTGACTGCATACAGTGAGGCTGACTATGGTATGCTGAACACGGCGCCTATACTCAGGTGTCATCTCTGGCGCGGGGTCTTGTCACTTCACTGTGAGGAGCAGCACGTAATAATTTGACCAACGGGTAGTACAGTGCTAGTACTCCCACTACATTGGTAGTACTACTACTAGTACTAGTTGCACCACCGTCTAGATTTAGGAGTACTACCACGTCCATCTGGATTTTAGTATTTGACTATCAATATCTAGTAATGCATGTCACAAAAAATGTACTACTCCCTCTATAAATAAATACATGGTGTATTGTTTTATTCCTATCGGCGAGAGAACTTAATGTCTTTTTGCTAATTAATGGGATTACATGCATTGAACTAAACACTACATGTCATGTTTGGTAGTCTCAAGTCATTGAAAACATGCACGGCCAACATCTCTCACTGGTTGATATGTCACGAAATAATAAACGAGGAGGGAGTTAATGTACCGTGCCTAAGTATTTTGGGATTATTTGGTTTTCGTAAGGTGACTTACACAACATTTTTGTTTACATGCATTAACATTTTATTAGTTAAATCAAAGGTCAAAACTTGGCGCAAAATGCAAAGGGGACCAATAAACCAGTAAACATCAAACTTCTCTTGTTTGGCTCCAACAAGAGGTCCGGTGAGATGACTATACTGCACCGGCACAGAGGGAGACGCAACTTCATTGACTTACTGCAACTGCCTTTGGGTGAATGACACGTGGGACCAACGGGTGGCTGGCCCACCTATCATACTGCCAAAGGCAGGTGCAATAGAGGGCCGAGGAGTAGATGGCAAACACGCATGTGAATTCAACACAGTCTGCACTTCTATATAAAGGCTCCCCGCCAGTCCTATCTACTTCCTCCGTCTAGGTGAGTAAGTCATCTTAGGTTGTGCACCGTGACCAAGAAGGAGGGGAAAATGAGAGAAATTAATGTTTATTTGCTAATTAATAGCATTGCATGCAATGAACTGACCACTTCATGTCGTGCTTGGTAGTCTCAAGTCATTAAAAGCATGCACACCCCAAATCTCTTATTAGTTGATATGTCAAGAAACAAGAACCGAGGTAGAAGTTAATGCATCGCACCTAAGTGTTTTGGGATTATTTTGTTTTTGAAAGATGACTTACACACCTAGATGGAGGGAGTAGTACGAAATCCTATGCACCTACACACGCTAACCAAGGGCAAGAGTGATCACTCGAATCGCAAGATCAGTTGACTAGAAGCTAAGCTAGAGCCATGGAGGCAATGATCGCGAGCATTAGCCGGCTGTGCCAGATGGTCCACGATGCCGGCCTGCGGCCCGACACTGAGGAACGTCTCTAGGTATTGCTTGAGGCCGCCTGGGCGAGGGGCTGCTTGGACGACAGCTTCGTCTCCTTGTTCGACGAGGTCCTCATTGGTTTCCTCGACAAGTTCACCATCGTCAAGAAGCGCGCGGACGACTTTGACGTACGCCTCTAGCCGACGTGCCCAGGCTCTGCGATGCCTGCCACCCTCAATGGCCACTATGGTGACAACCTTTCGACGCACTGGTGGTCCTGCGATTGCCCGCCGTCGCGCTAGAGAATGTCCACCTCGAGGTTGCACTCTCCGTGCAGCGCTTGGTGCAGCAAGACACCATCGACATAATCACCCATGTCTATGCACAAATCGTCCACAAGGACTACTACATGCAAGAGGAGGACGATAGGACGCTGGCCTTCCTGGACCGCAGGGTAACCTTGGACGACATTGTTCAGAAGCACATTGAGCTCGCCGCTGCTCCTCACACGTCGGTTGGTGACCCGACGCACTAGGGCGTGAGGATGTCGTTGATGGATCCATATGTATTTTTATCTTTCTGTCAAATCCATGTAGTAGTATATGGTACTACTAGTAATTATCTTACCTTTCGCATCAACTTCATAATTTTTGTACGTACTCCATGCAAGAACGGCGCCAGAACCAAACTTCTCATTACTCTAGGGAAAATCATTATTTTCTATCTATCGGTCGCGCCATGGAGCAGAACCAAATTTTACAAGCTACAAGTTCAAAAGGAAAAGCCTGCCGTGTTCGTGTCGCACCCCCACACGGTTGGTCCGGCACGCCGCTCAAGGGGGAATGCGTGCGGTGTTGCATTTTCACTTACAAGTGGGACCGCAGTTGATCAAACCGACTATCGGCAAACCCCCACCCCGCCCACCACGCGATGGCTGAGAAAACAGGAGGGAGAAGAGATGGTTGTAGCAGGACTCCAAGAAAATTGGTGTCGGATGGGACTCGTGTGGGTGGTGTGTGTCGTACTGCTAGACATGAATGCTAGTTATGGCCCATGCCACCCCACTATATCGAGCCTATATCGAGGTGCTGGTTACGTAGAACAAATTACCTGGAGTCCATGCTCAGCCCTCCTTTATCTGTCTTCTCAGCCAGCCAGCGGACGTGTGGAGCCCATCGTCTGTTTGCTCATATGCGGTCCCACATGTCAGTGAAAACGCAAGAGGACCCACCGAACCTGCACATCTTTCACCTCGACGGGCTGGTGATGAAAAACAAATCCAATAAAGATCTTCGGTGGCCACTTTTGGAGTTACTCAAAAGTAGTAAGATTCTATTTACAGTTTAACCCAAGATGCACATCACGTGGCTTTAACTACCACTCTATTTTCTTGCATGACACGACCTGGATGCTGGATGTCCCACGTGTTGGCAAGAGGAGGATGAACCCGACCAAATCTTCGGTTGTGCTCTCGGATTAGACTAGTTGTGCTAACTTAAAATTTTTATTGTGTAGAATGGATGCAAGTTTTGGTATTGGGAAGAAAAGTACATCGATATATTGATAGAGCACAATTTAGTAGATGTTCTAGCACTTTTAGCTAGCATAGAGGCTAGAGATGATACTAGTGCACTTGTTGATAGAATAGAGGCTAGACATGAGACTAGATGCGAGGAAGCAATGTTTACTTCTTTACACTCGAAGAAGAAAGAAGCATGCAAAATCGAGCCTCCGCAGATCAACAATGAATGCATCGAGAAGGCACTAATCCAACTTACATGAGCAGTTATGGAAGTTGGATGTCTTCTAAAATCTATTCTTGTGGTTCTTGTTTTCTTTGGTCTTGCTTTTCTAGTCAAAATTATTGTTGGAGTTCGTGCAAAACAGAGGTCCGTTTGGGGTCGTGCGTTGGAGTTCGCCTTACAAGTGGGACCGCAGTTGAGGAAACCGACTATCGGCAAACCCCCACCTCACCCACCGCGCGATGGCTGAGTTATAGAAACGACGATCTTGAAGAGATTGCTCTAGCACGGACTCCAAGAAATATGGTGTCAGATGGATGTCGTGCTGGTGGCGTGTGTCGTACTCCTGGACATGAATGCTTGTTCTGGCCCATGCCACCCTACTACTCCTACTACTTATATAGTACTAGTATATCGATGATTCGAGCTACTGGTTATGTACAGCGAACACATTAACATATGGCTACAGTAAAAAAACACCCGCCCAACGCGCGAAGCATGTGAAGCTAGTACAAATATTGTACTACTATTGTTGATTGGCCTCATCCGTTAACCTGTTGCAATGCACGTACAATTATGTATTCGGAAAATATATTTTTGCCTCGTCGCATCACTCACTCCAAGAAGCAACTCGAAATCCATTCATAAATTTAGTAAGTGTATCACAGGCATATCATTTTATTACATACAACAGGTCATCAACCCACATCGACAATGAGCATACATTATAAATACTAAAGTTTTCATCACACAACAAATAACAAGCAATGAAATGAACTTCAACTCAACCAATCCTCGGCGTTGGAAATGCTTGCTTTGAACCAAAAGTGATTCTCTGGGAAGGGCCATCCATTGTCGATCTCGAGACCAACACAGGACTGATCATCCAGGCTGAAGCAGCCTACTATATCAGTACCAGGGTAGGGAACCACCGAAATGTCCGAGGTATAGATACAGTTGCTTCTCAAAAATGGTAGTAACATTGTCTCAACAACAGTTGGATCTCCTTTCACCATCATTGGATAGTTTTGTCCAAGGAAGAGCGAGTTTTCTCCAAGACTATCAATTCTGTACCAGGGAGAAGGTGTTGGTGCTAGCACACTAGTATCCATCCCGAATACCATGCAACGGGTGTTGGAATAGGTCCGGAGAGTGCAACCATGGGAGACAACACCTGCTTCCTTAGTAGTAACATCAGCAGTGGGCTGTATACAGACAAGAAGAGGTGATCCATCGGAATTAGTTGCCAGGCGCCACTGAGTATATGGGTGCTGCTCGTCCTCATGCTCGTGATCATCACCATCATCATCTCCCCCTTGGTTATAAAAATTGTCAAGTATAGGTGGTGGAATGTTCACAGGACCTTGGAAACACAAGAAGAAGGTTAATTAGTAAAGGGAAACTTGCTAACCCGCAAGCATGTGGATGAAGCAATTATAATTATGGTGGAAGACAAACGTACCGAAACTACGAGGATCCCATGCAAAAATAGTGCCATGAGTGGTGGAAGCAAACACAAGACCCTTGTATTGAATTGCATCACAGTACTCATCCGTGCACAGAAACTGATTTTTGAGCAATATCCATCCAGTCGAACCACGAAGGATGGCAACAAGCTTGGTGAAGATAGGAACAACTACATAGTTCTTGTAATACCAAGAGCGGTTGGGAACTCGACAAATTGCTATCTTCCATAGAAGACAGACACCATGATCGTATTTGAACGTGCGTACAATACCGGAGTGCTCAACCTCTGGGCAGTCTGCTGAGATTTTTGGAAGTGGAACCCGGTGACGAGTGTAGACATTCACAAGTTCCCACTCGCAGTTGGACCCAATATAAACAACCCAATCTCCATTTTATCCTGCCCAAGCCTTACCCTCAAGCGATGGCATCTTAACATCACACATATCATTATCAAGCGGCATCAACTTGCACAAGGCGAGGCCTCCGTCGTCCCCGTGCCAGTCATCACGGTCATGGCGAAGAAGATAGGGGAGATCAAACCGCTCCTTGACCCTTGGGTTCCTTGTAATGATGTTATTAGTTGAGTCGAGAATGGTCTTGAACGAACTTTCCATGCTAGCCGAGGTGATGACGTCACACCGATCAATGAGTTCCTCCACCACGTCATCTTTCAGATCGGGGCAAGAATAATGGGGTGGTTTTCGGCCTGTTCCCTCCATAGAGAAGACGATCAAACAATGGCAGAAGGACGGGTGAAGGCAAATGGAGGAGGGAGGAAGAGCGTGTGACAGCAGTTCCAAATCGAGAGGGAAAGGCGAAGAGTCGGTGGATGGTTGCCAGTTTGCCACGGTACACGAAGAGGCACCCCAGCCTACACGTCCGTTCGGAAATACTAGTAGAAAAGGACTCGCCGTCGTCTCACTAATATGTTGGAACGGGACCACATGTCAACGTAACATGGTGTGTAATTTCTCGTGCAAAATGCGATCTGGCCGCGTTGGCCCGAGGTGCCGCGTTAGTTATCGACCTTTATTTTTTTAATGGCGTGTCGTTCAGTTTTGAAGCACGACTAACTGGTACTGTATGCAGAGAAAATATAAACTACTATACTACTACTCCACCTCTAGTACTAGTAGTATAAAAAGATATACAGGCTGGAGCTTCAGCGCTTTATTGCTAAGGGCTGCCCACTTGCTTCTCACACTATCACCTTCTCTCCAGATCTAAAAAAGACGGCCTCTCTCTCCCTCCTCACTGGTGGTCACAGATCCACCGGGGAAGAAAAGGACACCCAGAGTTGACGCACTCGTCATCGGCGAGTGAGGTCACGGACTAACGACAAGGCCGTCCTCTCAGACCTAGCGCCCGTGCGAGATGGCCTTCATCCCCAAGCTCGCTGCCGTAGTGTGTGTGGAGGACGACAACCACGAGCGAAGCCACTTCCCGCCGGCCCTCAGGTATGCTACCTCTTTTCGAACCATACCCTTGTTCTATTGCCCCATCTGCCACGTCGCTGCATGTGGATCTTTTTCCACTCCACCATCTTCCCAATTTGCTATCCTCTGCTCTGTTGGTCACGCAGACGAAAACCTTAATTTGCACTATTAAAGGAAACCCTACTTCATGCAGACTAATCCATGTCTGGGTTGAATAACGAAAGGAAGGGAGACTATACTGTCCAAGAGAGTAGGCACCAAACCCGCATCCAGGCTGAAAAGGGGGAAATTAGTAGCTAAGGAACGAGTCTCATGTCTCTTGGTTGAAGAAGGGTAGAAAGGAATGACAACGCAATAGAGAATGACCAGGTCGATCGGTTTGTTGTCCTCACATCAGAAAAAGGTGGCTAAAGAGAACAAAAATGGGACGTAATCCACATATGTTGCCTGGATATTTGTTGCTCTTGGCAACCATACCTCCCTCACCACTCTGCGTCCATGGAGGTACATCTTACTGGTGCGCCCACTGTACGAATGGGCCTCCCATGCTCTTATTGCCACTTTTTTGTTGTTAGTATAACGCCAACAGTCAAGTCAAGCAATTCTACTACTAAAGTGATCCCACATTTAACTAATGCCGCACTCAGTCTAATACCACTGATAAATTTAAGCAATGACATTTAATGTCACTGGATTATTTCAGGGTTAGCTGTTGATTGTGGATGTATTAAAGATTTTTCAGCTAAGGCATTCTAATGTTGTTGCACAGCCAGTATACCAACGATGAAACTTGTTACTACCTTCAGATTTTTGCACTGTTAATGCTTATAGATTACATACCTCACTTTCATGAGATAAGTTAATTTTTTTTACAGTGTCACCAAAATGCTAAGGCGCTGATGTCATTTTATTTTGGTTAAACTACACAAAAAGTTATGAAGACAAGAGGAAAGTTCAAGAGTGGGCACCTCCTCCGCCGGTTGTTCTCTTGATTCGTTCGATCAAGTTTTTATGTTTGATCGATTATCAAGATTGGGATAGCAATTTTTAAGGTCCCCACGAGTTCAAAATGATATTTACCTTGGAGGTACATGGTTTGCAATTTTTTTATACTGTCATTACTTAATAATGCTAGTTACCATCAGACTTTTGTATTTGGTTTAATGCTCATGCACAGCTAGTATACCAATGCTGAAACTTGTTACCTTTACATTTTGTATTGTTAATTCTTATAGAAATCTTCCAGTGCTAGAGTTTATTAAAATATGTTCAGTAAAACCATTGTACTGTACCCTGTAATAAACTAACTACTCTACTGTTGCACTAGCCACTGGATTAGTGTATATTTGTAGTATTCGAATGGTGTTGCATTAGCGCATGGACATAAATAAAGTGTGGCAAGCTTTCCCAGATATGTGCTCAAGAAAATTACTACCTGTTTTTCTAAATACTAGACGTTTGGGTACTTTAAATTGAACCGCGAAAACGTCTTATATTAAGGAACAGAGGGTGTAGAGTTCACTCAAATTATCTCGGTAAAGCTAGTCACACCTTTGTTAAAATTAATGTTCATTATGTTATCGAAGGAGGTCTGTATGTTTGTCTCTAATGCGTGTCGACTACATACCTGACATCATGATGTAATGTTAAGTCATTTCCTTTTGTACAGTGTCACTGAATTGTCAAGGCAGTGATGGCATTTTATTTTAGTTGAACTGCACAAAATATTCTTAAAAGAAGAGGAAAGGTTAGGAGTTGATCATTCTTTCAAAAAGAACTATATATGCCTTTCTGACATCAGCCGTTGGTGCCTTATTTATTCCTTCAAATAGGTGGTTAGAAACAGTCTTGCTACCTTTTCCATTAAGAAATTGGAATGCTTATATTTGTGAGTCTATGCTTGAACTAGTGTCGTTTTTACAGCAATCACACTTTCAATATCTATGCAAACAGGGATGCTCGATTTTAGTGGAACTGCACAAAAAGTCCAACTGGTTCAACATTAGGAGCATGTTTTCTTCCAAACCTTTATATCCAATTGGTGGCACTATGAGTTGTTCATTATGAAGGTACATGGTTTTCTACTATCTTGCTACTATTTTTGTACTGTCATTAGATAGAAATACTAGTGGTTTGCATGTGAATGTATTGTCAGGGTGGACCTACATTGGAGGTGCAGGACAGGATTCAATGATTGGATGCTCAATTTTGCTTGTATCGATTTCACCTCTTCCATCACTACGAACATGGATATCCTTGGTCTGATGAAGAATAGGCTATATTTCTGCTCTGAACCAGCAAATCAATTCAATATGAAATTGTCCAGGGCAAAACATAACTATATCAAATTGTCTAGTGCAGAACATGACAGATGCTAAGCGGAAGAGACATGTTTAAACCGAAAATAAAAGCTGTGGTATATGTTTACTAGCTGCTTGATATTTGTGCAGACAGAGATGTCTGCCAGTTGCTATTTGGAAAACAAACAAAGTGACCGCAATTTCCGTTGAACTGCACAAGAGAATAGTATAGTCACTACATGCAGTGCCATTTGAAAATAGACACAGAAATATTGGATAGTCACTTCATGGACTGCAGAAAAGTAGTACTGTACTATTTATTGGCCAAAACTAGGTGCTTCATTGCTTTGGTCTGATTATACAATGGGCATCATTTTTCCTAAGTTAAAGTTTGTATTCCGAAAATAGTCTCGCCGTGTGATCGAGAGAAGACCAAATCATATTGCAGTGGATGTTCCTCCATCATGTGTGGTTCATTCTCATGGCTTCAGCTGTTGGTGAAACCACTTACGTTTGCAAGAGGAATTGTAGACTTCACAAAAAAAATTGTCTCTCAGTCTATACAGAATGTTGGCCAAGAGAAGCATCCATGTTAGTAGGAAGAACAGATGTTTTTTCTAGATCTTTGCTTTTGGAGCTACATATTTATATATGATTTGTGAATCATTGAGATGCATTAACATGTTGATCTTATGTATGGGAATCATACTAGTTGGTTTTATTTGCGACGCACGATCCGAAGTGGTTGATCTTTGCTTTTGGAGCTACATATTTGTATATGATCTGTGAATCATTGAGATGCATTAACTATTACTTATTTCTGTTTGCTCATTGTTTACAAGTTACTGATCGATCTCTAGCTAGCCTACTAATGCGCTCCTGGCAGTTTTATTTGCGACGCAAGATCCAAAGTGGCAGTTTTTTTAATAAAAATGCCTACATCTGAAGAAACTGACAAGCTACACTACCCTACCTACTCGATCCTACATGGATAAATAGCAGATCACGCACGTACTACCTCCTTTCCGGTTTGCATGGCTCAATTGAAGAAATGACCTACTCGATCCTACACGAATAAATAGCGGATCACGCACATACTAGTGCCTCCTTTCCGGTTTGCAGGGCTTAATTCAAACCTATCACCAACCAAGACACTCCCTCCGTCCGGGTTTATTTGTCCCATGAGCAAAGCAGCAAGACCAAGGCATGGCAATAATTAACAGTATGCAGAAGTTTAAGCCTAATTAATTCCAGCGATTTAAGTGGCTGCATGCGTGCCCTCGGCTGTGACTCGTTGCATGCTACTCCGCATACTGGCTGCGAGCGATTCTGAGTGCCTGCATGCAGCCGGCCGTAATTAAGGCAGCTAACTGATGGGAAAAAAGATGTGCTTTAATTATTGCGGGCTTTTTAAATCCGTGGAATCATTATTGACAAGGAAGGAGATGATTCAAGTGCACTTGTTTGACCGTCATGCCAGCATGCGACCCAGACGGGACGGGACGACATAGTCATAATTTCAGTTTCTCTAGTTTTCCACGGCAAGCTGGCACGCTAAGCCATGCCTGCTTATGAATTGAATTCCGATGACTGTTGTGCTAACTTCCGCCTATAAGTACTGTTTCCGGGCCTTCTCCGGTGGCACCGTGACCCAACTCACCATATCCTCATAAGCCCCCGCCGGCCCAACATCACTCGCCACTTATCCTCACCCTCGCCATGTCCGCCATGCCCTCGCCCATCCGCGGTAGGCAAGGCCGTAGGCGGTCACTGCTGGAACTAGTGTTCGGTTTTTCACCGGAAGGCAGACGGAGGGAGGAGGCATTCTATCTGTCTTTAGATGGCAATGCGGAGATCAAGGACTTGTTGGAGCGCAACCGCCTGGCGGAGGAGCAGGAGTTATTGCAGCGCGACCGCCTAGGGGAGGAGCAGTGTATCACTGATTTGCACCGCTAGCGGGACATGAAGCGGCAGTGTACCGATGCTCTGAGTCACGAGCAGAGCGCCTGCAACTGGGCCGACTACATGGAGGCCGGCACCGGGGAAATAGCCCTGGAGGCTTTCGGGCATGCACGCACTCGCGACACCGAGTTTTACTACCAGCTCGTCAGGTTGGTGTCCCGCTTAGAAGCCGAAGCTTCGGTGGACCATGCCGGCATGGAAAGGGCCAACGCACACAAGCAACGCGCCCTATCGCACCTCTGGCAAGTCCGAGGTGAGGCGGAGGACGCCGGTGCCAGCGTTTAGCGTGTACCGCAGATGGCGGCCGGCATCGTCTAGTTAGCTAAGAGTAAGTTAGTACTTGTACGCTACTAGAGTATTAGTGGGAGTAGATAGTTAACTTGGCTATGATGGTTGTTAACATGGAAGTTCAATACTCTATATGTGGATCAGACCTGTTACTTTGCTCTGAATGTTGAACTTTCCGTTTGAACGTATGGAATGGGCTGTTATTTTTTTAAATGGGTTGTATTTGTCCTCACGGGTTTAGAGGCTGACTTGTGGGCCTACCTAGTTGACGCGTACACAATCAGGAGATGATTGTATGTGGAGAGGATGACAGCAGGGACCCGCCAAGGTCATGGCAGTACACAAGCAAGTGCCTCCTTATTTCAAGCCAATAAAAAAATGGCTCCTCCTAATGGATTTCTGACATCTGGGTCCCATGCCATTGTCAACGTAGTCAATAAACGAGAGAATTGCACAACGAGCGGCTGACACCAGGGACCCAGTGCCGGTGGGAAACGACACCTATGGGATCACTGGAATCCCTACTACAGTTGCGGGGTGCGGGGATCGTGAGAAGAGCGGGACTAGTAGACAACACAAAGGGGATTTACCCAGGTTCGGGCCGCAGAGATGTGTAAAACCCTATGATCCTGCTTTGGTGGATGTATTTAGTGTTCTTGAGCTCTTGAACTAGCTCTAGGTGCTGCGAGGTTCGAAAAAACCGAATCCTTCCCTCGTGCGCCATGGGCCTCCTTTTATAGGCAGAAGGGGCTGCCATAGTGGCACACGGGAGGTGGAAAGTGCTACAGCGCTATGAGCTTATCACTGGTATTACAGGACAAAGCGCATGTAATGCAAAGCTTAGGTGTCCCTTCACTTTATTAGGGACGGTGGCGAGGCCCGTCCTGTCCGTCGCCGCTCCTCCTTGCTTTGACACGCGCCCTGGCCAGCGATGCATGCGGTGCCATGTAGGCAGGCAGGCAGCTGAGGTGGCGCGGTGGTGGAGACTTCACGAAGGGCTGCATGTTGCCATGCAGGTGCTTGCCGAGCTGGTTGGGTCGGCAGCTGCATGCGAACAACGGCGGAGACTTGGCTGGTGTGGCCCTGGCAGTGGCCCTGCTGGCGCGCTTTGCGAGGGCCTTGCCGGGTGGCCCGGCAAGGGTCTTGCCGTGGCGCGCAGGCATCCCCGGCGAGGATCTTGCCGGGGGTCTTGTGGGTTTCTTCGGTGAGGATGGTTGCCTTCCTATCCTCATTTGGTCTTGACTATTGTTTGTCTTCACAAAGATCTGCATGCCACCACGGAGGTGCCTCCTGAGCCCTATCCCAATGCGTTTGTTTAGCGTTGATGGGCTCAAATGTGGCTCGCTCGGCTGGTGGGGGCAAGCTGCCTCGGCAAGGGTCTTGCCGGGGCTGCTGAGGCTGCCCCGGCAAGGGTCCTTGCTAGGGAAACCTGGTTCGTCCATCCGATCTTTGTGGCCTTGGTCCTTGTCGTTGCTTTGTTTGTCTCGTGCCTTCGGCTTCTCTCTGGCCTCCCTTTCCTGCCCTGTTATGCGTGGCCGCGGCGGGTGGTTATGACTGCCTATGCACAAGTAAAGGGGTCAAAAGGAGAGCCCCTACTTTTCTACACCAACAAGAGCCCCCCGGCCTGGGCCACACATAAGTGCAGCATGTTGTTGGGCCAGGCCCAGAACGGTGCGCGAGCAGTTATGGCAGATTTTACCGTGGTAGCTACTCCGTCCGCTGTGCTTCCCCATGAACCGTGTTGAACGCGCGACGTGGGGGTCGTGTGCGCATGCGTGACGTGGGCGGCATGCATGGGACAGCGTCCGCACGCATGCATCGTATCGCAGTTAATGGGAAAGGAGGCAGCCCGTGCCTTCCCCATAAAAAGGAATAACCGCAGGCGCGCTGCTCACTTTACCACTCCCTTGCGCCTTCCTCCAATCTCAGAACTGCCGTCCCCTTTCTTCTTCTTGAGCTTCCCTGCCTTCGTCCATCGCCGCCGTGCTTCCGCCATCCTCTGCTTTTTTGCTTCCCGCAGCCGTCATGGCGCCTAAGTCCACCAAGAGCAAGGGAGCGGTGAAGGACGCCGGCGTGTCGGAGCAGCCGGAGAGCGAGCTGGTGGCGCGACGGGTGCAGTCCACCTACTTCCCCTTGATGGTTGGCGTGCCTAAGCTTCGGTAGATGTTCAAGGATCTGTGGGGAGTGAAGATGGGGGAGAGAAGACGGGGCATCCAGCCACGCACGTCGTCCCTGCCAGCGCCGGGCCCTCCCCACATTGGTACCCCTTCTTCGTCGACTATTCTCTTGTGGGCTTTGTCCCCCCTTTTCGGATTTCTTCAAGGATATCATGCACACCTACGGCTTCTGCCTCTTGTATTTTACCCCGAATGTCGTGGCGTGCATGGATCTCATCGCACATCTCTACGAGGCCTTCATCAGGGTGCACCCCAGCACGGTGCTCTTCCGCCATTACTTCTCCCCTCGGATCCAGAAAGGGGGCGCCATTGCTAGATGCGTCGCCTGGATCCCGAGGGCCAAGGAGGCGTACACGGACGGCACCACGAAGGAGAGGTGGGAAGAATGGCGGGGCCGGTGGTGCTAGATTGAGGAGGAGGACCTGCCAGCATTCTGCGAGGTTCGCGAGAAACCGCCGGTCCGTGGGGGCGATTGGGGCGACGTTGATGCCAACGACGCGAAGCTTACGATCGCCACCACCAGGATTCCTCGGCTCACCCAGGCCAGACTCACCCTAGAAATGATCGGGGCGGACTTCATCCGGCGTCGAATTGCCCCTCTACACCACAAGGGGAGACCGGCCTGGCTTTTCGTGAACGCCGCCGATATCATGAGGCTCCGCCCCGGCCTTGACAACAACCTGACGGTGCTGAGGCACGCCCATCTCTGCCAACGGATCTTACAGCTCGAGGTTGACGATGAGGGCGAGGTCGAGTGGTCCGGCAAGCTTGCCAGGGCTGCCGTGAAGGCCGGCAAGGTCGACAAGGAGCCTGTCTTCAAGCTGCCGGTGGGAGTGGTCCCGCTGAGCAACAACTCTCGTCGGAACAAGATCATTGCCATGATGCCGCTCTTCAGCTCACATGGCCTTTACCCGAACTGGGTTGAGCCGGACGGGCTCATAGTGTAGGAGTTCTTCGACACCTTGCATGAGGTGTACATCACCGTCGAGCCGCGGCTTATCCAGGACACTTCTCCGGCAGAGCTGGACTATATCGCCGCCAGGGTGGAGGAGGCGAGGCTTGCCGAGGAGGAGGAAAAGCTCGTCAAGGAGGCCGGCAGCACCGGCGGCGTGGTGGACAAGGCCGCGGTGGAGGCGGAGGAGGGGGAGCTCGCCTGGTGGGCAGCAGCCGCTGGGGAGGCCAGCAGCGCCGACACCGGTGCTCCCCTCGTTGAAGACGCCGCCGACGGGTTGTCGTCGGAGGAAGGCGAGGGGGCGAAGACCGCGACTATCGATCCTCCAACTGCCGGAAAAGGGCAGGTCCTGTAGCGGGCTGTCTCCGGTGAGCCGGTTCGCCTCGACCGGGCCGCGCAGCCGCGGCAAGCCCAGGAGGCGCCCGTGCGCCAGACGAGGGAGGTGGCGATGAAGAAAGTGGTGAAAGTCATGGCATCGAAGAAGAAGACATCTGCTTCTTCGATGTCCAAGCGCGCCCGGACGCCATCACCTCCCCCCTTGCAGGCAAACATCGGCGCAGGGATTGGGTTTGACTTCGGGCCTCTCAGCCCGGAGAGAGAGCTCGGGCCTCTCAGCCCGGAGAGAAAAAGGAAAGCAACAGAGGAGGAGGAGGAAGAGAAAGAAGAGTAAGCTTCTGCTTTCCTCCCTCATTCCTCACACTTCCCCTGATGGCGTGGCTCACTTGTCTTCATCTTGCAGGGATGTGGTGACGCTGGCTCAGAGGAAAAAAGGGCCAGGATTTCGGCGAGTGGCCAGCCCCCGACAGGCACCTCCAGTACGTCACTGGTGGTGTCGAGCAGCCTGGACAACAGCCCCAAGCTCAGCCCCCAGCGTAAGTCCACCATCCGCCCTCTATCAACGTGCGTCAGGCGCGATGCTTCAGTGTTAACCATGCCGTGGATGTAGGAGAGGAGTGGCACCAAAGGGAGCCACGGAGGGCTTCTCCGGTCGTGCCGCCTCTGTCAACTACGCCGCCCCAAGGGGCGTCCCCGGCAAGGGCACAAAGCACCGAGGCCGTGCACACGAAGGACGGGGAGGAGAATGCAGGTGTAGGTGGCTTTGCCTCGATGCTAGACCTTGGCAAAGAAGGGGATTCCGCCTCTCGGCCCGGGTAAGTCACTCTCTCTCCAATTCTGCTTGCATTCTTCCTTTCCTCTTTTCCTTATTGGCTTTCGATCTTGGCTTCGCCCTGTCTCTTTCTTGGCGTCCAAACCCCTCCTCAGAGGACGTCGACACCACCATCAAGGACGTCGCCGCGGAGGCCGCGGTGGAGGCGGAGAAGATTGCTGCCGAGGAGAGCGCAGGGGCACCGCCGAGGATGCCGCCAAGGGCCCCGCCGAAGAGCCCGGCAAGGGGCCTGCCGGGGAAGCCGGCAAGGCCTTTGCTGAGGAGGTGGTGTTCGACGACCTGCCCTCCTCCTCTGCTGTCTCTGGCTCTGGTAGGTACCTGAGGGTAAGTGACGACCTCTTCATCCATCTCCTTGGCGCGTCGAGCACCAGGGCTCCCTTTGAGGGAGAGGTGTTCGATGAGGAGGCGCTTGCCGCCGCCAGGCTCGAGGTCGTCGATGAGCCGGGTGTCGGTGGCGTCGGCTCCCAGGAGGAGCAGCTGCTCCAGGCCATGGGGCTAGCTTCCGGAAGCTTCAGGCGCTCCACCGTGCCCGTTTGGACAAGGCCAAGTCCAGGACGACGTTGGTGGAGAAGGCGGAGGAGGACTTTGGAGGGCGCGTCCTCGAGGCGCAAGACTGGTTCCGCCAGGCCCAGGACAAACTGAAAGCTGCCCAGGGCGAGCTTGCCAACTGTGAGGTGGAGCTCGCCCTGAAGCTGGCCAACGTCGAGAAGGCCTAGGAGATAGCGAAGAAGTTGGCCGACGAAGCCGAAGCTGCCCGGACCCAGCGCGAGGCCACACTGAAGACCCAGGAAGAGGACCTTGCCGCGCGCGAGGAGAAGCTTGCCGCCACGCTTCGCAGTAAGGACGAAGAGGTGGACAAGCTCGTCCTGCAACAGACCCAAGAGCTGGAGCGGAGGCATCAGGAAGCACTCAATGCCCAGGCTCAGGCCTACGCCGGCAAGGTGAAGGAGCTGGAGGGGCAAGCTCTGAACCTGGCCCAGGAGAGGGACACGCTCAACGGCGCCTTGACGCTGGCGCAGGGTGAGGTTATCAGCAAGGCTGGCGAACTCTCTGAAGCTAACATCTCCATCAAAGACCTCAAGCTGAAGCTGGGAGAGCTCAAGGAGATGCTGTCAGAGGCCAGAACCCGGGAGGGGATCCTGACCAAGGAGATGGAGACGGAGAAGCAGCTGCTGATGAACGAGACCGCCAACCTCAAGGACCATGAGGCGGGCGAGAAACGTTGGCTCAAGGGCCTTGCGTTGTCGCAAACTCGGCCGCCGATTAGCTGGCCATTATGGGGATGCCGGAGATGAGATACGCCCCGGAAGCGAGCCTCAGCCCCAATGCCAACCTAACCATATACTTTGAGAAGGTCGTCGGCGCCCTAAGACGGCTTCACTCCAACCGGGCGGCCTCCCTGGCCGAGGAATCCCGAATACTCTGCCGGGGGACCATGACCAGGGTGCTCACCAAGATTGCGCACTGGCACCCAGACCTGGATTTCGAAGCTGTGCTGAAGAGCTTGCCGGAGGATGCCGACACCGCGGTGCTCAACGAGCGTATCCAGCCCATCCTTAGCCGCATCGACAAAATCAAGAGGTTGGAGGGGACAGCGCCGGGACTAGGCACCCCGTTCTCCATCACCGCTGCAGGTTCATGACCAAGACAATGCTATCTTTAGTTAGAACCGCGGCGGCAATTTGTGTAATATAACTCTGCAATGCCCCTGAAACTGTGTATGTTATTTTCCTGTTTGATTTTACTTTGTATGTCCACCCTACGTCAACTGGGTAAGCTTGCCGGCACGTAAACCCAGGGTGGTGCTTTGAGGACGGATCCTCATTAGCATGTCGGGTGTGCTTGTTGCCGGGCGAAGCACCTTGCCGCCCTTGGTGCAGCCGCTCGATCTGTTGAGCTTGACTCGAGACAGAACCAAGAGCGTTGCCGATGGTGAAAGGTTACCATACCGCTCTTGACACGGCCGCTTGAACTATTGAGCAGACTCGAAATAGAACAAGTGCATTGCCGATCGCAGGAGGGCCCCTCTGCGTACAGGCTCTCCATACATAGGCCGAATCTTCGAGGATGATAACCTTATATTTAAGGAGAAAACTTGAAATTTCAGCATGACTTAGCTCTCCCGTCGCTGTCTCGGCGTCCTATGCGCCAACGGGCAGCGCTGCCATCTCCGCAGGAGCTGTGACGATGATGAACTGTTAGGCCAGATTCTCACAACTACGCGCCCCCTACCTGGCACGCCAAAGATGTCAGTGGGAAACGACACCTATGGGATCACTGGAATCCCTACTACGGTTCTGGGGCGCGGGGATCGTGAGAAGAGCGGGACTAGTAGACAACAGAAAGGGGATTTACCCAGGTTCGGGCCGCAAAGATCCATAAAACCCTACGATTCTGCTTTGGTGGATGTATTTAGTGTTCTTGAGCTCTTCAACTAGCTCTAGGTGCTGCGAGGTTCGAAAAAACCGAATCCTTCCCTCATGCGCCATGGGCCTCCTTTTATAGGCGAAAGGGGCTGCCACAGTGGCACATAGGAGGTGGAAAGTGCTACGGCGCTATGAGCTTATCGCTAGTATTACAGGACAAAAGCGCATTTAATGCGAAGCTTAGGTGTCCCTTCACTTTATCGGGGATGGGGGTGAGGCCCGTCCCATCCGTCACCGCTCCTCCTTGCTTCGACATGTGCCCTGGCCAACGATGCATGCGGCGGGGTGGTGGAGCCTCCACGAAGGGCTGCATGTTGCCACGCAGGTGCTTACCTAGCTGGTTGGGTCGGCAGCTGCATGCGAACGGCGGCAGAGACTTAACGGGCATGGGCCTGGCAGTGGCCCTGCTAGCGCGCTTGGCGAGGGCCTTGCCGTGCCGTGGCGCGCAGGCGTCCCCAGCGAGGATCTTGCCGGGGGTCTTGTGGGTTTCTTCGGTGAGGATGGTTGCCTTCTGAAAGTGCAACTATCCCTAGGTGGTTTTGGTAATTCATAACAACATATAGCTCATTGAGATAATGCTATTCCGAGACTATTATTTCAGGAAAGCTCAATGAATGGCATGGCATGGATGATGAAAGTGGATCCCTCAAAATACTAAGGACAAAGGATTGGCTCAAGCTCAAAAGCTCAAGACTATTCATTTTACATTTTAGTGATCCAAGATCACATTGAGTCTTTAGGAAAAGCCAATACTATCAAGAAGAGATGAGGTGTTGCTTAATGAGCATCTTGCTTCATGTGCTTAGTGTTATGCTCCAAAATCCTCAACTACTTTCCCACATCCACAAATGACCTAAACCTAAAGCCAAAATTGGTCACACTGATTCTTTCTATTCGGCGCCACCGATTCCAAAAGTCATAGCCACTGCCACAAACCCTAAGCAAATCGGTCTTACCGATAGGGATCTCGGTCTCACCGAGATGGGGTTGCAATCTCTCTGTTTCCCTTCGTAACGTTTCGGTCTAACCGAAGTGAGCGATCGGTCCCACCGAGATTGCAATGTAAACTATCTGTTTCCTTTTGTAACATTTCGGTCTCACCGAAAAGATAAAATCGGACCCACCGAGTTTACCTGACCAACTCTTTGGAAAGCTTATTACCAAATCGGTCTCACCGAGTTTGTGTAATTGGTCTTACCGATATTACGTTATGCCCTAACCCAAACCGAATCGGTCTCACCGAGTTGCATGTCAGTCCCACCGAAAATCACTAACGGTCACTAGGTTTACTAAATTGGTCTGACCAAGTTTAACGATTCGGTCCCACCGAGTTTGGTAAATTGTGTGTAACAGTTAGATTTTGTGTGGAGGCTATATATACCCCTCCACCTCCTCTTCATTCGTGGAGAGAGCCATCAGACTAAACCTACACTTCCAACTTACCATTCCTGAGAGAGAACCACCTACTCATGTGTTGAGGCCAAGATATGCCATTCCTACCATATGAATCTTGATCTCTAGCCTTCCCCAAGTTTCTTTCCACTCAAACCCTCTTTCCAGCAGATCCAAATTCTATGAGAGAGAGTTGAGTGTTGGGGAGACTATCATTTGAAGCACAAGAGCAAGGAGTTCATCATCAACGCACCATTTGTTACTTCTTGGAGAGTGGTGTCTCCTAGATTGGCCAGGTGTCACTTGGGAGCCTCCGACAAGATTGTGGAGTTGAACCAAGGAGTTTGTAAGGGCAAGGAGATCACCTACTTCGTGAAGATCTACCGCTAGTGAGGCAAGTCCTTCATGGGCGACGGCCATGGTGGGATAGACAAGGTTGCTACTTCGTGGACCCTTTGTGGGTGGAGCCCTCCATGGACTCGCGCAGCCGTTACCCTTCGTGGGTTGAAGTCTCCATCAACGTGGATGTACGATAGCACCACCTATCGGAACCACGCCAAAAACATCCATGTCTCCAATTGCGTTTGAATCCTCCAAACCCTTCCCTTTACTTTCTTGCGAGTTGCATGCTTTAATTTCCGCTGCCTATACACTCTTTGCATGCTTGCTTGAATTGTGTGATGATTGCTTGACTTGTCCTAAAATAGCTAAAATCTGCCAAACTATAAAATTGGGAAAAGGTTAAGTTTTTAATTGGTCAAGTAGTCTAATCACCCCCCCTCTAGACATACTTCAAGGTCCTACACCTTCCTATCCTCATTTGGTCTTGACTATTATTTGTCTTCACAAAGATCTGCATGCCACCATGGAGGTGCCTCCCGAGACCTATCCCAACGCGTTTGTTTAGCGTTGGTGGGCTCAAAGGTGGCTCGCTCAGCTGGTGGGGGCGAGCTGCCCCGGCAAGGATCCTTGCCGGATTGTGCCCCGAAGAATTCAACAAAATCAGCCATCTTGAGAATGCAAAGGAAATTTGGGATACTTTGATTGATATGCACGAAGGTACCGAATCCGTCAAGGAATCCAAGTTGAATGTGCTCCAAAGTCAACTTGACAAGTTCAAAATGAAGGATGGTGAAGGTGTCGCTGAAATGTACTCTAGGCTTGCTCTTATCACAAATGAGATTGCCGGCTTAGGGAGTGAAGAGATGACCGACAAATTCATCATCAAGAAGATCCTAAGAGCATTGGACGGAAAGTATGATACCATGTGCACATTGATCCAAATGATGCCAAACTACAAAGATCTCAAGCCAACGGAAGTCATTGGAAGAATTGTTCCTCATGAGATGTCACTCAAGGACAAGGAGGAACTTCACAACAAGTCAAGTGGTGCTTACAAAGCCTCAAGTGAAGCCCCCACATCATCAAGTGAGACACAAACCTTCAATGAAGAATTGAGCTTAATGGTGAAGAACTTCAACAAATTCTACAAGAGTAGAAGCAAAGAAAGAAGCTCCAAGTCAAGGTCTTATCATGACAAGATATCTTCTAGTCGAGAGCGCAATTGCTACAATTGTGGGAGGCCTGGACACTACTCCAATGAGTGTACGACACCCTACAAAAGAAGAGAAGATTCTCCAAAAAGAAGAAGCAAAAGAGAAGAATCACCACCAAGAGAGAGAAGGAGTAGAGATGATCGTTATGAACGAAGACCCTCACGGAGAAGCAAGGATTCGGAAAGGAAGGACAAGTCATCAAGGAGCTACACAAAATGAAGACATCAAGCTCATGTTGGTGCATGGGTATCCGGCTCCGACTCCGACAATCACTCTGAGAGAAGCTATCACTCCGACTCCGAGCATACTCAAGATGAAGGTGTTACCGGTCTAGAACTTATGTCAACCAACTCCTACGACATATTTGATTCACCAAATGAAGGAATTGGAAGATGCTTCATGGCCAAAGGTCCAAAGGTAACACATCCCGAGTATGTTGATTTTAATAGTGATGAAGATGACTTGCTTGTGGATGATGATTTACTTGTTGACAACTCTAGTGATGAATACTATGATGAAACGTCAATTAATCATGCTAATCAAACAAATGACAATGATAAGGAGAAAAGTGAGCTTCTAACTAAAGAACTAAACACTCTTAAGTTGGCTCATGAAACTATCTTCGAAGATCATCGAGAACTTTTAAGGACTCATGAGAAGTTACGCTTTGAAAAGCTCAATCTTGAGCAAGAGCATGAGTTCTTAAAGGCAATCAATGATGATCTCTGCAAGAAAAGTTCTTCTTACATTGCCAAGCGTTTGCTCTTATCTACTTACATGCCTCAAGTCAAGTCTAGTAACAAGTACAAGAAAGATACTTCCTCTAGTAGTAACAATAATAATGTCAAATCCAATGTTGTTGCTTCTAGTAGTTCTCTTGATTACACTAATGATTCTCTTAGCCAAGTTATACTTGAGCAATAAAATAGTTTATTGAAGGGAATGATAGAGAAAGGTGTTTACAAGAGCCTTGCCGGGAGTAAGCAATTCGAGGAAATTGTACACAAGCGAGGAAGGCATCGGAAGAATCAAGGTGTTGGTTTTGAACGAAAGTTCAATGCCAATGGAGTTGAGTGGGAAGAAGATCAATACCCCAAGACAAAGTTTGTTCCTCAACAAGAGAAGTATGACCCTACTTCCTTCAAGGGGACACAAGCTCAAGATGATCTTCCACCACAAGACCACAAGAACAAAGGCAAGGACAAGCTTCAAGAAGAGATTGGTGCATTTGAAGAAGCACCCAAGGCCTTGGTCAAGTGGGTTCCCAAGACTACGTCAAGTTCTACTTCATCAAGTACAACTACAACTCCAAGGATTCCCATCAAGATGATGTGGATCCCGAAGAAGAAGAACTAGAGAGTTCTTGAGGGTGACTCCGCCAACATTCTTCACTCATATCATTTTGGCAAGAACAAGTGCAATCAACTTCCACATCTTGCACTAGTTCAAGGAGTCACAAACCCTCATGTTGGTAAGGCAAGGGACAAGGTAACCTAATGTTTTCATGAACATCATCTTGTGTGTGCATCACTCTATGTCTAGGGATATTCTTGTTTGTTCCTTGTGGGACTAACCCATGTAGGCAAGTTGAAAGTGCAACTCACTCCAAAGGATTGCTCCAAATGATCTACATCAACATTGAGCATCTACATCTTCAACACCTACATGAAGTCATCATCGACAAAACCCAAGTTTAGTTCATCCCTCTAAGGGGGGATCTCACATCTAGGAGGAGCTTAACTCTAAGAATTGAGTCAAAGCAACTCTAATGGTGTGAACACATTAATGCATTATGTAAAAGTGGTAACCCCACTTGAGCTTAAACGATGAGTATGACCTATGATCAAATGTTCTCATTTGACTCCTAAGTCAATATACTCATATATAGATGACCTAGTCATCGCCAATTGTTTGATAGATGCTAGAATGTGTTGTGCATGCTTTTCCACATATTTCATTTGCCATTTTATTGTGTGAGCATGTTGGTGCATATTTTACTCATTCAAGGACATGCACTTGTTGTTTTGATTGTTTGGTTCTTTCTTCTTTTGGCCAAGTGGATGGACAAGAATGCCTAAGAACCTTCTTTAGCTATCTATGCTTTTCTCGTCTCAAACTCTATTCATGCTACATCACAAAATTTGATCAAGTCAGATTCGAACCACTCTGTGTGAGGAGCACTCGAAGTCCCCGATTCGTCATAGACTTAAATTTCCAAAACCTCTTTGTGATTCTTGGTCTGACCGATTCTTCCATTTCGGTCCTACCGAGATCATCAAGTTGATATGAGTTTTCAATCTCGGTGCAACCGATTTGAACTGTTTGGTCTCATCGATTTGCTGTAACTGAACACAGTTATGCATCTCGGTGCCACCGAGTTGTTCCACTCGGTCACACCGACAGGGTCGGGCTATATACAGCCATGGGCAAAATTTTGGAAATTTCTCCAAAACCCTTCGCCCGCGCAACAGCTCGATTTGCCATCGTGGTCTCCGGATCGTCTCCTCGTCGCCAGCAGCCTCCTGTCGCTGGTCTCCGTCGCCGTCAACGGATTTTGTCCCCGCCGTTGCCGCCGTAGCAAGTCCACCGCCAAGTTAGGGTATGGACTTGATCTTTGTGCTATCCACATCTGATTCCTAGCACATTGTTTTCATATTGATTCTTGCCACGATTGAAACAATCCTATCCAGCCAAAGTAGTTCATAGATTAGATGTGATTCAAATTTTTAGGTTTAGGTTTCCGCCGAAACCATCTCGGACCCACCGAGTTGAAAAACTCGGTCTCACCGATTTGGCTTATGCCATTGCACTAGTGACTCTCGGTCTGACCGAGAATTACTAATCGGTGCAACCGATTTGAGGATTCTGTGAAACCCTAGCAGTCTCGGTACCACCGAACTGTGACTCGGTCCAACCGAGTTCATCAGTTTAGGTTCCAAAAACTGCTTCGGTATCACCGAGTTTGAAAATCGGTGGATCCGAAATGCTTTCTGTGGAAAACTAAGACTGAACTTTTGAGTCATTCTTTTGCAAAAACCTCTGCATTTTGTGATGCTCATCTTTTCTATCTCATCTATAACTCTTCACAGGGTCAGCAGTCAGCTTTTGCGGTATGTCTGATCAAAGTGACAGCCAGAACAGGGCAGAAGAGCAGATGGACTTGAGTGAGGGCACTAGTCCCTCCAGTACTTCAGATGAAGGGAGCAGAAGTACTCCTAGCAATTTGCCTAAGGCACAAACTAGGCAAAGGAGGAAAAGAGCTTCAGATTCAGAGGATGAGGACTACAAAGCTGAGGAAGATGAGGCTACTTCCAAGAAAGTGGTTCTCAAGAAGGAATATGGCTCAGCAAAGGATATAAAGCCAGACATGAAGATCAAAAGGCCTGCAAGAAGGCAACCTATGCCCAAGGCCAGAGCATCAACTCAACTTCCTGAAAATCCTGATCCCAAAGAGCAAGTGGATGAAAGCAAGAAGAGGAGGGAAAGGGTCAAGAAGACCATGGCCAGAGTTGTTGAGCAACCTTCCATGATGGAAGAGGAAGAGCTTGCTGCACCAGCACCAAAGGCAGCAAAGCTTATGGGAGCTGCAATCAGATCTGGGGCTGCAATATCTAAGCCCAAGGAAGCACCCAAAGCTGCCCCCAAGGCCAAGTCTGCACCAAAGAGGAATACTAGGAGTATTCCAGCTGCTGAGAAGAACAAGGCCCCAGTGCCTGAGGTTGCTGAGGAGGAAGATGAAGAAGGACAGGTTCTAAGGAAGCTCAAGCCAAAGATACCAGATCACAATGATGCCCATCCTATGGGTAAGGACATGAGAATTAGGAAGGATTCAGGGCTGAGACTATGGAGGATGGCAGATCCATATGCCACAAGGAGAAGAAATACTGTTGATTACAGGTTCCACACAAAGGAACAGCAGGACTTCTATGAAACAATTTTGTTGGACAAGAAGCCCATAGTCTGTAACATGAGATGGGTTGACTGGAAATTCATCAAGGAAAATGAACAGCCCTATCCTGGAGTGCAAGACAGCTTTGTTGCTTGTGGAGTTGCAGATTTTGTTGGGCAAAAGCTCACAAATTGGAATGATGAGCTTATCATGCAGTTCTACTCCACAGCACATTTTTACCCAGATGGAAGAATTGTTTGGATGTCTGAAGGTACAAGGTACCAGTCCACTGTTGAAGAATGGGCAAGTCTGATAAATGCCCCAAAGGAAAATGATGATGATCTGGACATTTATGCAAAGAAGAAGATGGGTCACAATTCAATGGCTCACATGTACAAGGAGATCCCAGACAAAGCCCTAGAGACTTTCACTTTTGGATCAGTCCATTTTCTGTTGTCATGGCTGCCTACCATAAATTGGATTCTGAGGCACACTTTGTTGCCCAAGTCTGGTGACCATAACATGATCAGAGGGCATGCCATCAACATGTTGCATGTGTTTGATGTGCCACAAAAGTTCAAAGTCATGAGCCTGATCATTGAAACAATCAAGAGGACTGCAGCAGATCAGAAGAGGAGCTGTGGATATGCACCTCAGATTCAAGAATTGATAAACTCAAAGATGGGCACAGGAAAATATCTATTGGATAGGGAACATTTCCACTCTATCCAGACTTTGAGGACAATGAGGTTGTCATGAATGAGGATGATCCATCATCAGTTCAAGCTCAGGAGAAGAAGGAGAAGGCAAAGAGGGAGAAGGCTGCCAAGATGCCAACTCAAGAGGAGGCATCTGAATATTTCTTGAAAACCAAACAGGAGCAGCTTGGTTACTTGATAGCATCATCTCTGAGGATTGAGAAGGGGTTGGCCACCCTAACTCAAAACCAGGAGAGCCTGGAAAGAATCATGGAACAAAAATTCTATGATCTAGATGTCAAGGTAACTGAGATTCAGTTAGTTGTGGAGCAGCTGCAGGATGATATGCAGGAGAGAAAGGGCAAGACTACAACCAATGTGTTTGCCAGAGTGCCCAGAGCCCAGAGGTCAGTTGTAGTGCCAGTGACAGACACTAGACAACATCTTCAGCACCAGCTACTGCCCCTTCAGCTCCAGTGCAACCAGCTTCAGCATCAACTCCAGCACCCTCTACATCAACTGAAGCCTTCGTCCTTGGAGTTATCAGGACACCACCACCAGAAGATCAAGCCTGAGAGTCGATCTAGCACTATGCATTTTCTATGAACTTTTTGGTAACTTGTTGCCAAAGGGGGAGAAAAATGTATAGATCATAGGCTTCGAGAGAGAGAGTGTTGCTTTTGTTCTCTCTTTCTTTATTTGGTGGTTTTTCAATCTTTGTTTGCTTTTGGTTGAGATACTATGCTTGTGAGACATTGATAATCATGTGTTTGATCATAAGCTACACTTATGCATGTTTGATGATGATATTATCCTATCTATCTTATGTGATCACTCACTATGCTTGGTGATGAGTGCATGTATTCATTGTTTATTATTTTGAGCGCTCGTTACATGGAAGAGTAACCCATGAGCCTAATTAATTGTGCATTTGCAGTCCAAAGCAAATCTAAAACTATGCACAAATTTAGGGGGAGCTCTTGCTTATCACATACTTCTCAAAGCGACGATGTTATTTAAATTTTATTATCATTTGTCGAAGCTTTGATCTATATGTTGTCATCAATTACCAAAAAGGGGGAGATTGAAAGTGCAACTATCCCTAGGTGGTTTTGGTAATTCATAACAACATATAGCTCATTGAGCTAATGCTATTCCAAGAATATTATTTCAGGAAAGCTCAATGAATGGCATGGCATGGATGATGAAAGTGCATCCCTCAAAATACTAAGGACAAAGGATTGGCTCAAGCTCAAAAGCTCAAGACTCTTCATTTTACATTTTAGTGATCCAAGATCACATTGAGTCTTTAGGAAAAGCCAATACTATCAAGAAGGGATGAGGTGTTGCTTAATGAGCATCTTGCTTCATGTGCTTAGTGATATGCTCCCAAATCCTCAACTACTTTCCCACATCCACAAATGACCTAAACCCAAAGCCAAAATCGGTCACACCGATTCTTTCTATCCGCCGCCACCGATTCCAAAAGTCATAGCCCCTGCCACAAACCCTAAGAAAATCGGTCTTACCGATAGGGATCTCGGTCTCACCGAGATGGGGTTGCAATCTCTCTGTTTCCCTTCGTAACGTTTCGGTCTAACCGAAGTGAGCGATCGGTCCCACCGAGATTGCAATGTAAACTCTCTATTTCCTTTTTGTAACATTTCGGTCTCACCAAAAAGAGCAAATCGGTCCCACCGAGTTTACCTGACCAACTCTCTAGAAAGCTTATGACCAAATCGGTCTCACTGAGTTTGTGTAATTGGTCTTACCGAGATTACGTTATGCCCTAACCCTAACCGAATCGGTCTCACCGAGTTGCATGTCAGTCCCACCGAAAATCACTAATGGTCACTAGGTTTACTAAATCGGTCCGACCGAGTTTAACGATTCGGTCCCACCGAGTTTGGTAAATTGTGTGTAACGGTTAGATTTTTTGTGGAGGCTATATATACCCCTCCACCTCCTCTTCATTCGTGGAGAGAGCCATCAGACTAAACCTACACTTCCAACTTACCATTTCTGAGAGAGAACCACCTACTCATGTGTTGAGGCCAAGATATTCCATTCCTACCATATGAATCTTGATCTCTAGCCTTCCCCAAGTTGCTTTCCACTCAAACCCTCTTTCCACCAGATCCAAATCCTATGAGAGAGAGTTGAGTGTTGGGGAGACTATCATTTGAAGCACAAGAGCAAGGAGTTCATCATCAACACACCATTTGTTACTTCTTGGAGAGTGGTGTCTCCTAGATTGGCTAGGTGTCACTTGGGAGCCTCCGACAAGATTGTGGAGTTGAACCAAGGAGTTTGTAAGGGCAAGGAGATCGCCTACTTCGTGAAGATCTACCGCTAGTGAGGCAAGTCCTTCGTGGGCGACGGCCATGGTGGGATAGACAAGGTTGCTACTTCGTGGACCCTTTGTGGGTGGAGCGCTCTGTGGACTCGCGCAGCCGTTACCCTTCGTAGGTTGAAGTCTCCATCAACGTGGATGTACGATAGCACCACCTATCGGAACCACGCCAAAAACATCCATGTCTCCAATTGCGTTTGAATCCTCCAAACCCTTCCCTTTACTTTCTTGCAAGTTGCATGCTTTAATTTCCGCTGCCTATACACTCTTTGCATGCTTGCTTGAATTGTGTGATGATTGCTTGACTTGTCCTAAAATAGCTAAAATCTGCCAAACTATAAAATTGGGAAAAGGTTAAGTTTTTAATTGGTCAAGTAGTCTAATCACCCCCCCTCTAGACATACTTCAAGGTCATACACCTTCCTATCCTCATTTGGTCTTGACTATTCTTTGTCTTCACAAAGATCTGCATGCCACCACGGAGGTGCCTCCCGAGCCCTATCCCAACGCGTTTGTTTAGCGTTGGTGGGCTCAAAGGTGGCTCGCTCGGCTGGTGGGGGCGAGCTGCCCCGGCAAGGGTCTTGCCGGGGCCGCTGAGGCTGCCCCGGCAAGGGTCCTTGCCGGGGAAACCTGCTTCGTCCATCCGATCTTTGTGGCCTTCGTCCTTGTCGTTGCTTTGTTTGTCTTGTGCCTTTGGTTTCTCTCCGGGTTCCCTTTCCTGCCCTGTTATGCGTGGCCGCGGCGGGTGGTTCTGACTGCCCGTGCACAAGTAAAGGGGTCAAAAGGAGAGCCCCTACTTTTCTACACCAACACCCAGCAGATCACCCGGTTATTTTTGTTTTGGGTTAATTTCATAAATGCCACTCCAAATCTGGTGTTTCCAAGAAATACCGCTGCAATTTTAAAACTTTGAAAAATGCCATTTCATGCCATTTCTATTAGCATTTTTTGAAGTCTGGAATGGCGTTTGACAAAGTTTGCAAATTGCAGTGGCGTTTTTCAAAGTTTGCAAGAATTAAAGTGGCATTTTTTCAAAGTTTGGAAATTGCAGTGGCATTTTTATGAATCGCCATAATTGGAGTGGCATTTATCTAATTTGTTTTTGAGACGGAAGCAGGGTGTCAACTGGGCTGTGTGGGACACTCTGACCTGTCTAGACAACCTTTTCTTTTATGTTTACCACAGACCAGCCCAGTAGTCTTTTTTTCTCTCTGAAAATGGCTAGCCCAGTTTTTTTGTGATTTGTCTAGTAAGTCGCTTTGTCAGGCCTGTTGGGCTGCAAATCTTTCAAGACGAGGTGAGCGTCATTCGGCTGGCCCAGAAAATGGCCTATCAGTAATGAAAAATGGGTTGTACATTTTTAAAACACATCAAACTGGCAATTAGTTTCAAATATCTTTTTTTCATTTCGAGATTTTAAATTGCATTGATTTTTATGCGTGGACAATTTATTGGACTGATATACATTTATTTTTAAAATTAGTCTGAATGTGACTCAAAATTTCGGGATTAAAAATAGTTCAGACCGCACCGACATATGAAAAATTTCGTATAGTTTTTTAACCGTGGCCACAATATGGGATGTAATGCTAACAAAAAGAATATGGGCTCCAGAAAAACCCGTAAGAATTAGCAAATGGGCTGTAAATTATTAGAAATGGCATGTATGCTGTTTTCCACAGATTTGAGGTTTTCCTAAAAAAAGGTTGACGCACAAGCAGTGAGTGTTGGATGTCCATCCAACGGTCGTCGTGCTTCTTCAATCTCTACTCTTCCTTCTCCAGCCGCTCAAACAAGCGTCGGCGGGATTGCCTGCTCCCTCCTCCCCGCGGCCGGCTGTGCTGCTGCGCAGGCCTTACCGCCCCATCGTACTCCCATTGCTGGCCTAGCCATCCCTCTACTCACCCACACCTGCTGTTATTCTCCAGCGACGGCAGACGAACCAGTAAACCCTCGTACAGTCGTACTCACCTCTGAGTGGGAAACAACTGCCGAGTCTTCCCTGGCTCCGTGTCGTTCCCTTCCTAGGCCTCGCCTTCGTCCACCGCCCTGGTGCTCTCGGTGTGGCATGGTCAACGTGGTCAACGACTGACATGCATCTGAAGTGGACTGTACGTGGAGAGGCTAACAGCTGGGTCCATGGTTGCACGCAAGGAAATGCCTCCTTATTACGCGCAAAATAAAGATTCCTCCACCTGACATCTGGGACCCACCGAAAGAGCCTCTGTATTTCGCGGAAAAAACGTTACTGCCACCGACAGCTCGGACCCACCAGCTATATCTTCGCACACAAGGAAGTGCCTCCTTATTACGCACAAAAAATGAATACTCCCCCTGCTAGCTGGGACCCAGTATAGTGGGCCTACTAAGATGACGTGGACGGAGGGCTTTGTCAACTTAGTCAATATGCACGATTCTAGCTTGAGTGACCGTATCACGTCCATCCAACGGCCGTAGTGCTTCTTCAACCTCTGGTCTTCTTGCTCCAGCCGCCCAAAGCAGCCCCGGTCGTGCCGCCTGCTCCTGCCTTCCGTGGCCGGCTGTGCTTCCGTGGAGGCTCACCGCCCCCATACTACTCCCATCGTTGGCCAAGCCATCCCTCCACTCCACTCACCCACACCCCCTGTTATTCTACGGCGACGGCAACGCAGCTGAATCAGTGAACCCTCGTACTCCTCTCCGCATGGGCATCCACTGTCGCGTCTTCCCCGGCTCCGCGTCGTCCCCTTCCTAGGCCTTGCCGTCGTCCACTGCCGTGGTGCTCTCGGCGTGGCATGGTCAATGTGGTCAACGACCAACTTCCATCGGAAGAGTATTGTATGTGGAGAGGTTGACAGTTGGGTCCACGACAGCCACAAGGAAGTGCCTCCTTATTACGCGGAAAATACTTATTCCTCCACTTGACAACAGGGACCCATCCGATGGGCCACCAGTATTTCACGAAAAAAGTTTCCCCCTGACTGCTGGGACCCACCGGACAGGCCACCGTATTTCATGAAAAAAACATTCCCCCCGCTGTCAGCTCGGACCCACCGGAAGTGCCTCCTTATTATGCACAAAAAATGAATACTCCGCCTGCTAGCTGGGACCCACCTTGGTGGGAGGCTGACTTGTGGGCCTACTAAGTTGACTGGGACGGAGGCCTTTGTCAACTTTAGTCAATATGAACGATTATAACTCTAGTGACCGTACAATGTCCATCCAACGGACGTAGTGCTTCTTCAACCTCTGGTCTTCTTGCTCCAGCCGCCCAAAGCAGCGCTGGTCGTGCTGCATGCTCCTGCCTCCCGTGGTCGGCTGTGATGCCGTGGAGGCCTCACCGCCTCCTACTCCTCCCACCGCTGGCCAAGCCATCCCTATACTCACCCACATCCCCTGTTATTCTCCGGTGACAGCAGCCTCACACCGCAGCTGAACCAGTGAACCCTCGTACTCCTCTCCGCGTGGGCATCCACTGCCGCGTCTTCCCCGGCTCTGTGTCGTCCCCTTCCTAGGCCTCGCCGCCGTCCACTGCCATGGTGCTCTCGGTGCAGTGTGGTCAATGTGGTCAACAACCGACTTCCATCTAAAGGGTATTGTACATGGAGAGGCTGACAGCTGGGTCCACGGCAGCCGCAAGGAAGTGCCTCCTTATTACACGCAAAATAATTATTCCTCCACCTGACAGCAGGGACCCACCGGATGGGCCAACGTATTTTGCAAAAAAAAAAACAGTTCCCCACTGACTGCTGGGACCCACCAGCTACATCTTCGCACGCAAGGAAGTGCGTCCAGGTAAAAAAAGATTCGCCCCCTGACTGCTGGGACCCACCTACTAGATCTTCGCACGCAACGAAGTGCCTGACAGTCAGGACCCACCTGGTCGAAGCGTACATAGTGTTGTCATTCTGGTCGCGAACGTGTATGTACATACTGGTGGATGTAGAGCTACGCACGTGTCATAGTAGAGACGCGCACGTAGCATGTACACGTACGTACATCGGCCAGTGTGCAAGAAAGAAAATACGGCCACGTACGTACATATGGGCCGGGTCTCGAATGCCTACACGTGCATACGTACGGCCAGGGCTCGTGTACATGGCTGGGTCAGAACGGAGAAATGGCGTCGTCGTCGTGTTCATGGGGAGGCAACAGAATGCGTCGTGTTCATCGGGAGGCAACGGAATTCGTCGTGTTCATTAGGAGGCAACGGAACGCGTGGGAGCCAACCATCTTGGATAGAACAGCCGATGGAAACGAGGCCTGGCGTACCACAGAATAGAGGAAACAACCTTATGTTCGATCGACCATGTTCGAAACAGGATCCTGTTCATCGGGAGGGGTCTGGCGCACCGCAAAACGGAGGAAACAGACTTGTGTTGGACCTCCTACGGTCCAAACGGGGTCCTGTTGATCGGGAGGGGTGTGGCGTACCGCAAAACGGAGGAAACGGACTTGTGTTGGAGCGATACGGTCGAAACGAGGGTCCTGTTCATCGGGAGGGGTGTGTCATACCGCAAAACGGGACTCCACGGGATACTGTTCATCTCCACCATCGACCTCCTCTAGCCTCCACGGGCTACTGTTCATCCACCATCGAACACCTCCAGCCTCCACTTGTGACTGTTCATCCACGGGTTCCTGTTCATCTAGCCTCCACCGCGCGCTACTCCACCAGCTACTGTTCAACCACCCCTCTCCATGGGCTCCTGTTCAACCACCCCTCCATGGGCTACTGTTCATCCACCCCTCCATGGGCTACTGTTCATCCACCCCTCCACGGGGTCGTCATGTTCATCCACCCCTCCACGGGGTCCTGTTCATCCAGCCTCAACCGACTCGATCGATCGGGGTCCTGTTCATCCAGAGGTAACACCACGGGGTCCTATTTATCCACCCCACCGCTCACTGTTCATCCAA
>NC_041389.1:264651524-264827340 GCF_002162155.2 Triticum dicoccoides
ACTGTTCATCCAGAGGCAGCATTAATGGGCTTCAGTTAGCAGCAGTAGCGAAGGAATCACTCGATCCGGTTCAATTAACAGCCATCGATCGATCGCTAGGGTTCAGTAACGCGTAGCCTGCAGTGCAATCGCTCGGGTTCAGTTAGAGCCCAACACCTCGCTCGGGTTTAGTTAGATCCCAACGCCTCGCACACATGCACGTACGTGTATGAGAGAAATGCGCATCGCTCGGCCCTCGACCACCCACCATAACCGGGTACTCGCCGAAATTTTCCTCGCCCTCGCTTCTACCACGGTTTTTTCTGTCATGGATGGCCCAAAGAATGTCATGCAGCTGCGTCTCCGGCCCGCCCAGGACGAAAAGCCCATTTTCTGTCATGATTTTTTGTCATCGAAGTAGGAGCCCACCACATCTATGATGATACCGGGTTTTGTCACAATTATCGTCATAGAAGTGTCATAAGTATGGCAGGAAAAAAAATTCGTTCAGCTTAAAATGTCACGGATGTGTCTTTTTTCTGTAGTGGTGTGCGATGTAGAGCGTACGGTTCACTCATATGAACTGTTTGTGACAAGGCGGAACAATAGAAAGGGGCAGCCAGATGAAGGTGTGTGTGACATACGGCATACAGTTCACTTTGATGAACTGTTTGCGTTGAGCCAAGAGAACAGAAATGTTTCAACTTAACAAGATGTGTGTGATACGCGACAAACATGTTTGTAATCGGAAATGTGTGGGAAGACCAATAACAACACAGACGATTCCTGTTAACAAGCCATGTGTGTTGTGAGCAAACGTTTGGTGGTATACAATTGTCAGTGATTGGTGAAATCATCACCGACGGGTTCCATTGTTTAGTCCGTGTGCGATGTGATTTGCTCTGTCTATAGAGCATCAACATATATACTTAAAAAGACAACATTGCATAACCAAATTAAGCATACAATTACACAAGTTAATAACACACATAACATTTTCACACATCAAAGTAAGCAATCACATGCATACTAAACTAGGAGAAACGAGGATCTAATCGTCTACTTCTTGTTGTGACGACACTTGCCATTGCTCTGCATCCGGCTGGATCCCTGGCCGTTTTGGGGAAGGAGGCACTTCCTCATGTCAACAATCCATCTGTACATGTCGTAGCTTGTGTACGCCTCCTTGGCCGCGTGCACGATGTGAGCTTTATCGAGTTTCTCCATCCAGGCTGAGTGCTAGGCACGCTTTTCCTTGTTGTAGGAATCCTTCATGTCACTATAGTAGGGGTCGATGATGGCCTCGGCGAGGTGAACTAGTGAGTCCTTCTCATGCTCCTTGCTACCCCGGATCTTGTATTGTCCCTGGATGTCGACAAGAGTCTGGCAGGTGATGCCCGAATTCTCTAGCACCTTGACATTGTTGGTGATGTCCACCATAGCGAACATGTAGTGAGGGATGTTGACAAACCTAGAGACGGTGACACACATATGGGAGACGGCCAGGCAGTAGTGGTAGAAGAGGACGTGGTTGCGCACACACATATGGGAGACGGCGACCTCGGGACGAGACCCGGCACGAGCACGGGTGTACCCGAGGTCGAACCTGACCACCTTGTACTTCTCCTTGGCAAGCAACAGCTCCATGATGTGGATGGAGTGCTCCACCCGGACCGGGTTGTTGGTTTACACCATGGAGAGCTTCGTGAACCTTCGGTGGGTGTCCGCCATGGCATGCATGGTGAACTACTGCTCGTCGTCGGCAACCGCTCAAAGCACCATTGGAGCCGCGCAAGATACCCTCTAAGAATTTTTCGTGGTGGGTGTGCTTCTTGCAATGGTGGGGCGCGATCGAAAGGTTGAAGATACACAAGGGTTAAATGGCCACTTCAATAAATGGGGGCCGGCCGGCCTGTAATCGTCACGTCTTGTCATGACGTTCATAGCAGAGGATTACAGTGCATGCTTGACAACAGCACACTGCATGCATTTCGTTTGACCACGCGTGGGCTTGAAGAGGCGCCAAATGTATCATTGGTGAGCCTGTTCCCGCGCTACCACGCAGTTTATGGCGCAAGCTTCCCGCCCAGCTAGTTTGGCCACGCGTCAGCTAGAAGAGGGACAAATCATGGGTGTTTATTGGCAAAAAGCTTTGTAAAAACGAAGTGTGTGGAATGACTTCGGTCATAAGTTTACCCGTGGGTGATGAGGTCAAAGTTACATAGAAGGGTGATGATGGACATTCGAGTGCTATAATTAATTCTGCGCTCTATAGGGTTGTCGGATATCGGATTCTGACAAAAACCTTAAGGTTTGAACTCTGGGGTGCGCACGAAGATCTTCTCCCTACCGAAACACGCCCTGAGCCTCGCCGCGGTTTCTAAGCTAGCACGACGAACAACACAAGAGACATGAGGTTTATACTGGTTCGGGTCACCGTTGTGGTGTAATACCCTAATCTAGTGTGTGGTGGTGGATTGCCTCTTGGGCTAATGATGAACAATACAGAGGAAGAACAGCCTCGCGAGGAGAGGTGTTCTTGTGGTGGTGTGTTTGAGGAGGGATTGATCCGTCTCCGTTGGCTCTAGATAAGATGCCTTCTACTGTGGTGGCTAGCCCTATTTATAGAGGACCTGGTCCTATCCCCAAATATTGAGCGGGAAGGGATCCAACAACGGCCATTTTTAAAGGGGACAACTAGTACAAGCTATCCTGACTAAAGGTGGTCTTCGACTGCCAAAGGTGCTACTGATGACGCCGTCTTGGACTCCACGGTAACCTCCGTCCTGCCGCTCTGTTGGTCTTGGTCTTGTTGCACCAATATGGAAACCTTTGCCTGATGCCTCGGTACTCCACGCCTGCACTTGCCCCATTTGCACCGAAGAGGAAACAAGGACACTTAGCAGGCTGGCGCCAGCCTGGTCTTGATCGTCATGGCTTGCGTCACGGGCACCTCGCGAGGTACTCCTTGCCTTGATCTCTCCGCCTCCTTGCGAGCCTGCCTGGCGAGGCCACTCCTGAGGATGCCTTGCGTAGTTTTCCCCGCAAGGCTTGGCCCCTCGCAAGGGTCTTGAGCATTGGTTGATGAGGACGGGTCATACTGGGGCAACTGGTTGAGCCACGCTGCAGGCCGCAAGCAGGAAAGTCTAGGGACCTCCGTCCCCAGAACACCGACAGTAGCCCCCGGGCCCAAGGCATGATCGGACTTGGCTTAGCAGTGAAGCGAAAGGGCAAGTGCGGAGCGCCACAGGCCTCAACAGCCAGCAACCTTGGTCGCCGCGTGGCGATTGATTGGACGTGGGCGTCTCCGCTTCCCCATGCTCCCCCAATATCCGTCTGGCTAGGCGGCCATGGAGCTTTACACAGTTATTTCCTCCTAGTTGCCCGCGTGCTTCCTGTTCCCCTTTCTTCCTCGAGTCTTTGTTGCCGCTTCCAATCTGACTTGAGCTCTGCCGCCTCCATCGCCATGGCGCCAACTAGCAAGGAGAAGGGGAAGAAGCCTTTGTCCTCATCCAGTTCGTCCCCGGCAATCGAGCCCGCCATCGGCCGGTCGTTGGTGCTCAACTTGGAGGCCCTGGGCAAGGTCTATGATGCGCTCGCATCCAGCTTCAACGAGTGCGGAAAGAAGAAGGCTTGGCCTCCGTCCCACGCCTCCATTGACATGATAGTCACTGAGGTTCGATTCTTCGTCGACGCCCTGTGGGCTATCCTGGTTCCCTCTTTCTCCGCCTTGTTCAATGTAGTGCTTTCCCATTATCAGATCCATATGATGCATCTTGATCCCCAATCTATTACCCTTCCTGCCGTATTTGCCTTTGTTTGTGAAGCCATGGTGGGCATTGCTCCTCCCGTCGCCCTCTTGCGCCACTTCTTCTTGCTACGCCTGACAGACCCCTCACAGTGCTTGGGGTGCGTGAGCTTCCAGGCCATAGCCGAGACGGCCGCCTCAGGGATTGATTTTAATCTCCCTCCTCCACGAGTGGGTTCCGGACGTGGTGGTTGTACGTGGATGTCAGAGTGCTCATCCCTGTGCTCTCGCCTCCGTCGTCGCCTGCTGTCCCCAACCCCAGTTGGGGATACAAAAGACTCGTGAGCCCCCGACTCTCCTTCGTCTGGTACCACCTAAGGAGGTTGAGAGATCTCGGCATGACTGCGTCTTGGGTGGTGAAGGAGTTCCTCCAGCGTCATTCTCGGCCGATGACGGCCCTGGCCGGCGACCGGGACCGCATGAGGCTTCAAGAGACGGAACTTGCACCAGCAACGCTGAGGACGGTGCTTGAGGTCTTGGCTGGCGACCCCTCGCCGAGATATATACGGCACTGGGGTAGCCTCCTATATCTCTGCTCGAACAGGGCTGAGTTCGCGAGACAGATGTCTCTCTTTGATGAATGGGGATTGCGTCCGGTCGGCCTTGCAGGGCCTCGCGAGAATCCTGTCGCCGTGGCTCCCTTCCTCGCCGCCAGCATCAACCTTGCCCCAAGAGTGGGCGCAGGGAGGCAAGCATCGCTCGATGTTGGAGGCTCGGGTGTCGAGGCGCCGATGCCGCATGGGGCTCCTGAAACGTCATCCTCCGGAGCTCATGAAGCCCACCTTGAGGCAGTCATTGATGGGGGGACGCAACCCGCGGCTCCCGAGGCCGGAGGTCCCGAGGCCCCGGCAGGTCGTTTGGAGGTGGTGCCCGATTGCTCCTCCCATCTTGGCGCCCCTGAGGATGGCCGCCCGGGTGCTTCTTCACCCATGCCACACGCTAGTCCTCACGTCGAGCGCCTGGGTCGGTTCCGCGTGGACTTCGCCGCACTCCGCAAGAGGAAGGGGTCTTCGAGTTCAGTGGACGCTGATACGTCTCCAACGTATCTATAATTTATGAAGCATTCATGCTATTTTATTATCTGTTTTGAATGATTACGAGCTTTATTATACACTTTTATATTACTTTTGGGAATAACCTATTAACCGGAGGCCCATCCCATATTGTTGTTTTATTGCCTGTTTCAGTATTTCTAAGAAAAGGAATATCAAACGGAGTCCAAACGGAATGAAACCTTCAGCAGCGTGATTTTTTGGAAGAATATGATCCTGGAGACTTGGAGTTCACGTCAGAAGATCCTCGAGGAGGCCAGGAGATACGGGGCGCCCCCCCTACTAGGCGTGCCCCCCTATCTCGTGGGCCCCTCGAGCACCCCCCCGACCGACTTCTTTCGCCTATATAGTACTACGTACCCTAAAAACATCCACGGAGAAGATAGATCGGGAGTTCCACCGCCGCAAGCCTCTGTAGCCACCAAAAACCTCTTGGGAGCCCGTTCCGGCACCCTGCTGGAGGGGGAACCCATCACCGGTGGCCATCTTCATCATGTCGGCGCTATCCATGACGAGGAGGGAGTAGTTCACCCTCGGGGCTGAGGGTATGTACCAGTAGCTATGTGTTTGATCTCTCTCTCTCTCTCTCTCTCTCTCTCTCGTGTTCTCTCTATGGCACGATCTTGATGTATCGCGAGCTTTGCTATTATAGTTGGATCTTATGATGTTTCTCCCCCTCTACTCTCTTGTGATGAATTGAGTTTCCCTCTAGAAGTTATCTTATCGGATTGAGTCTTAACTTTGAGAACACTTGATGTATGTCTTGTCGTGTTTATCTGTGGTGACAATGGGATATCACGTGCCACTTGATGTATGTTTTGGTGACCAACTTGCGGGTTCCGCCCATGAAACTATGCATAGGGGTTGGCACACGTTTTCTTGACTCTCCGGTAGAAACTTTGGGGCACTCTTTGAAGTACTTTGTGTTGGTTGGATGAATCTGAGATTGTGTGATGCTTATCGTATAATCATGCCCACGAATACTTGAGGTGACAATGGAGTATCTAGGTGACTTTAGGGTTTTGGTTGATTTGTGTCTTAAGGTGGTTTCGTACCCTACCATAATCTCTTCGTTTGTTCTCCGCTATTAGTGGCTTTGGAGTGACTCTTTGTTGCATGTTGAGGGATTGTTATATGATCTATCTATGTTATTATTGTTGAGAGAACTTGCACTTGTGAAAGTATGAACCCTATGCCTTGTTTCCTATCATTGCAATACCGTTTACGCTCACTTTTATCATTAGTTACCTTGCTGTTTTTATTATTTCAGATTACAAAAACCTTTATCTACCATCCATATTGCACTTGCATCACCATCTCTTCGCCGAACTAGTGCACCTATACAATTTACCATTGTATTGGGTGTGTTGGGGACACAAGAGACTCTTTGTTATTTGGTTGCAAGGTTGCTTGAGAGAGACCATCTTCATCCTACGCCTCCCATGGATTGATAAATCTTAGGTCATCCAATTGAGGGAAATTTGCTACTGTCCTACAAACCTGTGCACTTGCAGGCCCAACAACGTCTACAAGAAGAAGGTTGTGTAGTAGACATCAAGCTCTTTTCTGGCGCCGTTGCCGGGGAGGCTAGGTAAGCGGCACTCACACCCCGTCAACTAAGCTCTTTTCTGGCGCCGTTGCCAGGGAGGTGAGTGCTTGAAGGTATATCTTTAGATCTTGCAATCGAATCTTTTTGTTTTTTGTTTTATCACTAGTTTAGTTTATAAAAGAAAACTACAAAAAAATGGAGTTAAGTTTGTCTCATACGCTTCGTCTTTTTAATATCTTTCGTCAGTATGATGGAAAGGAAAATTGTGCTCAAGTGCTAGAAGAAAAATGCATTAAAATGCTTGGTACTAAATCTTTGAATGATGAGCATGATTGCAATGTTGTTAGTATAAACTCCTTGAATATCCGTAGTATTAATGATGATTGCTCTACTCATGATAAAAATATATCTTATGAGCATGTCAACTTTTGTGGAGTGCATGTTTGCATGAACACACCAAATAGAGAGGATAAATATTGCAAGAGGCATAAGCATTTAGAAACTAAATTGTTTCAAGAAAGGCTAGATGTGAGTGCTGAAAATTTAAATTTCCTTTGCTGTACTTGTGAACTTTGCAATGAACATGGTCATTTACATCTCCGATGCAAATTGTTTCATGATCGAATCGTGTCCAAAAATTGTGATAATTTTATTTCCCTTGCACATTATAATGAACTTAGTTTGCTTTTGGGTTATGAAGAGTTGAAACGCTTAACTAAGCATATTCTAGAATTTAATCTTGAGCATTTCCTTGATATTGATCTAGAAAAGATTTATATGTATTGTGCGGTGAATTGCATTGAAAATCCTTATATTGCCAATTACATAAAGAAAAGAAAGCAAATAGAAGATGATGAGAATACTAATGAAAGGGAAGAGACTTCCCAATATCCTCCTATTATTTCTTATGATGAATCAGGTAATGAGGAGGAGCTTTCTATTCAACCAATCTCGTCAATAAGGAGCTCAAAAAGGCAGGTTGAACCCACACATAATGTGAAAAATAAAAGGATAAGAAGGGGCAACAAAGGTAAAAAGGTATCCCTCCCAAATGATGTTGCTCCTACTACTCATTGTGATGATGATAATTGCTATACTATTGGTGTTATCCATACTATTAATGATGAGAGTGATTATGCTTATGATATGAAAAGGCCCAAGCTTGGGGAAGCTATGTTTGATGAGGATGAAATATTTGAGAATATATTTGTTGAAATTAATGTTTGTCCCAAGCTTGGGGATGCTATGTTTAATGAAGATGATATTCTTAGCATCCCAAGTTTTGATACTTATGATGATAGCATGCCTCTTACCTATGACGATTATATTGATGAAAGTGGGTTTGGAAGAGTGTCAACTTTAGTAAGTAGTGATCCCACTATTTTGGAGGATGTTGAATTTTATTTTGATGAATATGAAAGTGGATTTGGAAGAGTGTCAACTTTATTTAGTGATTCCACTATCTTGGGAGAGGTTTCAATCGATTATGATGAGAGCGAAGTTGCTACTTATGATGATTATTGTGATGAAACTTATGCTATAAAAAGTAGTGATGATTATATTTATAAAACTTGTCATGATTATAATTACCCTTTTTCTGAACATTACCCTTTTAATGTGGAAACAATTTTTAGTGTTCAAGTCTCTTATGATACTCCCACTATTCCGAATGAGAAGAAATTTGCTTATGTGGAGAGTAGTAAATTTTCTATGCTTGGAGATCATGAAAAGAATACTTTAGGTGCTGGTTATATTGTTGAATTCATTCATTATGCTACTGAAAATTATTATGAGGGAGGAATATGTGCTTGTAGGAATTGCAATAATATCAAGTTTCCTCTCTATGTGTTTAAAATCTTGAAGCTATGCTTGTTTTACCTTCCTATGCTCGTTGATTATTGTTCCCATAAGTTGTTTGCTCACAAAATCCCTATGCATAGGAAGTGGGTTAGGCTTAAATGTGCTAGTCATATGCTTCATGATGCTCCTATGTTTCAATTCTTATCGTTTATGTGAGCATCGTTGTCATCATCATGCCTAGCTAAAAAGGCATTAAAGAAAAGCGCTCGTTGGGAGACAACCCAATATTTATCCTTACTGTTTTTGTGTGTCCACATGATTATGCTACTGTAGTAATCATGTTTTATAGCTTTTGTTTCAATAAAGTGCCAAGTAAGACCTTTGGGATAGCTTATGGTGATAGTTGTGTTGATCCTGCTGAAAATCAGAAACTTTTGCACTCAGTAAACTAGTTTTGTTAATTCACAGGGATGTGATTATGATCTGATTCTTTTTGAACTGGATTGTTACACAAATTTCTTAGGACTTCCTAATTTGGTAGGATTTTTGGAGTTCCAGAAGTATACGTTTGATACATATTACTACATAATGTTCTGTTTTTGACAGATTCTGTTTTCTATGTGTTGTTTGCTTATTTTGATGAATCTATGAGTAGTATCGGAGGGTATGAACCATAGATAAGTTGAAGTAAAGTAGATATTACACCATTATGAATTTAGAATAAGTTCATTACAGTACCTAAGTGGTGGTTTTATTTTCTTACACTAACGGAGCTTACGAGTTTTCTGTTGAGTTTTGTGTTGTGAAGTTTTCAAGTTTTGGGTAAAGATTCGATGGACAATGGAATAAGGAGTGGCAAGAGCCTAATCTTGGGGATGCCCAAGGCACCCCAAGGTAATATTCAAGGACAACCAAGAGCCTAAGCTTGGGGATGCCCCGGATGGCATCCCCTCTTTCGTCTTCGTTCATCGGTAACTTTACTTGGAGCTATATTTTTATTCACCACATGATATGTGTTTTGCTTGGAGCATCATTTTATTTTGGTAGTGTTATCTTTATGTTATTTAGAATAATGTTTTGCATCTTTAGGTTCAATAAAAATGTCAAGGATAGCCTTTACCATGCTTATTTTGCTAGTATACATGTTGCTGTTTGAAAACAGAAAGTTTACCGTTGTTGCAAAAACTCCCTAGAAAATTCAGAGAATGATATAATGTTGAAACTTTTTGCATAATGAGCTATTATAAATCTTCTAAAGTGGGAATGTTATTTCATAATTTTTGGAGTTAGGTAAGTATGATGAATCTTGCATTCTTTACAGACTGTACTGTTTTGATAGATTGCTGTTATGTTTGCATTGTTTGCATATGTTTGCTTGTTTGATGATTCTATTTGAGCATAGGAGTATTAAATATGCAGATGCATTTAGTATGCAATGTTGAATCATAATTTTAGTGATTTTTTACAGAAGAAAATGATAAGGTTTTGCATTGGTTTATACTAACCTATCTCACGAGTTCTTGTTGAGTTTGGTGTGGATGAAGCTTTTGATAAAAAGAGAAACCATGATATGGGAGGAATTAAGGAGACACAAAAGTTCAAGCTTGGGGATGCCCAAGGCACCCCAAGATAATATTTCAAGAAGTCTCAAGCATCTAAGCTTGGGGATGCCCCGGTAGGCATCCCACCTTTCTTCTTCAACAACTATCGGTTAGTATCGGTTGAGCCTAAGTTTTTGCTTCTTCACATGAGTTGTGCTATCCTTGCAATGTCATTTTACTTTGTTTTGCTTGCTGTTTGAATACAATACCAAGATCTGAAATTCTTAAATGAGAGAGAGTCTTCGCATAGTTACATAATTATTTAGCTACTCATTGATCTTCACTTATATCTTTTTGAGTAGTTTGTCATTTACTCGTGTGCTTCACTTATATCCTATGAGTAAATGGTTAAATGAGTTGATTGTCATAAATCTTAAATTATATATGTCTCATTTTCTTATCCCATGGGGAGTTATGACTTCACATCTAAAAAGTAGAGGTTGTAAATTTATTGAAGGTTAGCAAGCATTGTATTGGTCATTCGAACAATTCATGAAAGAATATAGAAGGAAGAGAGATTTCACATATAAATACACTATCCTAGACATCTTTTATAATTCGGAGCACTCATTAAGTATGACATGCTAAAGAGTTGATGTTGGACAAGGAAGACAACATAACGGTTTATGTTTTCCGACATCTCAGTTAAAGTATATTGTCATGGATCATTAAAACATGTTGAGCTTGCCTTTCCCTCTCATGGTAGCCAAAATTCCTTGCACCAAGTAGAGATACTGCTTGTGCTTCCAAATATCCTTAAACCTAGTTTTTTCCATGAGAGTCCACCATACCTACCTATGGATTGAGTAAGATCCTTCAAGTAAGTTGTCATCGGTGCAAGCAATAAAAATTGCTCTCTAAATATGTATGATCTTTTGGTGTGAAGAAAATAGCTTTATACGATCTTGTTATGGAAGCAATAAAAGCGACGGACTGCATAATAAAGGTCCATATACAAGTGGCAATATAAAGTGATGTTCGTTCGCATTAAGATTTTGTGCATCCAACCCTAAAAGCGCATGATAACCTCTGCTTCCCTCTGCGAAGGGCCTACTTTTACTTTATGTCTTTTACTTTTATGCAAGAGTCGAGGTGATCTTCACCTTTCTCTTTTTCATTTTATCCTTTGGCAAGCACTTTGTGTTGGGGTGATCGTGATATATATATCCAATTGGATGTAAGTTAGCATGAACTATTATGGTTGACATCACCCAAAGGTGAATACGTTGGGAGGCAACACTATAAGCCCCTATCTTTCTCAGTGTTTGATTAAGACTTCATAACCTCAAGTATTGCATGAGTATTAGCAATTATATAAGACTATATGATAGTTGGGTATGTGGAGTTTGCTATTCCTGAAAATAATATGAATTGCAATTGTTTGATGACTGAGAATGAAGTTTGCTTGTTTTCAAGAAAGTTTATGGTCTATGCTTTGACATGTGAATTGCTTGTTACTTTATCATGAGAAGTTTTATGAGATGAACTACTGTTATGACATATTATCATGCTAGAAAAGGTGATTGACATTATCATTGATCAAACTTGTGCACCTTCTAGCATTCGCACTTCATAAATTCTTTCTTTTATCATTTACCTACTCGAGGACGAGTAGGAATTTAGCTTGGGGATGCTGATACGTCTCCAACGTATCTATAATTTATGAAGCATTCATGCTATTTTATTATCTATTTTGAATGATTACAGGCTTTATTATACACTTTTATATTACTTTTGGGTCTAACCTATTAACCGGAGGCCCAGCCCATATTGCTGTTTTATTGCATGTTTCAGTATTTCGAGGAAAAGGAATATCAAACGGAGTCCAAATGGAATGAAACCTTCAGCAGCGTGATTTTTTTGAAGAATATGATCCTAGAGACTTGGAGTTCACGTCAGAAGATCCTCGAGGAGGCCAGGAGATAGGCCCCCTACTGGATGCGCCCCTGTCTCGTGGGCCCCTCGAGCACCCCCCGACCGACTTCTTTCGCCTATATAGTCCTACGTACCCTAAAAACATCCACGGAGAAGATAGATCGGGAGTTTCACCACCGCAAGCCTCTGTAGCCACCAAAAACCTCTCAGGAGCCTGTTCCGGCACCCTGCCGGAGGTGGAACCCATCACCGGTGGCCATCTTCATCATCCCGGCGCTATCCATGACGAGGAGGGAGTAGTTCACCCTCGGGGCTGAGGGTATGTACTAATAGCTATGTGTTTGATCTCTCTCTCTCTCGTGTTCTCTCTATGGCACGATCTTGATGTATCGCGAGCTTTGCTATTATAGTTGGATCTTATGATGTTTCTCCCCCTCTACTCTCTTGTGATGAATTGAGTTTCCCTCTTGAAGTTATCTTATCGGATTGAGTCTTTACTTTGAGAACACTTGATGTATGTCTTGCCGTGTTTATCTGTGGTGACAATGGGATATCACGTGCCACTTGATGTATGTTTTGGTGACCAACTTGCGGGTTACGCCCATGAACCTATGCATAGGGGTTGGCACACGTTTTCTTGACTCTCCGGTAGAAACTTTGGGTCACTCTTTGAAGTACTTTGTGTTGGTTGGATGAATCTGAGATTGTGTGATGCTTATCATATAATCATGCCCACGGATACTTGAGGTGACAATGGAATATCTAGGTGAAATTAGGGTTTTGGTTGATTTGTGTCTTAAGGTGTTATTCTAGTACGAACTCTTGAATAGATCGATCCGAAAGAATAACTTTAAGGTGGTTTCGTACCCTGCCATAATCTCTTCGTTTGTTCTCCGCTATTAGTGGCTTTGGAGTGACTTTTTGTTGCATGTTCAGGGATTGTTATATGATCTATTTATGTTATTATTGTTGAGAGAACTTGCACTAGTGAAAGTATGAACCCTATGCCTTGTTTCCTATGATTGCAATACCGTTTACGCTCACTTTTATCATTAGTTACCTTGCTGTTTTTATTATTTCAGATTACAAAAACCCTTATCTACCATCCATATTGCACTTGTATCACCATCTCTTCACCGAACTTGTGCACCTATACAATTTACCATTGTATTGGGTGTGTTGGGGACACAAGAGACTCTTTGTTATTTGGTTGCAGGGTTGCTTGAGAGAGACCATCTTCATCCTACGCCTCCCACGGATTGATAAACCTTAGGTCATGCACTTGAGGGAAATTTGCTACTGTCCTACAAACCTATGCACTTGCAGGCCCAACAACGTCTACAAGAAGAAGGTTGTGTAGTAGACATCAGACGCCCCTTCCGACCGTTGAAGCATAGGAAGTACTTTGCTATAGATGAGTAAGTACTTCATTCTTGTTATTCCTCAATCGATGCTCCCTTTCCCGACTGTGGCTTTTCAGGACCCCTGCTGCCAAGCCTACGGGTCTCCCAAGAAGCAACTTCCTCTGGCCTCACCTTCATCGCTGGCCTTGAGCGTCCTGAGACAGTATGCTGCCCCTGACGCGGGGTCAGCCGGAGAAGCAAGCCTGCCCGCAGAGTGTCTTGAGCCTGTGCCCTTGCCACCTTTCCTTCCCGACCTTGCCTGGGGTGTGACCAGCCTGCCCAGGGCTCCTCCTCTGATCGTGTATGGCGAGTGGTTGGCGTCACTCCTCGGCTCTTCTTCAGGTGATGGACCTACACCGGTCCGGGTCCCTTGCAAAGCCCGGCCAGCGATCGTGGGGCGCCAGCCCCCAGCCCCCTGCCGCGAGGGGGCGAACCACTTTAGGGCCTGCCGGCAGCGCCAGCGACGGAGGACGACATCGATAGCATGCTCAAGCGTGCACGATAGAGAAGCATCGCTCGCCGAGAGTTCCTCCGGAAGGCGATGGACGCGATGGGCCAGCTTGGTGGAGAGCTTGCGCATGTGGACGCCTGTCTTGAAGCTGAGGGCCTGCGACTGATTGAGGAGCGATGCAAGATGAAGGTGGCAGTCAACCTCGCGCGCTACCAGTGCGAGCTCGACAATGAGAAGGCCGAGTCGTCCCTTGCATCCTCGCGAAAGGCCTTCTCTCGAGCTCTGGAGGAGGCTCGGGAAGCAGATCATCGCCGCGAGATCGCGGAGAAGCGCGCATGGGAGCTCCAAGCCTGGAGCGCTTCCCTGGAGCAGCAAGTGGAGCTGCATCAGGCCGCCCTTGCATCGCTGAAGGGGACTCCTATCGACGAGGAGGAGCTCCGGAGGCGCGAAGAAGCGCTGACGCTGGAGGCCGCCGAGCGCAATCTTGACCTTGAGCGGTTGGAACGAGGGAGCGCCAGGTTACTCAGGCGGAGGACGATGTTGGCACGCAACAGGCTCGAGTCCGAGAAGAGGTCAACCGCCGCGTGGTGGAAGTTCGCGCAGATCTTGTGTGCAGGTATGACCAGAGGCTGGAGCTGATTGAAGCCGAAGTTGCGGGCAGGACTGCCGCTCTTAGGTCCAAGCCGACTGAAACGGAGCAGCACGCGGAGGACGCCAAAGCCGCCCTGGTCTTGGCACAGATTGAGTTGGCCTCCACCCGTGCCGAGATTATTCTTCTTCAACAGCAGGTCGACGACGCCGAGTCCATTGTGCGGCAGAACAGAGAGGAAGTTCTTGAACGGCAGACGCTGGAGCACATGCACGGCCCCATGCTCCAGGAGCTCAGGAACAGGGCCAACACGGCCCTAGGCAATATCTGTGATGCGGACGCCCCGCATCCTCAAGTGACCAACTATGCCAATCATCTCTGCTTCTTCACTGATGTGGTGACGCGCCTGGAGAACCGCTCCGAGAGAGCTCGCCATCTTGTCAAGGAGAGGAGCCGCAGCCTGCTCGGGCGCGCATTTTCCCGCGTCTTAGGCCATCTTTAGAACACCGACCCCCACTTTGACTTTGACGCCGTCATCACCCTGGTGCCCGAGGCCATCCGAGGCGACCTGGCGCGGTGGGTGGAGGACAATGTGGATGCGCTTGTTAGGGCCTTTGCTTCCGACAATGATGGGGGTGGTAGTTGCAGCGGATGAAGGTGATGTGGTTAATGGTGGTGAAGACAGCGCCAATGATGGCGACGGTGTTGCCAGTGACAACGACAGCGGCGCCAGTGCTGCCTCTGGAGGCGACTAAGAGGGTGCAGTGAGTGATATGTCTGACTGACCCTGTGTTCCCCTATTGTTTATCCTGCACATAAAAGCTCAGGCGTGGCCCAGACGGTTGTAAGAGCATTTTGGGAGGGGAAGCCCCTCATGTAAAAATATTGTCGTCCGTATGCTTCTAGGAACGATGCCGAACATGCGCCTACATGATTCTACAGGCCCTGTGGCGAGCTAGTTGCTGTAGTTTATCTTTGGCCCGGACAAGTCCTGAATAGGCTTGCGTGACCGTGAGCCCCCGAGGGTCCTCTGTGGGACCTGCTGACCAAGTGGTGAGGACCTCGCGAGAGCGAGTGCCGGCCTCGGGATGGCATGCGCGCGTGCGCTTGGCCCAGCCCCACCCGCGATAGGCTTGCGAGGGGGAGGCAACTAGTGCGAATTCCAAACTTGGGCAAAAACCAGAATACGAGAAATCACATGAATGAGACAAGACACCCCACCCCCGCATACGCAAATGCAAATTCAACTTCAACTTAAATCCAAAGCAAGGAAGCTCGACCACAGAAAGGGAGGAAAAAAGCAAAAGGCCGTGTCCGGCACCTAGTCTAGTCTTCGATGTCTTATCACCAGCACGGAGCTAAGTGCTTCCACTGGGCGTGGGAGGGAGCCCCCGAGGCCCGAGGGTGGCTCTCCGGAGACTCCGGGGCGTGTATAACCCCAACTCATTATTATGCGAGAGTGTCACGAGCGGCGAGCTTCACAGGCACTAGGCCTTCTTCACAGGCACCGGGCCTTGCTTCATATCGCCAGTCGAGGGCCCCACCTTGTGCCACCCTCGACCACCATTGACAGTGGCCGGAGACCAAGGACGACGCCAATGGTGGGAAAGGGGACGCCAGTGGCTCCCTCAGCGACCATGGGTCCTCTGCCGGGGGCAGGCTTTGTAGCACCTCCTCGGCGGAGGGCCTACCTTCGGGGGTTGCCTTGCTCCGCGTGCCGTGGGGAGGGGCCTGGCTCCTGGCTCCTCTCCTGCAGCCCCCAGTGCGCCCCTCCTGGCGGAAGGGAGGCTGCTGAGCTGGGGCAGCCTTCCGTTGCGATGTCCTGAACCTCCTGCGACCCATGGTTAGCATAAGCTTGCTCGTGAGGAATTAGTAGTACCCGATAGCTGCTGCTGCCAGCACGGTTGGTGAGGCTTCCTTGAGGCTCCTAAAAAGGCTCGGCTTTTGGCGTCTCTTCCTCCCAGCCTGACCCGAGAAAGGAGCCAGGGTCATCTTCCAGCGTGTAGTCCTGATACACCATGTGGGGCACGTAAGCCTCCGAGGTCGCCGCCTCGAAGACTTCGTCGTACTGCCCCATGCTCCATGTGGCCTGGCCTAACGTGCCGTCTTGAGGATGGTAGGGCGGCGGCCCGCCCGGGCCATAGGCGGTGATGCGCATGCCCACGTTCACCGGAGGTGCCGCTGGTGCTGCCTGGCATCCGGTGTTGATGGTTGAGCTAGTGTCGATGAAGCCTGAGGGGCGCGCCTGAGAGAGGCCCGCTGCATGGTCCGACCGAGGCCTTGGGTGGAAGCTGGAAACATAAAGGTGGCGCCCTTGAGGCCGCGGCATCGAGGAGCTCGGCAACGCACTCCAGCAACACGTCTCGGTCGCCCTCTTGCAACCTGCACCGCAGCAGCTCCCGAGCCACAGTGGAGGCGGCCCTCATGTTCGCTTGCTCCCGCCTGGTGTGCGGCGCCGTGGCCATGGCGTGGCTTGAGGCCCTTGCGGCCGATCACGCCTGCCGCGGAGTAAGAGCAGGCAGTGCTTGACTGTGTCGCCCACGCCCCGTAGCATTCTGTGGTGCGCGGGCTGCCCTGGGGTGCGGGGTTGAGGTCACCTTGGGCAGGCGGTGTGGAACGGGCTGGCCATGCTGCCCAGCGGTCGGCGTTGGTCGCCGGGTTGCCGGACATGGATGTGACGAAGCAGTGAAACACAGATCGGCGAAAGGAAGACTCCGGCGCACCCCTACCTGGCACTCCAAATGTCAGATGTTGGGTTCCGGCAAAACCCTTAAGGTTCGAACTCTGGGGTGTGCATGAAGATCTTCTCCCTACCGAAACACACCCTGAGCCTCGCCGCGGTTTCTAAGCTAGCACGACGAACAACACAAGAGACACGAGGTTTATACTAGTTCGGGCCACCGTTGTGGTGTAATACCCTAATCCAGTGTGTGGTGTGGTAGATTGCCTCTTGGGATGATGATGAACAGTACAGAGGAAGAACAGCCTCGCGAGGAGAGGTGTTCTTGTGGTGGTGTGTTTGAGGAGGGATTGATCCGTCTCCGTTGGCTCTAGATAATATGCCTTCTACTGTGGTGGCTAGCCCTATTTATAGAGGCCCTGGTCCTCTCCCCAAATATTAAGCGGGAAGGGATCCAACAACGGCCATTTTTAAGGGGGACAACTAGTACAAGCTATCCTGACTAAAGGTGGTCTTGGACTGCCAAAGGTGCTGGTGATGACGCCATCTTGGGCTCCACGGTGACCTCCGTTCTTCCGCTCTGCTAGTCTTGCTCTTGTTGCACCGATATGGAAACATTTGCCTGATGCTGCAGTACTCCGCGCCTGCGCTTGCCCCCTTTGCACCGAAGAGGAAACGATGACACTGTGCAAGCTGGTGCCCACCTGGTCTTAATCGTCATGGGTTGCGTCACGGGCACCTCGCGGGGTACCCCTTGCCTTGATCTCTCTACCTCCTTGCGAGCCTACCTGGCAAGGTCACTCCTGAGGAGGCCTTGCGTCGTCCGCCCCGCGAGGCTTGGCCCCTCGTGAGGGTCTTGAGCATTGGTTGATGAAGACGGGCCGTACTGGGCCACTGGTTGAGCCACGCTACAGGCCGGAGGCAGTCAAGTCTGGGGACCCCCGTTCCTAGAAAGCCGATAATGGCACTCTTTGGAAGAAACCAACTATGTGCAATAATGTCGAAGATCACAGTCGAGTTAGCTATACAGATCGTGTGCTGTGAGATCAACAAGGTACACAGATTCGAGAATGGTTAATAAAATCTAAGACCATTGCATATTAAGGTCAAAATAGTGCTACCAATATATGAGTCTCATACGATGCCATTTCAACGATTGTACCACAAAAGCTCGAAATATTACAAGGTTCAAATTCCAGAGTTATATGGCTCAAATTCGAAGATTACAAGGTTCAAACTGATATTAGAAATGAAATTCAGCTCATCAGGTGCAAACGCTTGCGCTGATCTGAACATGGATATCAGAGAGGTTCATACTAATATTACAACTTCTAAGTTTGGTTTCGAAACCTCACAATTTTTGCAAAGGGGTCAGCCACTGAGAAGTCATGTATGGGGTTGACACGATTTTTGGAGCCTATTCCATTCTGCCGCAGGCGCTGGCTCTGATCAACAAACCATTCATTTTTGCTAAATAAATGTAGGGCAAACCTCATTACCTTCAGCACCCTTGCTCTGACAACAAAGAACCTGGCGCATATAATCTCCGATAAGGTCCCTCGGTAGGAGTTCAAAGTAATGTCTAAGAGATGCAGATCTAGGCATTCGAAATGATTGTTATATTGTATCACATTATCCACCACTAGGCCTAATCTTATCTGCAAAAGAAGAAAACATGTTAGTGCCTACATGTAGTTTTGAACACTACTATAGGCCTATTTGGTTTGCATGATTTGTAAAATGCCCTAACATGCCATCTTTGATCTGACATGATTAACATGGGCATTAACATGCCATCTTCGATCTTCACAAGAGGTTGGAGTGGATGAAAAGTTCCCTAAGAGAACTAGTACAGATGAATCCCAAGGAGAAATACATATGGATTGTAACCATATGGATCAAGCAACCAATATGGGGGGGCATGTATGTACTGAAATCCTCCAGAAGAATCCTTCAGAAATCGTAGTACATTGTCATTGTAAACTTGGAAAAAGGTGTCACAAATTCAACCCCTTATGGTTAACATTTAACAGGAAAGGAATGTCACCTCGATATATAGCTTCTCAAGGCACGGAATGCATCTCAGGAAATTGACAACTTGCTCCAGGTTGGGGCCAATAGATTCTGGTGCCAAGACTAGTGCCAAGACCTTCACTGTGCGCAGTTTTGGGGTCAAGCTTGTCGGAATCATTTTCTGAATGACAGACGAACAAACATCTTCGAAATTAGAAATAATGTTAATTTGTAGAAGGAGAGGTAGAAGGTGGCTGTTGTACCTGAAGGGGTGTGGATCCAATAACAAGTTTGGAGTATTTGTCAGACTAGTAGCCCACCACTGTCAATTTCGGTGTAGAAATTACATTGATTCTTGTTGGACCTACTTGATTAACTACAAGTAATCTCTCAAGTGCGGGTGTGTCCTCAATGACCATATTGTGGTACACATCTTGTGATGTCTTCCTGCCGAACCAGCAACACACATAAATAGTCTGGAGAGTCATGGAGGTGATGTAGAATGTACTCAACCCATTGATCGCCTGAAGATGAAGGTACTCAAGTGCAGTACAACCACGGAGCAGGCACTCCATGTCACTGTTTGAGAGGCAGACGGCGACGAGCTTGAGCTGCTTCAGTCATGGTAGAATAAGAGCGGGCGCGTCATTAAGGGGGGGAATGGCAGTTCTTGAACTTGGCGACGCGCAGCGTGGGCGCGAGGCGGAGCACGGACGTTGGCAGCGAGCTCATATGCCCATCATCAAAAGTGAGCTCCTCGAGCTGATCTAGGGCGGGGGATCAGAACCAGATGTCAAGCTTGGCTCGGTCCTTGCCGTTGGAATGGAACTTGCCCATTCTAAGCCCTCTGGTTGGGCCAAGGTAACTGCCGAGCATCTTGGAGAACACATCCAAGCTTTTGCGATAGCCATTGCAAAGCTCGTGGCTGTCGATGAGGTCGAGAGGGGTGGAGTTCCATAGGGGGCGCCACCGCCGGGAAAGGACGGTTGTCCGTGCCCCATATTTGATTGGGAGGAAGGAGATGATGACTATCAACATATCATTGGGAGGCTACTGATGAAGTCTAGGCCTGTTGGAGTCGGTTGAGGTTCTAGCTCGCCTGCCTCCACTTGTTGACAGCCCCGTTCTCCACCTCCGGAATCTCCTTGTCAGCGGCACTTTCTGATAGAAATGTGAGTGCAGGGAATATTTAGTTAAAACAGGGCAATACAAAAGTGTATTGGTAACTACAAGTTATTAGATAGGAATATAGTAAGAAAAGGGAATAACAATTGGTTTCTTAAATACTACACAATTCATTTGACATTGTTGGGTAAGTCAACATGCAGATAGTTGAAAATAAAACTTACTTCAAACAAAGTCTGGACAGATGATATTGTCTGGGAAGTTAGCATATATCTCATGACCATGCCCTTTTATGTGCAGTGCAATTTTAGTGCCAGCTTCCAGTACATAAAACTTAGAAATTTCTTTCCAAAAGCCAGTGCCAAAATAGGAGTCAACACGTTCATCAAGTCTTACAGTAGCAACGATTGTAAATCCATTGTTTGTGTGCAGTATGACATCCCTGCAGTCTTGATTTATGTAAAGGGAAAGATTGTGCACTACATATTCTATTGCATAGCAAGGGACGCGGTGCAGAAAATGGTAGGATTGTTAAAGAAAATATGGTAACATGTAAATATGGGCCCAAATTGAAAGAGTTGTATAGCAGTTAAAATCAAAGGACAAAAATCTATAATTAAACAGATAGGTAAACATTATGTCATGGAAATATGAGAGTAATCGAAAGAATAATAGATCATTAATTTGCCTAATATAGAAAGAAGTGGGGGAAAAATCCCCTTTGACGTATATGGTGCATGTGGCACCTTTTATCCAAATGTAGCAATATTCAGAATATGTTCAGGAAAGTAGGCCATGCCAACCGATTTAGGGTGAGATTGAACATAACGCGCGCATCCTCAAGTCATTTGGTACAGTGAGATGGAATCTCTGGCAGAGGCCACAAAGTCCTAATGTGTCGTTGCACTGTACACTCTACGAATGAAAGAAAACCCTCAAATCAGCTCGAATAAAAATGAATTCACGATGATTTCCGCCGAGTGATTAAAGGAGGCAGATGAACTAGGATAAGAGATGAGATAATATCTCATTAAATTAGTTACGTTGTTGTCCATGAGAAAGAACCCTCAGTACGGCAGATTCCCCAACCGAGCAGAGCTGGGTCGACCGCGAGCAGCATCGAGAAAGTCGATGGCGATAGGCGGCGGCAAGCGGAAGTGGCGAAATGCGATGGGGTTTGCCGGCAGCCTGGCGGCAGCGACAGGAGGCGAGCTAAGTGGTTACCACCGCGATAGGCGGTGCCATGCATAGACGCTTGTGCAGGTGTGAACGGGGACCGGGGGGTGGTGGGCAGGGTGAGGGTTTTTGTGACGTGGGGATGGCGAGGGTTTTTTTCTGAATTGGGTGGTGAGGGTTTTCTGTCCCACAAAGAATTTCGGAGGCAACGGTTTGCTAGAGCCAACCGTGTGTGATTGACGCAATAGGGAAAATGGAAATCATTGCACACGGTTCCAATTTTGGGAACCGTGTGTGATTGACGCAACAGGCAAAATGAAAGTCATTGCATGTGGTTCCAATTTGGGAACCGTGTGTGATTGACGTTCTACCTCCATCCTGGTTTATTGGTCCCCTTTGTAATTTGTACCAAATTTCAACCAAATATTTAACTAAGAAATGTTTATGCATATCACCAAAATTTATATCATTGAACACTATGTTCAAATACGCATCCAACGATATAATTTTTGCTGACCTGCGCTAACATTTTGTCAGTTAAATCTTTGGTCAACATTTAACACAAATTACAAAGGGGACTAATAAATGAGGACGGAGGTAGATTCCTTCAACCAAACTGATTGCATCCATATCCCACAGTTAGACATAAGTCACCATAGAAACATACTCAGACATAGATAATAAGCATAGACATACACAAGAAAAGTTCAACCGTCATTAAGCATGCTCAAGCGTACATAGTTCGGTCCCACATGTCATCTCACATGTCAGCACGATCCTGAAGCTTCTCCGGGTACTCAGCGTACGCATCGTGCGCCACCCGGTGAGAATATTTCTGCTTGAAGGAGCCAACGGCCTGTCCTCTTGCATGCGCCAGAACACTTTCATACGCGTCATGACGCTTGTGGTTTCCGAATGGGCATCGATAGCCGCCGTTCCAAGTCCTAATACGCCTGTTATGCATTCCTGCATAAAGGTCCCTCGAGATTTGCCTCTTGTACCTTCTCTAGACATCTTCATCCTCACTGTCCACATCGTCAGACAGCACCTATACAAATAGAAAAAAATGTGGCGTCAAATTAATGGTTACAAACTAATCTCTAGCGAACATTTGGTAGTTACCAAAATAGGCATCAAATCAACGACTACAAGTCGTGAAGTAGGATTAGGAATTTATGGTTATTTATTTATACATATCCAGAGATCATGGTTCGATTTTTAAGCACATTTATCTATGTACAGACCAATCTTGAAGAAAATAATGGCACAAACATATGTAGGTCATTCAAAACCAATTGTCAAGTCCTGGCTAGGAATTATTAGCACGAACACTAACCCTAGTCGGATTACTAGCAGAAATCATTTCTATAGATGAAACAACTAATCACTTATCATTTGTACCATTCAAACAATCAATACAATAGACGGATCTAATGAAACTTACTCAGATTTCATGGATTGGGAGAACATAACCATATGATTTCTATTCCAAAAAGCAGGAGGAAGGAGTAACCAGAGAAACCCTAGGATCTATTTGACACATAAATGGTTATAGATGACTAACCAGTTGTCCGTCATCGTCAGAGTCATCGCCGGAGTGGTCGTCGAAGTCGTCGTCGGGGTCGTCGCCCGAGTAGTCACCAGAGTCAGTGTGGAACTCCGCCTCCGGCTGTGGAAGCTCGACGTCGTCTATGATGTCAGGGTGCAGCAATAACTCGCCGGTGGTGATGACAACCTCTGTCTCCATCTCTACGCCGTGCTCCAGTGCTTTAGCAGCCCTGGCGTCGCCACTCCCTCCGATGGGGCGCTTCGGTGGCATCTTCATACACTGACGACTTTGAGGACTGAGAGCGGCGTCGAGGATGCAAGCGGAGAGAGAGGATTGTGTGTGTGCGGTGAGGATGGGGGGTGCGGCCGCTCGGGCGCACCATTAATATGGAGTAGTGGGAGTGGTGGAAGAGAGGCAGGCGGCGGTCAAACCAATGGCTTGCCACCTGGTGAGCCTGCGCACCGGACTGCTGGCATGCCAAACGTCATTTCACACAACTACTTGCACGCCTCCCGATGACACTTCACAGCGAGCACGCCTCCATCAATTCACACACCTGCATGCATGCCTCCCAGCCTGCCTATGCGGCAGACTGCTGGAATGCGTCCCGTCAACTCACACCTGCTCGCACGGCACACGGGTTGCGCGGCGGCATGTATATTGTTTTTCTATTTGGATGATTAATGTTGCCGCTTTATTTCTTAACTGAAGCATGGCATGTATGCATTGTGGTCTAACGCTCACGGTTCGAATAAATAATTCGTTTGGGATATTGGTTACCAATTATTAATAATCTCCTGTTTGTAATTAAATAAAGGTTACATCAAAACTGGTCTCAAATTTGACAAAAAAAGTACAATGCCACTTTGTATTGGTGTGCATATGACAACACGATAAGTTTCATGAACTTCAAATAAGTTTTAGATGTACTAGAATTTAAAAATCAAGATTCTCAATGTTTGAAATTTGATGCATGGGGAGTAAACATGCACCCAGTGAGACACATCTGTTTTTGCAATCCATTTAGGTGCACTGTCACGTGTGCATGTGGCTCAAATTTGATTTTTGCACATTATACCCATAGAAAATCAATCAATTAATGTACTAAAATGTCTCAATGATCTCTGTTTTTTTCGAAATTAAAACGTCCCTCCTTTGGTAACATATGTTCACTGCGAGATATTTAATTTAAAATGCATCATAGTTGCGGTGGATTCGCGGTGTGTGTGTGGGTGTGTGCGTCTGGGGGTGGCGGGTGGCTCGTAGTACACTACGAGTTGTGAGCCACCGTGTGGGTTGGCCATTTTGTTAGGCAGGCCGGTGCCACATCAGAGTTGTGAATTCGTTATTTAAAACATTACACAACCCTTTCATACATACATGTTTTGGCCACATGCAGTCGATGGTTGTCCTACATGACACACGATACTCTCGTGTGATGCTTTTTGTGGGCCCGCGAGGTCGTCGTCCATCACTTTGACGAACAGCCGACAGTGAGGTTAATTTGACCAGCAAGGTAGAATCTTTTTTGTTTGTGTTATGGTGGTATATAGTATGCGTCGAAGAGGTGGGAGGGGACTGGCATATATACTATACGTACACGTCCGTGAACAAGTACACCTCACTCAGTGCCGGGACTTTTCGATTTTCGAGGCACGTGCCACATCAAAATTGTGAAATTAGCTATTCAAATATCACACAACACCTCTTTGAGCCACATGCATGCAGGCGGTGGTTATCCTAGTTAGGACACTCACATGTGACGCTTCCATCTGTGGGCCCATGAGGCCATCGTCGATGCATGCATGCATCACTTTGACCTACATCGGGAGAGTTTAATTAATTTCACCATCGGTGAGGATTCTTTTTGGGTTGTACGTATTATGGTAGGAGCATATAGTATGCGTCGAAGAGGGGAAGGGGATCATCATATGTAGTATGCTTCATGAACCTTGCTCTGTGTGGGTGCATGGTTTACGGTTTTTGAGGCATGTGGCACATCAAAGTTGTGCATTTTGGGTATTCAACATATATATGTTTTGCCCACATGCAAAGCGATGGTGGTTGTCCTCTCGCACCCACTTAAGTGGTTATCAGCGATATCAATGCTTTCCATCTATGGGCCCGCTTGGTCCATCACTACTTTTTGCCTGACAACGACAGATGTTAATTTGACTTAGGAGGGGATTATATTTCTTTGCTTGTAATACGGTATATATATATAGGTCATGCTCTAGGATGACATGCATGATATTGTTTGAGCCCACACACATGCATGTGTACGCATGAATCCCTCCCATCGAGTCAAAGTGGCTAGTACAACGACACGTCATGAACCGATCTCGTTCTTTGTGGGAGTGTACGATTTTTGTCGCACGCGCCACATCAATGTTGTGAAATGGTATTCAAACATGCATGCACGCATCACCTCCATACATATGCATATAGTGGTTGCCTTCAAACGGTACACTCCCTCGCGTGGTTACCGGCGACAAGCCTATATATTCGTGGGCCTTTGTGGACATTGATGATCACCTTGACCGACAACAGGATAGGTTACCATGGCAAATTCTTCATTTGGTTCGTGTTATCATAGTAAAGGTCATGGTGAGATTCAGTCCTAATTAAGTTTGAGCGCATGTACTATGCACACATGCATGCATGAATCCCTGTCGTCGACTTGAAGTGTGGTGTAACATAAATATGCATCGTCAACCTAACCCTCACTCAGTGTGGGGATTTCTAGTTCGAAATCACGGTGCCACATCAAAGTTGTTCCATTGTGTACTAAAACACACACCTCTCCATATATATGTTTGGGCCACACACATGCAGTGGTTGTCTTCGGGGACTAGCTACTTGCGTGATTATTGGCGAGCTAGCCCATCTCCGGGGTCGCATAGATGGCCATCATTTTGACCAACAACAAGAGAGAGGTTGTGTCGTGGAATAGTCATGGCAGATGTACTAGCGAAAGGACTTAGTCGTGGAGCCATCGCAACTAGGTAGCTTAAAGGGGTTAAACGGGACAAAGGACATGGGATTTTATACTGGTTCGGCCCCTTGCGGTGAAGGTAAAGGCCTAATCCAGTTTGAGGTGGTATTGCTTATGTCTCGATTACTAGGGAGCGAATCCGCTTGACCTAGCTTTCGATCGGTTGTTTCTTGTCCTGAACCGCCGCCGGGTCGTCCCTTTATATACACAAGTCGACGCCCAGCGGCTCACGGAGTCCCGGCTGGCACATAGACAACATGTCCGGCTCGGTGACTATCTATACATGCCTTACGATACAAGTCTTACATCTATGGCGGTTTATCTCTACGGGCCTTAAGTCGCCCTTTGGCCTTGGGCCCTTATCTTGAATCACCATCTTTAATATCCTCGTGGGCTTCATATGATGAATCGCCATAGGTATAACCTGGCCCCTCCTGGGCAGGTCTTACCTAATAGTTATATCCCCAACATTAGGCCTCAGGTTGATTTGAACTGGTTCATGTCAATCTTCAACACTTAGAAAAATCTTCCCTTCTCTATCTGTGCGGGAATTCATAACCCGCCATGACGTCATCTCCTGGAATTGCGATAACCCGCCATGACGTCACCTGTCATTGATTTGTATAATATCCAATATATCTCAACGGATCTTTATCTTAATAACTGTCCCGAGAATCGAGGCGCCCGAGCAGCTGGATAACCATGTTTGGCCTCCTCGTTTTTCACGCCGACTTATTAACCTTTCCTTATAAATAGTCATGGACAACCTCTTCTCATTCTCCCCCCCCCTTTCCATCGTCTTCCTCCTCTTGCGACTCTCCTGTGCTTGAGCTCCGCCGCCACCATGAAGCACACCGTCGTCCTCGTCTTCGGCCGCTGCATCACCCTGAACGAACCAGAGAACGGCAGCGCTCCTCCGCAGCGGATCTGCATCTGTAAGTACTCGCTCTCCTGTACCCCAGATCCAGATTAGGGTTTCTAAGCTTTTTGTGTTCTTCGTAGTTCGTCGTTCATCTTCAACCCAAGGCACCCGTTGATCTGGAAATAGCATAGAACTTGTGCGGTAGTAGTTTTGCCCTCGCCTTCAATGCCACTAGATCCTTTGCACAAAAAAGAGATCTCATTAGAGCTTATGAACTACCCTGTACTGGTTTTAGGTCTTCATTTATTTTCTTTTTCTGAACTACCACTGATCCGAAATAATAATAGTGATCTATGAAACTTGTTTGCCTGGTACTTAGCAAAATTTTGCCTCTTGATAGATCCATCTGGTCAAGGCAGTTTATACCACCGACTGTAGTTAAATTTAATGTTCAACAGATTTATCCTTTGATAGACATCAAACTGCTCATGGCGGCTTACATAGCCCGTTGTAACTAGTTATATACCATTAGGCCCCTTTTTAAGCCGCCATTCTGAATGTGTACTATAATACCTTCTGTCCGACTTAATTTGAACCGGCAAACTTGTTATTTTTTCTTTTTAGGCTTCCTTCTTCATAATGCTGCCGAAAACAACCACTTCTTGTAACTGGGTTCCCTCCGTCATCGCGGAAAACACACTTCAAGACTTTGTGAAAACCAGTTATTTGTCGAAGAAGTCTGTCATGTCTTACCGCGCCCCCAAGCCAGAAGAAGAGAAACCTCAGCCCAAGGAAGGCGAAGTCATTGTCTTCACTGAGCATATGAACCGAGGATTCTCACCGCCCGGCTCAAAATTCTTTCGGGACGTTCTGCACTTTTTCAACCTTCATCCTCAAGACATCGGACCCAATTCCGTGTCCAACATATGCAATTTCCATGTGTTCTGCAAAGTCTATGTTCAAGAGGAGCCTAGTGTGGAGTTATTCAGAGAATACTTCTATTTGAACCGGCAAAATGAGTATTCAAACGGACCCAGTCTGGAGCTTGGTGGAATCTCAATTCAGCGCAGGAGGGATGTTATCTTCCCTTACGCCCGCCTACCGAGTCACCCCAAGGACTGGAACCAGACATGGTTCTATTGCAAGGATACCTCTCCGGCTGACGAGAACCAGCTGCCTGGCTTTCGCGCCCTGTGTCTTGAATCAAACCATCCTCTTCCTGACAAGCTGTCAGCTGCTGAACGCAAGAAACTCACCCCTACCTTTGCCAAGGCCAAGGCTCTGTTGGGAAACGGCCTAACTGGCATTGACTTGGTTCGATGCTGGGTTTCATGGCGGGTCATTCCCTTAAGCCACCGCTATGGCTTAATGTGTGCCTACACGGGTGAGAAAAAGGGTCCACTACACCACAGCTCCGTGGACTTAACTGATGAAGCCATCAACAAGATGACGAAATCCCTTCTGCATGAAATCCTAGCAGACTGCGACAAGGTGGGCCTAAGCCCTTTCTGCGCAGCTAACCCGGCTCTAGGAGTAAGCCGCCAAACTTAGTTACTTTGCCTTCATCTTTAGTACTTTATTTAATTCAACTTCTGATGACTTCCACAGGTTGATGACGACTTTTGGAAGAAAGAATATGACCATGAGGCTGCGAAAAGAGCCAGGAAGGCCAAGAAAGCCGCCAAGAGAACCACCAAGAATAAGGGAAAGAAGCCCAACGCTTTTGAGCTGTTTGAGATGGATGACACCTCTGAGTCGGAGGTAGCCCTTGACTCTCATGGCTCCTTTTTCAACCATCTTATTGACATTGACTATCATAAGGATGACACGGGGACCAGTCAAGCTCTTCAAGAAGAGGTAACTATCATTTCATCCGAATTCCAGCCTTTGCCAAGACAGAAAATCCGAAGAGTAACCCGGAAAGTAAGATTTTCACACCCCTTAGCTCATATAGATCCTCACTTTCTTTGGAAGCAACAGCAGCATGAGATCCGGCGACAGACTCGGACTAGCAAGGATGCAGAACTATCCTCCGGCTTACCGAACACTCCGAGGAAACGTCGAAATGAGGCCACCCCCGACTTAAACTGTTTTATCCTTTGAGGGTCTCACTCGCCAACCACTCAATGCTTCCGACTCAAATTATCAGGAAACATCTCATTCCTCTTCCGGCGACTCAATTCAATCTAATCTGCCGGCTTTCAAGACTACTCCCGGGTAATAACAATTACTTATTATCTATTTTATGCTTCTTGATACTTATACTGACCTTTCACGACTTGTGCAGTGGAAAAGCCAAGCCCAGCAAAAAAGCAAGGGTGAATAAGCCGGTCGAAGACCCGAAAGTTAGTGCACAGGAGCAACAAACAGCAGCACCTGAAGACTCTGTTCCTCCACCATCAGAGCTAGTTCTTGATGACCCGCCAGTAACTTCTGACCCTGCTATGGAGCAAGCCAGTGACAACCCTTTGAATCCTGAAACATCTAGTCCAGTGAAGACGGCTGACACTCATGACGAAGATGTGGTGATCACTGACACCGGCTTTAGAGAGCCGGGAAGGCCTAATGCATTGGCCAAGCACTCCGCCAAGGATGAACACATTGAGCAGCGCAGAGTGCGATTTGATGTGCCAATTATTCTCAACTGAGCATTGGTGAAATATACTTTGGCTTTCTCAGTCAAGTACACAGCAGCAGTGAGCTTGAAGTTGACATGATGAAGCAGATGCACCAAAAGTTTCAGGTATGAGCTCCTCCATTCTTAAGTTTATGCATATCCTGCCAGCCCCCAAGTCTACTATTTATGATGAATTTGAATATGCTGTAGACTTGATCACCATGAACATGAATAACAACTTGTGTAGTTCTCATGAACCAGTTGTGGCCGGTTGTAGCACCAAGGGGTCGTCATAAAACTGCAACAAGACAAGCAATATGCATTAGCCCCCAAGTGCCAAGTACTCTTGCTCGCAAGGTGCTTGGGACTTATTCACATAAGCCGCCACATAAATAGAGCTTTCGGCAGACATTAGCCCCCAAGTGCCAAGTACTCTTGCTCGCAAGGTGCTTGGGACTTATTCATAGAAGCCGCCACATAAATAGAGCTTTCGGCAGACATTAGCCCCCAAGTGCCAAGTGTTGTTGCTTGCAAAAGGCTTGGGACTTAATGTTTTGAACTAATCATTGAATTATGATTTTGATCCGGTGTATGAACAGACCACCACGGCTCAACTTCAATCAGAGCTATCTGACTTGAAGACTTGTCTGGAGCTGCAAGAGGCGGAGACCTAGAAGGCGAATTCAAAGTTTGAATTTAGTGTGGTTGAATCTGAAAAAGTGAAGGCCGGATTTGAAGTTGAGAAAAATGCCTAGGCTGAAGAGAAAATAGCCTTGACACAATGGGATGAGAAAGCGGAGGCGTCTATCCAGGAAGCAACCACTGAACTCACCGGCTTAAAATGCCAGGTGTCTCAGATGGTTTCTACTATCTTTGGTAAGTCGCCTTATGATTGTCAAATTTGAATATCTTACTTGATGATATGAACCACTTTTAACCCATCCAATGATTATTTTGCAGGCCCCAGAAGCACCAATCTCAACCAAGATATGCTTGTGAAGCTGAAGGTGGTTTACACATTGGTGGAGCAGCTTTACACTGGTGCTCAGCGCGCATTGGCCACAATTTCTCCATCTAATGAAGCCCCCACGCTCCTGGTTGATGTGTTAAGGAAGCTTTCGGTCTTGCCCGAGAGGTTTAGTGAAATGAAGCGATCATCTGTGAGAGTCGGAGCTGTGACTGCCTTAAGCCGGGCCAAAGCATGGTTATTGGAGCTAGACTCGGCCGATATCTCTATCGGGTATCCAAGCTTTAAGGAAGACGACACTCCGTTTGACCAGAAGGACTTCGCTGCTTGCGTGAAGGATATACGTCCTCTGGCCAGTCTGATTGCCAATGAGACAGACCTCACCAAGTATCAACTGGCTTATGACTTGGGAAATCAGATGATGCCAACGCCGTCTTACAAAGTGAAAGACCTGACCCCCCAATCCGTAAGCGCACTTTTTCTCCTGAAGTTGACCCGTCCAAGCTTATTGATGATGAAGCTGAGTTCCAAGCTTTGAGTGGCATTGACTGGTCATCACCAACCTTCTAGGAAACAGAACAGGATGAAGAAGCAGAGAGGGATGATCCAAAAGCGTCAGGCCATCAAGAAGATTGATCCGCTGGGCGGTTCATATTTGTGACCTTCTGAAAAAAACAGTTAATCATTTGGACTCCGGGAGTCATGTAATAGGGTAGCAATAACTTTGCTCTGTCGTGCCATCATGCGGGTTTGTGTTACGCTCAAACATTGGTAAGCCGCCACTTGATACTTTTCCGTGTAGGTTTATCATGATGTTTGAGTGGTGCAGAAAAATTTCGATTTATCCTGGAAACAAGTAAATCAAAAGATCCCTTGGCAGTTTACCGCAGGGTCGGTCATAATATCTCGCATACAACCACTGATGCTTAAAACAACTATGGATATGGCTGGTGAAACCCGATTGAAACATAATAATAACAATACCGTAATTGAATTGTACTGCCGGTCTACGATACCTGTGCAGTAAGGGTGAGCACCCAAAGCTTTTTAGAAGCCAATATTTCCAAGTGCTAGATATCATCATGTATGGGCGGCTTGTCGCCTCTTATTAAGCCGAGTAATAGAAACCACGGGTAAGCTTCAAATATGAGCTGTGAAAGTAAAGGCTGCATGGATGGAATTACTTTAAACCAAAAGGCAAGATAGTATCAAGAAGAACCGGGAAAACTTCAAAAAATCAAGCCAAATGTCAAAAGTGAGGCTATGCTTCGAATACGAGCAGGAAGCCGGTCCATAAAGGTTAAAAGCTATGATTCGAATACAATCAAGAAGCCCCCAAATGGTTTTTAGCATTGCGCCGATCAAAGGGGTACCGACAGCTATGATTCGAATACGATCAGGAAGCCCCCTAAGAGACCAAAGTATTTAACGGCTATGATTGGAATACGACCATGAGTCGGACGAAGAGGGGTTAATAGCTGTGATTTGAATACGATCCAGCCCCCAAGTGATCTAAGTGTTTACGGCTATGGTTTGAATACGACCAGGAAGCCGGACCAAAGGGGTTAATAGCCATGATTCAAATACGTTCAAGCCCTCAATGATCAAATAGTTTAACGGCTATGATTTGAATACGATCAATAAGCCGGTCCAAAAGGGGTTAATAGCTGTGAGTCGAATGCGACCAAGCCCCCAAATGATCAAAATGTTTATGGCTATGGTTCGAATACGACCAGGAAGCCGCCCAAAAGGGGTTAATAGCTATGATTTGAATATGATCAAGCCCCCATTTGGTCTTTGAAATTATGATGACGAAAACACATGATTGTTGAAGATGAAACAACAGAGACCCTGCTTTATTATAATCATCATAATATATACATCATCCAAAATATGTACATCATAAGAGACGGTGGCTCAAGTATAGTAAGGCCGTAGATCAGCAATATTCCATGGCCGGCGGATCTCCTCCTCCGACTTACGTGAGTCCTTGTGCTCTCGAATATCGATAAGGTAGTATGACCAGTTGTTCACGTTCTTGCTGACCACAAAGGGTTCTTCCCAAGGTGGGGATAACTTATGCATCTCAGTTTGATCCTGGATGAGCCGGAGCACCAAATCGCCTTCCTGAAAGGTTCCGGACTTATCACGCTGAGCCACCTGCTCGGCTTCTTGACACACTCTATCCTGATCAACCAACTTAAGAGCTCCATCACGTGTCGGGTAATGCCCACGCGGCTGGTCATGGCGCTGGGCGTTGCTTGAAATGGCTGGTGAGTCCATGTGCCTGCTATAACTCCAGCTTGGGCGAGGGGTCGAGTGCATCCTATCTCAACTGTAAGAATATGCCTCCTGCTGCGCCAATGCTATCTGAAGAAGTTCTCTAGCCCTTCGTGTTTCAACCGCCGTTGGAGAGTCACCATCCACCGGGAGAGCCGCCAATCGTGCCACCGTAGAAATCATGTTCCCAAAGGATTAGAATAATGACCCGGTGGTGTTGGTACATGCTGAGGCGGAGCGGTATTCGGAGCCCCGGGTGCCGCAGCCCGGTATATCTCCGGCGGGTTACTGCTCCCCGCACCAGGCGTGCGAAAGAGATTTCTAGCCCCGGGTGCCGCAGCCTGGTATATCTCCGGCGGGTTACTGGTCCCCGCACCAGGCGTGCAAAAGAGATTTCTAGCCACATAAACCGGAGGTAAACGGGACTGGTGCCTCCTCATGATTTCATTTGAAGCGTTTTGATACATCGTAAGCCGGAAAGCTTCTGACTAAATCCGTTGGGCCTGAGCATCTAGAGCAGCCCGTTCTGAAACTATCCTGACGTCCTCCACCGCCAGGTCTTCCTTGGCTAGTGCTACCTTATCACATAACTTTGCAACCTCCGCATCATGCTGAGCTTGATTCGCCGGGTTGACCACTGCTGTCAACAGCTCTGTCAGCTTATCCATTAAAGCCATCAAAACCTGAGCCGGCGGGCGCACAGGACCACCTACCCCGGCTGCCGTCACCGCCGCTGACCCATAAGTCATTGCTGCCAGGGTTGAAGAGTTTTTCCCAGGCTGCGTGCCAGCCATGAAGATCCTGACTCTATTTGGCGGCTCATAGGGGTCCGGAATACTCTCGCCATCGGAATATCCCCCAAGCCCACCATCTTGCAGTTGATACAACGAAGTAGTCTCTCCCGTGGACAACTCACCACAAGAGTAGATGGCTGTCTCACTGCCAGACATAGATCCTTCATCAAATTCCGCTCCATGGATGCATCCCATGAAGGCACGTTTCACGGCAGGTTGAGCTCGGGCGGGTCTCGCATGCTGAGCCGTCTCGATGATGTCGGTGCAGATGTCGGGCTCAGGGCCCGGCTCGCCGATCTTACCGATGAAGACGTGGATTCCACCGAAGGGGACCCGGTACCGGTACTCAATTGAGCCGGCGTCGGGGCTCCAGCCTGCATTGTCGATGTAGAGCTTGGCACGACGACTCTTGGTCATCCGTCCGATAGCGTATCCCTTGAGCCCTTCGAAGCTTCCCTTTAAGAACTCGAAACCACCGTGCGCTGGCCACATGGTGGGCGCCAACTGTCATGGAATAGTCACGACAGATGTCCTAGCGAAAGGACTTAGTCGTGGAGCCATTGCAACTAGGTAGCTTAAAGGGGTTAAGCGGGACAAAGGACACGGGATTTTATACTGGTTCGGCCCCTTTGCGGTGAAGGTAAAGGGCTAATCCAGTTTGAGGTGGTATTGCTTATGTCTCGATTACAAGGGAGCGAATCCACTTGACCTAGCTTTCGATCTATTCTTTCTTGTCCCGGACCACCGCCGGGTCTTCCCTTTATATACACAGGTCAACGCCCAGCGGCTCACGGAGTCCTGGCCGGCTCATAGACAACGTGTTCGGCTCGGTGACTATCTATACATGCCTTACGATACAAGTCTTACATCTATGGCGGTTTATCTCTACGGGCCTTAAGTCGCCCTTGGGCCTTGGGCCCTTATCTTGAATCGCCATCTTTAATATCCTCGTGGGCTTCATATGATGAATCGCCGTAGGTATAACCCGGCCCCTCCTGGGTGGGTCATACCTAATAGTTATATCCCCAACAGGTTGTACGACCAAGGTGGATTATTCTTGGTGCATTTTACGATCCATGTTGGTGAGATGCCTCTCTGTCCCGCCGACTGAAAGTGTGTGTGTGGGGGGGGCTGCTACTTCGCACTTTGCTAGGTGAACCTCTCTTGGGGGGCATGCATTCATAGCTTAGGATTCCCTTCGTGCCAACACGAGGGGAGCTGCTAGCTACTTCGCAGTTTGCTAGGTGAACCTCGGTTGGGGGGCATGAATTCATAGCTTAGGATTCCCTTCGTGCCGACACGAGGGAGGGGGTCTTCTAGTTACTTCGCACTTTGCTAGGTGAATCTCGGTTGGGGGGCATGCATTCATAGCTTAGGATTCACTTCATGCCGACACGAGGGGGGTGGGGGCAAGCAAAACCGTGTGCTTTGCGAGATAGGTGCCACATCGAAGTTGCATTTGGCATTTGAAAATCAAACCACCCTTTTCATACATAAATTTGGTCCACATGCAAGTGTGTTCGTGTTCTGACCCTCTCCCGCGTCATTTTTCGCCAAATTTATGAACATTAGACAAGTCGGATGACACAACAGACACGGTTCACTCAAACTAACTGTGTGCATTGGGCTCCATGAGGCTTCCCCTCTCAAAAATATCTACCCGCCTACAGCTTTTTCTGTTTGATAACACATGGTTATTGTGTTTCGATCGTGTGTGATGTTTCTTGTTCCCAATCCTGCATGCATCCCTCAAAAATATCTGCCCGCCTCGAGGGTTTTTCTATTTCATAACACACGGTTGTTATCTCCGGACCATGTGTGATGCCCCATCATCAAAATTTTCAATAGCCCCGGCATTTCACTCCCGCGTAGTGAAATTTTCAGTGCCCGCATCATTTCCTCAAACACACCCCCTGCCCACCCTCCACACACACACACACACACCAAAACCTCCTCGTGTGTGCGGACGCACACACACACACCCTCCCTCGCTCAAACCCTGGCAAGGTCCCCGCCGCTGCCGCCGCACGGCCTACGTTGTCAACATCTACCGGTTTGCCCATGCGTCTTACCCACCGATCTCCATAGTCAGGCTGCCCTGAGTTTCTTAGATCATGCCTGCCAAATGCCCCCTTTCCCATAAATCCCCATCCCCGTCCTCTACTCCAGAGCGTCGCAGCCTAAGCCCGGCTATGCTTCTCGTGGAGCTCGAGGAGCGCCTGGCCCAAAAGAGGGGTATCGCGGTCTCTTTGCCCGATGTTACCGAGGAAGCTGACGACCATTACTGGTTGCAGACACTGAATCAGTGGGCTAGAGTATGCGGGTATGTCGCGGACGCCGGCTACGACATCGAGGTCATCGATAGTGACGGCCTAAGCGGGCTATGTCACAGGTTAAGTGGCCCACCCCCAACCCCTCGGGTTCAACCGCCATTGATCTCATCCATGGCCCCGCCGCTAATATCCTCTGGCTCGCTGTCAATAATATGCCATCCTACATCGCCATTGAGCCCCTTTTGTCATTTTTGAAGGAAACATTCTACGATGCTGGCTTGGGATCCACAGATTCCAAGTCAGACCTCATCAACGGCAACCACGAGGAGGGCACCCTCTCCGGCTCGTCCAAGGGGAAAGAGCCCGTCTGCGACATCAGGGAGGGCGCCCTACAACCATGCTCTTACAAGGGGAAGGAGCCCATCTGTGACAACATGGAGCGCATCCAAGGTCTGTGCTCTTCCCACGGGAACGAGCCCATCTGTGACAAATGAGGAAACCCATGATTTGTTTTGTCATGCCTCTTCACAGGGGGAAACCCATGATTTGTTTTGTCGAGTCCCTTTTGTAGTGTAGTGAGAATATGTCTAGTTCTAATTGCTATATCTGGTTGTTTGCGGTATGCCTTGTTTATTTCAGTTGTTCACAATGTGATACTCTATATGTGCAATTATTTACTATGATATACATTTCATCAACCCAGTTTTAAACATACTGATAGGAATGCATATATTTGCTTGCTGTTAAGCCTGTTATAGCTAGCATATGCCTCTTTTAAAGTTTTTTGATTGTTTAGTTCTTTGTAGTTAGCATATGTCTAGTTTCAAATGCTATCTTTGGTTGTTCGTAGTATGCCTTGTTTATTCTAGTTATTCACAACGTGATGTTCCATATGTGCAAGTATGAACTGTGCAGTTCAATTTCGTCAGTACCAGTTTCAAGAAAACCACTATGAATGACTACATTTGGTTGATGCATTGTAACGCCCCGGATACAACTTTCCATATTCGTAACTCCAACTCTTGCCTTTTCCGGAGATGCGATATGTTATTTCCTCCGTGGTTGGGTTTTATCTGCTGTTTTGCATTTTCTTCTTGTTATGCATCTCATCTCATAACATCATGCGCATTGCATCGGCATCGTTTTCATAAAACTTGCACCCGTTCGGGTTTCCACTGGTTCTCTCCGTTGTCCGTTCTGAGCCCGACCACACTCGCACGCGCCCGCGGCACCTCCGAAATATTATTTTATAAGCGGCATAAAAATGTTCTCGGAATGGGTTGCAACTTGTCGTGCGGTCTTATTATAGTGTAGGCAGCCGCCTGCCAAATTTCGTCGCATTCGGAGTCCATTTGATAGCCCAACCGTTAAATATATAGCGGCACCGTTGCCGGTACCTTCGTCGGATGTGTCAGTCTCTGAAACTCCCGCCGGGCTGCAACTTCTCTTCTCTCCTCTCGGCCCAACTCCTCTTCACAGCCCACTAGCCCACCTACCTAACCCCCCTCCGCTCCGGACCGTCCGATCGAGATCGAACGGCTCCGAAACGGCCTCAAACCCCCCAACCCTAGCCCCTCCTGCTATATATAGACCCCTTCCTTCCATTTTGGGCAGCCTAGCCCCTCCCAAACCTCCATTTCCGCGCCCCCCAGCCTCCTCCCACCACTTGGCGCCACCGCCACCACTTCCCAGCCAACCAACGGCCGCCACATCGCCTCCACCACCGCCACGACCAATCAGAGGCCTCCACGCGGCCTCCCTGTGTCACCCCACGCCTCTCCCCACGCTCCCCGCGCCGCCAGGCCCGTCCCAGGCCCGCCAAGCCCATCTGGGCCCGGGTCGGCCCGACCCCGCGCCGCCGCCTACAACGCAGGAGCGCCCAGCTCCAAGCTCCTCCCGCACGCCTCCTGCCGTCCCGCCCGCCGGCAGCCTCGCCGGAGTGGTGCAACCGTCCCCGCCGGCGACCCCCAGGCCGGAGCCCCGCCTCCTCCTCTCTACCTTCTCCTCCTCCCCTTCTCGTGCTCACCTCGCTCTCTCTCTTCTCCTTGCAGGCCACCGCCGCCATGGCCTTCGTCGCCGCCCGAGGCTCCCCTGTCGCCGCCGCCGCCGGGAACGGAACCCCGACGCCCGGATCCGGCCTCCCCTCACCGGATCTGGCCTCCTCCGGCCATCCCTCGCCCCACCGCCAGCTTCCCTCGTCCCGCCGCCGCCTTCAAGCCTCGCGATGGCCTCTGCTTCCTCTTCAGCGAGCAGGAGCAGCCCGCTCGTCCCGCTCGCGTTGACCGCGGCCCAGCGCATGGGCCAGCGCCCTGGCCCATCTTCCCCGTGGCCTGCCAGCCCCTCCCCCGAGACGGCCCAAGAGCCCATGGGTGAGCAGCCCCAGCTCTATTCAGATTCGGCCCACATAGTGTTTTTTTTCCTGTTCAGCGATTTTACTAATTATCCAGGGAATTACAGATTTGCAGAAAAGTCCCTAGAGTTCATGCATTTAATAACTCATCAACCGTGCATCATATCAAAATGTTTTATATATGTAAAATGCTCAGAAAATTGTGTAGATTAATAATATGCCACTTTCATCTATGTTAAAAATGTTTAACATGTTGTTTGTGTTTATTTTGCTTAAATGCCATGTTCAAATGATTTAATTCATAACTAAATAATCGTAGCTCCGAATTTAATAAACTCTATATGTAAATGGGGTGGAAAAATGCCTAGTTTAACATGGTCCACTTTATGTTGCTGTTTAACAACATTAAAATTGTGTTTAGGGCAGAACAGTACCAAATCCATAATTTGCACATGGGGATTTTCCGGAATTGTTGTTTGTTACTTCCGGCCTCATTTAAACTTGCCTAGATAGGTAGTTTTCTTATGCTTCACCTCTTGCCATGTTTAACAACATTTAATATTGTTGGGTACATAAACGGGAGAGAACTAAATAATTGATGTGGTGTCTCGTCAATATGCAACTCATTGCATATTGAGCTCCACTTAACTTGTAGTATTGTTTGTTGCACTTTGCCATGCCATGCCTCATTAAACCGGACATGCATCATACTTGATTGCGCATCATGCCATGTTTATGCTTGTGTGTTTACCATGTTGTTTGCTTCTTTCCGGTGTTGCTTCTTAGTTCCGGTAACGTTGCATTCGTGAGGATTCGTTCGTCTACGTTGGTTTGTCTACTTCATGGACTCGTTCTTCTTCCTTGCGGGATCTCAGGCAAGATGACCGCTACCCTGGATCTCACTACTATCATTGCTATGCTAGTTGCTTCGTTCTATCGCTTTGCTGCGTTACCTATCTTTTGCTCATCAAGCCTCCCAAATTGCCATGAACCTCTAACCTTTGACACCTTACCTATGCAAACATTGATTGGCTATGTTACCGCTTTGCTCAGCCCTCTTATAGTGTTGCTAGTTGCAGGTGAAGTTGAAGATTGCTCCATGGTGGACAGGATTTTGGTTGGGATATCACAATATCTCTTATACTATTTAATGCATCTATATATTTGGTAAAGGGTGGAAGACTCGGCATTTTTCCTAGTGTTTTGTTCCACTCTTGCCGCCCTAGTTTCCGTCATACCGGTGTTATGTTCCTGGATTTTGCGTTCCTTACGTGGTCGGGTGATTTATGGGAACCCCTTGACAGTTCGCTTTGAATAAAACTCCTCCAGCAAGGCCCAACATTGGTTTTACCATTTGCCTCACCTAGCCCTTTTTCCCTTGGGTTTCCGGAGCCCGAGGGTCATCTTTATTTTAGCCCCCCCGGGCCAGTGCTTGTCTAAGTGTTGGTCCAAACCGAGCGATGTCCAGTGCCCCCTGGGCAATTAGGGTCTATGCCAACCCGACGTCTGGCTCATCCGGTGTGCCCTGAGAACGAGATATGTGCAGCTCCTATCGGGATTTGTCGGCACAGCGGGAGCTCTTGCTGGTCTTGTTTTACCATTGTCCAAATGTCTTGTAAACCGGGATTCCGAGTCTGATCGGGTCTTCCTGGGAGAAGGTCTATTCCTTTGTTGATCGCCAGAGCTTGTCATGGGCTAAATTGGGACACCCCTGCAGGGTATAATATTTCGAAAGCCGTGCCTGCGATTATAGGCAGATGGGAATTTGTTAATGTCCGGTTGTAGATAACTTGACACCAGATCCGAATTAAAACGCATCAACCGCGTGTGTAGCCGTGATGGTCTCTTCTCAGCGGAGTCCGGGAAGTGAACACCGTTTCTGGGTTATGTTTGCCGTAAGTAGGAGTTCAGGATCACTTCTTGATCATTGCTAGTTAACGACCGTTCCGCTTGTTCTCTTCTCGCTCTTATTTGCGTATGTTAGCCACCATATATGCTTAGTCGCTGCTGCAGCCTCACCACTTTACCCCTTCCTTTCCTTTTAAGCTTTGCTAGTCTTGATACCCATGGTAATGGGATTGCTGAGTCCTCGTGGCTCACAGATTACTACAACAACAGTTGCAGGTACAGGTTATGCGATGATCAGGACGCGGGAGTGATGCTTGCTTGCGTTGAGTTCTTCTTCTGCTTCTTCTTTGATCAGGGGATAGGTTCCAGGTCGGTAGCCTGGGCTAGCAGGGTGGATGTCGTTTGAGCTTCTGTTTGTGTTTCATCCGTAGTCGGATGTTGATATTGTGTATGATATATTGTTGTATTCGTGTGGCATTGTATGCCTTATGTATGTATCCCCATCTATTATGTAATGTTGATGTAATGATATCCACCTTGCAAAAGCGTTTCAATATGCAGGTCTATCCTTGGTGGGACCTTCGAGTTCCTTTTGGATAGGGTCGCATATTGGGCGTGACATGCATCTTGTAGTTAACACGCCTTTCCATTTTTATTTAACAATAACCAGTGTATTTAGACCGGCACAATACCATTTTGAATGACTATGTTTGCTTGTTATTAAATGTTAGGCCTATTGCAGTTAACACACCTTTCCACTTGTTTTTCTTTACTAGCGTGCTTAAACCTGCACACTGAAGCTATCTTTTGGAGATTATTTTGTCTGCCATGGATAATTTTGGCTGATGTTTAGCCTGTTATGCTTAACTTGCTTCTCAATGTACCTACACAGGACAATTTTGGGAACTACTGTTTTTTCCATCAAGGTTAGTTTCATCCCATGGCTTATATATGCTCACTGTTCAGGATATCGGTAGCTGGTACCATATAGGCCGTGGGATGATAAGGGACTAGTCGGTGAATCAGACTTTTAACTGAATATATCTGCAACCCATTTATCGTTAGGTTAACTAGGGCCATATGTAATATATCTGAGGCTACATAGCAACATGCACTGTACTTAATGTCTAAATATGCAATCCTAGGCTACATAGCAACAAGGAAGAGTGTTACCTTAATGTTCTGATGATGTCTAGATATACATAGAAGAGCAGCAGCAACAACAACAACACAGCCCTGTTTGGATACTCAACTTAGCTAGAGGTTAGAGTTAGTTTCTAGCTCATGACTAACCCTGAACTAACTCAATCCAAAGAGTTGTTTGGATGACAGGGTTAGATTGACAATAAATGCACTAGGAGAACTAGCTCCAATTAGCACCTCTTGGGTTGGATAGTTTTTTGGGTGGGTTATAGATGCAACTAGCTCAAACTAGCCCTCATGTTTAGATATACTTTAGGGCTATTTGTGCCCAAACTAGCTCAAACTAACTCTAACGCATGGATACAACAGAAGTTAATCAGCCGATAATTTGTAAGAATGCAATAAACTCCTTGCGGCCCATAATATAAGATGTTAATTCATATAATATGTGAGTATATTGGATGTTATAAGATATTATAAAAGACTGTTTTACTACATCATTGTGCAATTTTTGTTTAGCTTCTAATATTAACTTGGTGCTTTTAGGTACATATGTCATTGGTAAAGATCCGTGCCTTGACCCTTTCTGTGTATGGGGAAATGAGATATCGATGAACCAGCATCAAGTGAGGAAGCTGATAAAGATCGTTAGTAAAATGGGTCAAAAGTTGGCAATTAAACTATTTGTTTATAGTTTATCCAATACGACAGCGAACTGCAGGATGGTAAGTAAGAACTATGCAACCTTCTTTTTACTACCCATAATGAGTTGTGTTAGATGAAAATGTGTGAATCTTTTTCCTTTGCAGTGGTTCTCAAAGCAGTTTACTCAAGATTACCTCTCAAACTACATGATTGGTGGGCATGTAAAGGTTAAAGTATTTCTACCAGAACACGATGATTATCTAGATATTTTAATGAAGATCATGAAGGATGGACGGTCGTCCATCACAAGGGGTTGGACTAGAGTCGTGTGTGCCTTCTGCATGGAGGAGGGCACAATATGGGCATTCCTCTTCACCTTGTTCAGCAACTAGAATGTATTTCGGCTCTTTCTTTACCATCTTTAATAGTACAAGTATACAACTGTGGTTCATCATTCTTTATTTGGTTCTTATGTAATTCTTGATATGTACCTATGAATCGAATAAAGCATTGGTTGTTTGAACCTGATGGCCATGAATAAAGCTATAGCATACATTCAAATTCAAATTCAAATCGGGTACAATTTGAAATAGAAGCAATTAAATTGTGGTGAAATTACTCTCTCCAGGTCGTTACGGCACACACGGTTGGTAAAACACAAACGTTTGTGATATACACCATAATCCGAGACGGTTCACAGAGAGGAAACATGTGCAAGCATGCACACAGTTGCCATTTGCAAAGCGTGTGCAATGTCAGACAATATCACAAATGGTGTACATGATTCACAACCATGAACTGTTTTTGATGAAGTATGCATCATAAATGTTGCACCACAGAATAGCGTGTGCGATACTTGTCGTGTACGATGATGTTACGATGGTCTGATGTTTCGTAATCCTGTCCGACTCTCGTACGACGATTAGCTAATCTTCTTAATTAGTTATCGCATACGGTTTGGGACAAGCGAATGTGTGTGATTGTATGCTTATCATACATGTTCTATAATAGTGAACCGTTTGTGATGGGTCGCGCATCGTAAACGTAGCACCACAGAATACCGACTATGATGGCAATGCGAGCACAAACGAGTAGGAGTATTGTATATGCATCTTGGCTCCCTATCCCCGACGGTTTCTGGGTCGTGTGGGAAGGACCCCCCTATCGCCCACACTCACCTGACGACGGTTCCAAATGCCGTCGCGGAAAGGGGTTAAAAAACGTTTCTATAGCACCAATGCATACTAGTGTGTGATTTGATGCCTCATTGCTCATTACTACGCCGGCGCCATGACTGGGGTGCTTCACCCCTGCTACTCTGTACTGTTATTTCGGTATGGCATGTGGACCCGGTTGCTTGATGTCCCACCTGTCAGCGAAAGGGACTAGAACGTCTATGAAAGCGATCGCTCCACTATTACGACGGAGGAGTACATGACACGGCGGCCTAGTGAACTGTTACTTGTATTGTAGTACTACTATAGTTTTGCTGTTTCGCATGATCCAACGTACAAACCCGATTAAACAAGCAAGGGTAGGATTTTTCCTGCGCGGTAGATGATACTAGTGTAACACCCAATATACGACCCTATCCTAAAGGAACACGAAGGTCCCACCAAGGATAGAAGTGCATATTGGAGACGCTTTTGCAAGGTGGATATCATTACATCGTACCTTTACATAATACTTGGGGATACATACAAGAGGCATACAATGCCACATAAATACAACAACATCATACACAAGAGCAACATCCGACTATGGATGAAACACAAACAGGAACTCAAACAACTTCCACCCTGCTATCCCAGGCTACTGGACCAGGAACCTATCCCCTGAACGGCGAAGCAGAAGAAGAACTTAAAACAAGCAAGCATCACTCTCATGTCCTGATCATCGCATTACCTGTACCTGCAACTATTGTTGTAGTAAACTATGAGCCACGAGGACTCAGCAATCCCATTGCCATGGGTTTCAAGACTAGCAAAGCTTAATGGGTATGGAAAGGATAGGTGGTGAGGTTGCAGCAGAGGATAAGCATGATATGGTGGCTAACTTACGAGTACCAGAATAAGATGAGAAGATACGCAAACGGTCGCAAACCAGTAATGATCACTAAGTGATCCTGAACTACTTACGTTCAAACATAACCCCACCGTGTTCTCTTCTCGACCCACTCGAAAAGAGACCATCACAGTTACACACGCGCTTGGGTATTTTAATTCGAATCTGGTGTCAAGTTCTCTACAACCGGATATTAAAAAATTCCCATCTGCCACATAATCGTGGGCACGACTTTCAAAAGTTTAAACCCTGCAGTGGTGTCCCAACTTAGCCCATTATAAGCTCATGATCTGCGGAGACAATCCTCGATCGCGGGACATCCGATCAGACTCGGGATCCCGGTACGCAAGACATTTCGACAATGGTAAAACTAATCTAGCAAGACCTCCCGGCGTGCCGACACCCTGATAGTAGCCGCGGGTATCTAGTCTCAGGCCATGACGGATGAGCGACGCGTACAGGTGCCAACATAACCCAGGTTGCCCCGCGGTGGCCCCTCACAGTGCTCTAGTTTGATACCAACACCATCAGCACTGGCCCCCCTGTTTATGTAGAATTACTCCTTGGGTAGCGCTAACTCCCTATGCGTCAAACTTAATACCAAGTTTAGTTATTATGATGGGCAAATGGTAAAACCAAAGTTGGGCCTTGCTGCAAGAGTTTTATTCAAAGCGAACTGTCAAGAGGGGCCCATAAACCCACACCGTGTTAGGGACCCAAAATCAAGGAACATAACACCGGTATGAAGGAAACTAGGGCGGCAAGAGTGGAACAAAACACCACGCATAAGGCCGAGCCTTCCACCCTTTACCAAGTATATAGATGCACTAATTAAATAAGAGATATTGTGATATCCCAACATAATCCTGATCCAACATGGAGCAATCTTCAACTTCACCTAGAACTAAAAACGCCATACGAGGGGCTGAGCAAAGCGGTAACATAGCCAAACAATGGTTTGCTATGAAGGGAAAAAAGGTTAGAGGCTGACATGGCAATTTGAGAGGCTTGATAAACAAGTGATAGGTAGCACAGCATAGCGATAGAACGAAGCAACTAGCATAGCAATGATAGTAGTGAGATCTAGGGTAACGGTCATCTTGCCTGAACTCCCGCTAGGAAGAGGAACGAGTCCATGAAGAAGACGACCGGGCATAGACGAACCAAGCGTAGACGACCGAATCCTCACGATCGCAACGAAGCAGGAACTATCGAGAAGAAGCACAACCGGAAAGAACAAACAACATGGTAAACACACAACACATAAACATGACATGATGCTCGGCCAAGCATGATGCATGACAAAGGTTATATGATGCTACTCATGGCAAGAGATGATGCATACGAGAATAACACACCAAAGCAAGTTTAAATGAGGCCGGAAACAACATATAACAATTCCGGTAAGTCCTCATATGCAAATTTCGAAATTGGTCCAGATCTGAATAAACCTTATTTTCAAGTAGTTAAACATCAAGTTAATATGCACCATGATGACCTACACGAAATTCTAGTCAAGCTACATATAGAGTTCATTTATTTCGGACCTATGGTCTAGAAGATATGAGCAAAACAAGCTAAACATGGCATTGATGCAAAATACATTCAAACATCAAGCAAACACTCTCAAAACAAGGATGAAACATGATAATATGAAACTACATGTAATTCTAATCAAGTTCCATATAGAGCATGCTCAAAACGGAGCAACGATGTAATCCATACACTCGAAACAAGACATAACAACAATCTGCCCAAAACAGCAAGTAGGCACTTGGCAACCATCAAAACAACATGCTACAGGAATTATATGAGCACAAACTTGACATGCACTTTATGTATAGATAACATAATTCAAAAATCATTAAGGTTCAGGTTCATAGGCATCAATATTAATCGAAGATGATCAGAGCAAAAAAGCAACGTTATAACACAGGAGCATATACATGAGCAGAGTTAATATGATGGCATGTTGGAGGCATGAAACAAAGATGCTACAACAACTATACATGGCAACCAAGGGCATGGAATCCACTTACACATAACAAAGATCAAATAACATCATGTAATCATATACATATGGCTCATGTATTAGTAGGAACCAACAAGACAAGATTGAATGTTGAAACAGTTTCAGCAAGTGTAAAATAGCAACATTATGATAGCATGTTTGCAAGAATGGAACAGAGGCATATGACATCTAAAATTAGCAAACATGGCATGTGAAACAACTAATTATAGCATACTTCAAAACATGTAATTGGAGCATCTCCATAATAAGCATGTATCAACTAATATCAAGCTCATAACTAGGCATCATGAAGTTAACAGAAATCTGGAACATTATATAAGCATGTTCATGGCAATGAAAACATATTCTACAGGTCATATATGAGGCATCCAAAGGCACGTCATGATAGAGAATAACAAGTACAACAAAACATGTCAACTAAGCATCTCCAGATTATGCAAGGATAAATTGGTAGCATCGAGCAAAGATAGCATCATGATATGACAGATTCAGCATTGACAGAATATTAACAGCAAGTAGCCCACTTCACAAGCTTGATGCACTCACTACAGGGCATATAAAAATACATGGATTGAACCCCTGTAAATATGGTATTATTATGCTCCTAAAACATGTAGACATCATGCTCATACGATTCACACACAAAATGCAACAAAAATGACAAATCAGCAAGTTACAACCGTTAACAGCAATATGCACTTTTGCAACAGGGATTATATATCTATATGCACCCTAACATGAATTCAAAGCACACCAACATGTAGATCCTGAAGACCAGAATATGTGAATATCAAGATCATCATCATAGGTTCAACAGAGACAAAGTTATAGCACTCACAAGACACCTATATGATGTTAACAAGCAGCAGTTTCAGCAGTTTATATCACATAGCAGTTTTGCAACGAAGATTAAGGCATCAATATGAATAGTAATATGAATGCAAACTACTCCATCATCTAGAGCATGAAGAGGTGAACATTTTGACATATTATGCATGCAAAACGGAGCACCGAGCATCAAATTATGATATGATGAAGATGCACACATAAAATAGCAATACAGGGACTTGGCAGTTTTCAGAAAAAACAGGGTGAGCATCAAATAGCTATTCAGCGCACCAGGCGGAGGATAGCTATTAGGCTGGGCTGCTCACCTAGCGGGCTGAAGCCCAGCTCGGTAGAGAGGCTGAGGCAGGCTGGCGCTGGGCTGGAGGGAGCTGGGCCACGGTCAGCGCGCTGGGCCGTGGCCCATGCGGGGTGAGCGAGCAGGGCATGAGCGCTCATGCTCGTTTCCGAGCACGCAATGGCGGTAGACAGCCGCGGGGCTCCCGGACTCCGGCGATGGCACAAAGACGACGGGGAGGCCGGGAACGGACAGATCTAGGCGAGGGGAGTCGGGATCCGGTGGGAGGCAGGCCGGATGTGACTGGACAAGGCATGGGGCGGCGCTCCGGCGAACTAGAAGGCCGGCGGGGTAGGGAGATGCCCTGGCGGCTGTGGCAGGAGCTCTGGTGGCGCGGCTCTGGCGAGACGTGGCCACAGGGGGTGACGGGATGGCGCTGGGGGTTTGCGGGGCGCGGACCACGGCGAGCTCCGGCCAGTGGTGGCGGACGGCGATGAGGTGATGGGGCGGCGGGGTCGATCTGGATTGGGAGCTCCTCTCCCGATCTGGATCGCTCGGGGCGAGCGGGCACGGGCTCCGGTGGGATGCGGTCGGGCCCGGGCGGCCCGGCCTCGGGCCCCGACGGGCCTGGCGGCGCGGAGAGAGAGAGAGGATGGCGACGTGGTAAGGAGTGAGTGGCTGGCGGGGCTGCTCGGGGCGAGGTGGCGGCGCCTCATTGTCCAGGGCGACGTGGTGGCGGTTTTTTGGTGGTGGCGGCGGCGAATCTGGCGGCGACAAGTGGCGGGCGTGGGTGGCGGCGCCGGATCCGAGGAAGGGGAGGGATTAGCTGCGGCTGGGAGGTTAGGGGTAGGTTTAGACTGCCCAGAATGGAAGAAGGAGTGGTTTAAATAGGTAGGGATTTGGGTTAGAGGGTTCTTAGGGGGGTTTTGGAGCCTCCGATCTCGATCGGACGGTTCCGGGTAGAGTAAGCGGCAGGCTGGGCCTAGGAGGGGTTAGTGGGCTGTGTAGAGAATGCCTTGGGCTGAGAAGAGAGAGAAGAGGTGTGGCCCTATTGCAGTTTCGGAGACCGAAACATCCAACGAATAAACCGGCAACGGTGCCGCTACGGATGACGGTTGGGAAATCAAACGAACTTCGAATGCGACGAAACTTGACAGGCGGCTTACCTACACTATAATAAGACTGCACGCCAACTTTCACCCCATTCCGAGAACATTTCTATGCCACTTATAATATGATATTTCGGAGGTGCCGCGGGTGCGTGCAAGTGTGGTTGGGCTCAGAACGGACAACTTAGAGAACCGGGGGAACCCGAATGGATGCGAGTTTTGAAAAACATGCAGATGAAAAGCATATGATGACATGGCTAAATGCAACACGCAAGCAAATGGCATGGCAACAACGACGAATGACTGGAAGACACCTGGCGCATCGGATTCGGGGCGTTACAACTCTCATCCACTAACAAGAGATCTCGTTCCGAGATCTTAGGAACAAGACGGAAGAGAAAGAGGAAGAGGTGGTGAAGAAGAACAAAGTCGAGAGCACTCGGTAGAAAAGAGGAACAACGAATATGACGAGAATTAAAATCTCAAGGAATAAGATAGGCTCTGAAACCACTCCGGTTAGACAAGGTAGGAAAAGAGTAAGAACGAAAGAATTTCGGCAGCTCTTCAGCTGAAAATGGAAGGAATAGAACATGAACTTCACAAGATGGGATGACACTTGACGAGAGCAACAACACAATGCCCTGGGAAGAATTGAAATAGTGTAATGAAAAGAACGGATAAGAGAACAACAACCTCCACCACGAATGAATTTATATGACGACAAAGGAAGAGGGATGTTGAACGAACCACCGTAAGAATTTGAGAAATGAAAGAAGAAAGAGAATGAATCACTGGGAAGAATTAGAAGAGCAAGTATGCTTGAGGGGATTTAGATGCAAAAGAACAAATAGATAACAAGCTGATTAAAGAATACTTAACAAATGCGCCGGGATAATTGGATAACGATAGCTGGAATGTGAGGACGAGGAATTCTTCTGGAATGATGGCCTGTGGATGAAACGAAACAAAAAACAACTTCTGAAATACTCCGAATGGGTAAGAAAAGAATATCTGACAAACGGAATAATTTGGGAGGATAAGAAGAAGCTGGAACCACGAAACTTTGAGAGAATGGACAAGATTTAGGAGAAACTCTTCTTCGGACATCAAATGTAGAGAATGACGATGAGAAACACCACCAAAATTGTTGAGATACTCCGGATGAATGAAAACAGGAAAAGTTGAACCAACAATGAAAATAATTTGAAAGCGATCTTGGAAAAGGCATCTGACTGATGAAAGTTCATTCTTACGTCAGACTTTGAAAAGAATTGGGAATAACTCCGGGAAAATTAGAAGAGACAGGTAAGATCCTGGGAAAAGACCTGTGGGTTAAGGCCCACTTAAAACAAAACACCATTGAAAAGGATTGCAGATGAGATAGATGGTGCACCGGAACAATTGAAATATTTGAATGAGGTGACAACCTCGAATTAATTGGAACACAGATGAATTTCCTGAGATGTCTTCGGCACTATGGAACGGTTAAATCGCGAGAGGCGAACGAGCAAGGGGAACACTTGATCCAAGGAAAAGAACATGATCACCCCAAAAAACTTGAATTGAGTCCACCGGAAAGAAAATAAGACGAATCAGTGATGAACTTGACAAGAATTCACCAGTTGAAATGATTGACGAAAGACTGAAGAGGCTCTGCACGAATGAAATTGACGCTTGAAAGAGACTCGGGCTCCGGAAGAAAAGGGGTGGGAGGGTGGTAAAAACAAAGGCAACTTGGAAGGGGAACCAACGAAAATCTTGAAGAGAAAGCACCGATTGAAATAATTGAGGAAATAATGCAAAGGCTTCGCACGAGTAGGATTACAGACTCCGGCTCTAAGAAGAAAAAGGGTGGGCGGGTGGGAAAAGAAAACAACTGAGGACGGGGAAACAACTTCATTGAGAAAGAACTGAGGATTGATCTTGCGAAAACAAAGAGGGTCAAATCGACTTGACAAGAAATGCATCGGATGAAAGGAGCTGAGAACCAACGATCGGAAAACCAACTGCATGATCCTAAAGAAACTTTTGAAGGGAGGAGGAGTAATTCAAAACACATACGTCAAGATTCCTCACCAGAGCGACGAAGGGGCTGAGGAGTAAAAAGAATTCCTACTCTCCGATATAACTAGACTCCAAAAACGGTTTTCTTCTAGACTCAACAACGGCCATGCTACGAACAAGAAAGGGGACTCCTATGGTCGGTCGTGGCACTAATACCAACTTGTAACGCCCAATATACGACCCTATCCTAAAGGAACACGAAGGTCCCATCAAGGATAGAAGCGCATATTGGAGACGCTTTTGCAAGGTGGATATCATTACATCATACCATTACATAATGCTTGGGGATACATACAAGAGGCATACAATGCCACATAAATACAACAACATCATACACAAGAGCAACATCCTACTAAGGATGAAACACAAATAGGAACTCAAACGACATCCACCCTGCTAGCCCAGGCTGCCAACCAGGAACCTATTCCCTGAACGGTGAAGCAGCAGAAGAACTCAAAACAAGCAAGCATCGCTCTCACGTCCTGATCATCGCATTACCTGTACTTGCAACTGTTGTTGTAGTAAACTGTGAGCCACGAGGACTCGGCAATCCCATTGCCATGGGTTTCAAGACTAGCAAATCTTTATGGGTATGGAAAGGATAGGTGGTGAGGTTGCAGCAGCGGCTAAGCATGATATGGTGGCTAACTTACGAGTACCAGAATAAGATGAGAAGCTACGCAAATGATCACAAACTAGTAATGATCACTAAGTGATCCTGAACTACTTACATTCAAATATAACCCCACCGCGTTCTCTTCTCGACCCACTCGAAAAGAGACCATCACGGTTACACACGCGGTTGGGTATTTTAATTCGAATCTGGTGTCAAGTTCTCTACAACCGGATATCAACAAATTCCCATCTGCCACATAACCACGGGCACGTCTTTTGAAAGTTTAAACCCTGCAAGGGTGTCCCAACTTAGCGGGACATCCGATCAGACTCGGGATCCCGGTACATAAGACATTTTGACAATGGTAAAACTAATCCAGCAAGACCTCCCGGCGTGCCGACACCCTGATAGTAGCCGTGCGTATCTAGTCTCAAGCCACGACGGATGAGCGACGCATACAGGTGCCAACAGAACCCAGGTTGCCCCGGGGCGGCCCCGCACAGTGCTCTAGTTTGAGACCAACACCATCAGCACTGCCCCCCTGTTAATGTAGAATTACTCCTCGGGTAGCGCTAACTCCCTATGCGTCAAATTTAATATCAAGTTTAGTTATTATGATGGGCAAATGGTAAAACCAAAGTTGGGCCTTGCTACAAGAGTTTTATTCAAAGCGAACTGTCAAGAGGGGCCCATAAACCCACACCGTGTTAGGGACGCAAAATCAAGGAACATAACACCGGTATGAAGGAAACTAGGGCGGCAAGAGTGTAACAAAAGACCAGGCATAAGGCCGAGCCTTCCACCCTTTACCAAGTATATAGATGCACTAATTAAATAAGAGATATTGTGATATCCCAACATAATCCCGATCCAACATGGAGCAATCTTCAACTTCACCTACAACTAACAACGCCATATGAGGGGCTGAGCAAAGCGGTAACATAGCCTGGTTTGCTAGGAAGGGCGAAAAAGGTTAGAGGCTGACATGGCAATTTGAGAGGCTTGATAAACAAGTGATAGGTAGCGCAACATAGCGATAGAACGAAGCAACAAGCATAGCAATGATAGCAGTGAGATCCAGGGTAACGGTCATCTTGCCTGAACTCCCGCTAGGAAGAGGAACGAGTCCATGAATAAGATGAACGGGCGTAGACGAACCAAGCGTAGACGAATGAATTCTCACGATCCCAACGAAACAGGAACTATCGAGAAGACGCACAACCGGAAAAAACAAACAACATGGTAAACACACAACACATAAATATGACATGATGCTCAGCCAAGCATGATGCATGATAAAGTTTATATGATGCTACTCATGGCAAGAGATGATGCATACGAGAATAACACACCAAAGCAAGTTTAAATGAGGCCGGAAACAACATATAACAATTCCGGTAAGTCCTCATATGCAAATTTCGAAATTGGTCCAGATCTGAATAAACCTTATGTTCAAGTAGTTAAACATCAAGTTAATATGCACCATGATGACCTACACGAAATTCTAGTCAAGCTACATACAAAGTTCATTTATTTCGGACCTACGGTCTAGAAGATATGAGCAAAACAAGCTAAACATGGCATTGATGCAAAATACATTCAAACATCAAGCAAACACTCTCAAAACAAGGATGAAACATGATAATATGAAACTACATGTAATTCTAATCAAGTTCCATATAGAGCATGCTCAAAACGGAGCAACGATGTAACCCATACACTCGAAACAAGACATAACAACAATCTGCCCAAAACAGCAAGTAGGCACTTGGAAACCATCAAAACAACATGCTACAGGAATTATATGAGCACAAACTTGACATGCACTTTATGTATAGATAACATAATTCAAAAATCATTAAGGTTCAGGTTCATAGGCATCAATATTAATCGAAGATGATCAAAGCAAAAAGCAACGTTATAACACAGGAGCATATACATGAGCAGAGTTAATATGATGGCATGTTAGAGGCATGAAACAAAGATGCTACAACAACTATACATGGCAACCAAGGGCATGGAATCCACTTACACATAACAAAGATCAAATAACATCAGGTAATCATATACATATGGCTCATGTATTAGTAGGAACCAACAAGACAAGATTGAATGTTGAAACAGTTTCAGCAAGTGTAAAATAGCAACATTATGATAGCATGTTTGCGAGAATAGAACAGAGGCATATGACATCCAGAATTAGCAAACATGGCATGTGAAACAACTAATTATATCATACTTCAAAACATGTAATTGGAGCATCTCCATAATAAGCATGTATCAACTAATATCAAGTTCATAACTAGGCATCATGAAGTTAACAAAAATATGGAATATTATATAAGCATGTTCATGGCAACGAAAACATATTCTACAGGACATATATGAGTCAACCAAAGGAATGGCGTCATATATCATAACAAGGACAACAAAACATGTCAACTAAGCATCTCCAGATTATGCATGGATAAATTGGTAGCATCAAGCAAAGATAGCATCATGATATGACAGATTCAGCATTGACAGAATATTAACAGCAAGTAGCCCACTTCACAAGCTTGACTCACTCACTACAGGGCATATAAAAATACATGGATTGAGCCCGTGTAAACATGTAGACATCATGCTCATAAGATGCACACACAAAATGCAACAAAAATGACAAATCAGCAAGTTATAGCAGTTTTCAGAAGTTAACAGCAACATGCACTTTTGCAACAGGGATTAAGATATCTATATGCACCCTGACATGAATCCAAAGCACACCATCATGTACAGCATGAAGAGAAGAACATGTGCATATCAAGATCATCATCATAGGTTCAACAGAGACAAAGTTATACCACTCACAATAGACTATATGATGTTAACAAGCAACAGTTTCAGCAGTTTATATCACATAGCAGTTTTGCAACGAAGATTAAAGCATCAATATGAACATGAACATGTATGCAAACTACTCCATCATCTAGATCATCAAGAGATGAACATTTTGACGTATTATGCACGCAAAACGGAGCACCGAGCATCAAGTTATGATATGATGAAGATGTACACATAAAATAGCAATTCAGGGACCACAGTTTTCAGAAAAAAAACAGGGTGAGCGTCAATTAGCTATTCAGCGCACCAGGCGGAGGATAGCTACTAGGCTGGGCTGCTCACCTAGCGGGCCGAGGCCCAGCTCTGTGGAGAGGCTGAGGCAGGTCGGCGCTGGGCTGGAGGGAGCTGGGTCGCGGTCGGCGCGCTGGGCCGTGGCCCATGCAGTGCGAGCGAGCAGGGCACGAGCGCTCGTGCTCGTTTCCGAGCGCGGCAACGGCGGCGAACGGCGGCCGGGCTCCCGGACTCCAGCGATGGCGCAAAGACGATGGGGAGGCCGGGAACGGACAGATCTAGGCGATGGGAGTTGGGATCTGGCGGGAGGCGGGCCGGATCTGACTGGACGAGGCACGGGGCGGCGCACCGGCGAGCTAGAAGGCCGGCGGGGTCGGGAGATGCCCTGGCGGCTGCGGGCAAGAACTCCGGTGGCGCGGCTCTGGCGAGACGTGGCCACAGGGAACGACGGGATGGCGCCGGGGGTTTGCGGGGCGCGGACCGTAGCGAGCTCCGGCCGGTGGCGGCGCACGGCGATGAGGTGGCGGGGCGGCGGGGTTGGTCTGGATCGGGAGCTCCTCTCTTGATCTGGATCGCTCGGGGCGAGCAGGCACGGGCTCCTGCGGGGTGCGGTCGGGCCCGGGTGGGGCGGCCTCGGGCCCTGACGGGCCTGGCAACACGGAGAGAGAGGATGGCGACGTGGAAAGGCGTGAGTGGCTGGCGGGGCTGCGCGGGGCGAGGTGGTGGCGCCTCATTGGCCGGGGCGACGTGGTGGCGGTTTTTGGTGGCGACGGCGGCGAATCTGGCTTTGACAAGTGGCAAGCACGGGTGGCGGCTCCGGATCCGAGGAAGGGGAGGGATTAGCTGCGGCTGGGAGGTTAGGGGTAGCTTTAGACTGCCCAATATGGAAGGAGGAGGGGTTTAAATAGTTAGGGATTAGGGTTAGAGAGTTCTTAGGGGGTTTTGGAGCCTCCGATCTTGATCGGACTGTTCTGGGCAGAGGAAGGAGTAGGCTGGGCCTAGAAGGGGTTAGTGGGCTGTGTAGAGAATGCCTTGGGATGATAAGAGAGAGAAGAGGTGCGGCCCTGTGGCAGTTTCGGAGACCGAAACATCCAACGAATAAACCGGCAACGGTGCTACTACGGATGATGGTTGGGATATCAGACGAACTTCAAATGCGACGAAACTTGACAGGGGCCTACCTACACTATAATAAGACCGCACGCCAACTTTCATCCCATTCCGAGAACATTTCTATGCCACTTATAATATAATATTTTGGAGGTGCCGTGGATGCGTGCAAGTGTGGTTGGGCTCAGAACGGACAACGGAGAGAACTGGGGGAACCCGAACAGATGCAAGTTTTGAAAAACATGCAGATGAAAAGCAGATGATGACATGGCTAAATGCAACACGCAAGCGAATGGCATGGAAACAACGACGAATGACTGGAAGACACCTGGCGCATCGGATTGGGGGTGTTACAACTAGCCATACATTTCAAAGGCAATTTTAATGTATGCAAACTGATTAATTAAGTAACAATATGAGATCTTGTAAAACTAAAAACACATATGATTTATTGTGTTAGAGTGTAGTAGTAGTGTTGTATTGCATAGTTGTTAGATGTAACATGTGAGAACGTGTGTACTTTTGGAGGGCCTACAGAGAGAAATTGGGCATAAAGTGGATTCAAATATTTGTATTCGTCCTCATAGCATTTGTAACTCATATCTACAGTTTGTGAACTAGACGTGAATGCTTGTTCGCTCTTACGAAACCAGTACATCAATAATGGGGTGGCATGCGCCAATTTAGGCACTGGCACGTTGGCCAACTCGGCTCCACGGAGAGAGCGAGAGAAGAGATAAATACATGGGCGGTCGGTGTATTTCAAGAGAAAAGCATAATACGGTCACCGAACTTTAGAATACACTCATTACGGTCACTATATACGTTTTACATATATTATACGGTCACTTGCTCACCGTTCAGCATCAGATTGCACTCTGTTGACCGGCCAAATAGTCTGTGTGGCACTCTGTTGACTAGTTAAATTGACCACGTTCCTGGTGGATCCCACCTGTCAGTTCGTTTAGGAAAAAGGTCAAATAAACACAAATTTATGCAGGCGCGACAAGACTCCAACCCGTGCGCGGGAACCACCTGGTTGTGCATGTATCAAGGCCTGATGTGTGTGCATGCACGTGTAGGTTGAGCACTTGAGCGTGAGAGTGTGTGCTGGTCGTGTGGTGTGTGCATGCATGTGTGGATTTGTGTGTTGCGTGCGTGCATGGTTATGTGTGTACGTGTGAGTGTTGCGTGCTTGCATGGATGTGTGTGTTCGTGTGAGTGTTGCGTGCATGCAGTTTGTGTGCATGCGTGCGTGTGTGTATAATCACCACACCAGCTCCTGTGTGTTAAAACAGACAGCTCAGCATACCATTACAAGGCCACCTTGTTTGTTGTGCCCGCGGTCATGACTTCGAACCACCATCCAATATTTTTTTATCGTTTGCTCTCATTCTTATACATGCCGATAGGTGGGCCCAATGGTAGTGAGATAATGTGGTGCAACACTAGAGGTGCCACATGGAGCGTTTAACTAGTTAACTAGTCGTGTCTTGAGCAAATAAAGAGCTGCACGGTGAGCCCGTGATTGTACAATAACCACAAAACATAAATGGTGACCATAATGCGTGGATTATGAAGTCCAATGTACGTATTGTGCTTTCGCTTCAAATACAATGATCGTCATGTATATATCGCGAGAGAAAGATGAAACATGTGTAAATGTGCTGGGGGCGTACTTTTAGAGGACCTGGAGATAGTTTGTGTGTGTACGTGAAAGGGGCGTAGAGGGGGTGTAGGCGATGAAGAGATAGATGCTCTGCATTTCTCTATATTATGACTAACTTTATATATAGTATAAAAATATAAAAATTTACAGTGCGGAATAAATATCATTGGGGGCACCATGCAATGCAAATTAACTTTCATACTCCTCCATATAACTTTGTAATGTTGTATATATGTAGAAATTCTAAAATAATTTTTTGGCCACACTTTGTGTGGTTTTATTCAAAAGGAATGTTGTATGCGAAATAAAAGTGAAGAGAGGGCCTTTTAGATCAATGGGGTACGTGATGTAACATGTGTGAATTTGTACTTGATGTATTTGGCAGGCCTAGCTAGAGAGGTATGTGTATGTATTACGTATTCGAGAGAGGCATGGATAGACGGGCCGTCGGGGTGGCATGGGAGAGATAGCACGAGAAATGAGAGAGGTGTAGAGAGAGGACGAATAGGATGTCACGGCGAGAGATGCCCTTGAGTGTGTATGTGCAAGGGGGGGAGGGTATAGAGGCATGAGGAGAAAATATTTTGTGTGGTGTCTATGTTGGTATGTGTGGGTGTGAGAAGATAATGAGACCTGTGGGCATAGGGTGTGTCACCGCATGAGGAACGGTGGGCCGACATGAGGCCCTTGGTTCGGTTTCGCCCAGCTCCACATTGGTCGGCCTGTGACGCATTTAGGGAGACCCATGGAGACTAGTCGTACAAGACAAAGATAGCAGAGTCGTGATGGACTCTGTGTCCACTGACAAAACCGGCTAGGATTTGTAACCCTAGGTCCTCGGACTAAGGTAACCCCTTATCTCTGATATTACTATTCATCCAACCTAACTTTAAGGGGCATCCTACATAATGCTCTGCTAGAATCATACTATTCAATTAGGAAGAGAGGTGGAGACAATGCATGAGAGATAGGCCTAAAGATAATGTGCGTGCGAGACACACGTAGGCGGGTCTATGTATATAGAAAGGGTCGATGGGGATTGTGCATGTGTATGCTTGTGAGAGGAAGAGTGCTTGTGATAAAGGATAGTGAAAACAGTCATAAATGGTTACGAGAGGGAGGGAGGGTTATATCGAGAGCATGTCTGCGAGAAAGACACCTCGGGGGAGAGTGTGTGAGCATGTGTGAGAGACCACCGATGGATATACACCGTGTGCGCATTATGTGTGAGAGAGAATGTCAGCGTGTGTATGAGGAGGGGCCTATGGAGAGTGAAACTACACGTAAAATATTGTTGTACGCATTGATTAAAAATATAAATTGTATCCAAATATTAGGATGGGATCATGATATTTGCAGTTCACATAAGGAATGTTCATTGTTCCATCAGACATCTATATTCTATCGAATTTGAGCATGTCTACGTTATTATTCGACATAATTGATCCATAGAGTTAGTCTTTTGAACTCCAGACAATGCATCACTTTAGCAATTGAATATAAACGTGAGTATAGTTCATGTTGTGTGTGTAAAGCACATTATACATACAAAAGTTACACAGTGAACATTATAAATAGCTAGCTATGAACTAGCATACATTTGAATTGAACTTAAGGTGGTTTAAAAAATTTGAATTCAACATGAAGTCACTTCAATTATATGAATTCGATATCATGGAATTTGTAAATCATACCTAAATTATGGGGGCGCCAATCTTTGCTCTGCTTTTGTACATAATAGCATATATAGTCATGTACAAAATAGATTCAAATTTACCTCCTCCATTCCAAAATAATCGTAGTTACAGGATTTTCAAGTGTCAAAATTTCAAAAAGAAGCGCATAATTTAATGAGGTTTTCAAACATAGAAGGTCAAATTTAACGTTGTGTATTTAGGTCAATCCTCCAAGTTCAAGAGTACTCCCTCCGTTTTTATTTAGTCCGCGTATTAGCTTTGGTAAAAGTCACGCTTTATAAACTTTGACCAAGTTTATAAAAAATATATTAACATAAGCAATAACAAATCAATAAAATTAGATTTATTGTTGAATGTACTTTCACATCATATAGATTTGTTATGATAAATGTTTATATTATTTTTTATAAACTTACTCAAACTTTATGAAATTTGACTTCAGTCAACTCTAATATGCAGAGTAAATAAAAACGGGGGGAGTACCCTAAACATGAATGCTTCTGTTTCAAAATTTCAAACGAAGCGCCAAAACAGCCTCTACTCGCCCGAAACCGCGTGAGACCAATGTTTGGTAGAAGGAAATTACATTTCTAACTCCGACCCGTGAAACCTACTGTACCGACGTCCAAAGGTCTAAACCGGGGTAGGTTTGTAGCTTCATCTAGACACCACGCAACCGCCTCCGAAAAACATTCATACACCATGGCCGCCTAAGCACACATGCGCTTGGCCGAAATCGCTCCCGCCCACTATTTGGGACACCTGGGACTACCGTCCTACCCTTGACCCGCAGTAGGTCCAAAATTTAAGAGGGGGGCAAAGTTTGTACTTTCCCCAAATTTCAAACAAGCTTCCCATCTGTTCAAAAAAACATAAACAAGCGCGTCCTAGACCAAAAGATGGTTCCTCCTTAGCTCCCCCCGGCCTCCTATCTGATTACCCATTCATACTCCGTGGGCGCCAAAACTACCTCTCCACCATCCGTGAAACCCCGGCATCCTCCGTCTGCCACCCCATCCCACCCATCAACCGCCGCCCTCCTCCATCACGCCGGAGCTGATACCCCGACGTCGTCGTCCACCGCAACCGCAACTACAACGCCCTTCACGGCTAGTAGTTAAAGCCGAGGCCGAGCTGCCTCCAGGACGCCGACGTGTGCTGTACCCAAGCCAGTTCAACCACGCCGTCCTGCGCCTCACCACTGCCGCTCCAACATCTCCACCGTCCACCACACCAGAGTTGTTCCCGCTACGTCGTCCTTCGCTGCCTTGGATCTGCTTCCCCTCCGCCGATAGACGGCCACCGCAACACAGTCAATAATTTGGCCATGGGTTCATCCAAGGCTCCACCCTCCTCCAAAACATCGGTTCCCTCGGTAAAAAGAAGAACATCACCGCGATATCCAGAGGACACAGCACTGGCAACCGGAAATGGTATTCCTCTTCCCTTATTCATGCTAATCTTACGTGTCTGCTGATATGTCTCCGTCATATCTATAATTTTTGATTGTTCCATGCCAATATTCTACAACTTTCATATACTTTTGGCAACTTTTTATATTATTTTTGGGACTAACATATTCATCCAGTGCCCAGCGCCAGTTCCTATTTGCTGCATGTTTTATGTTCCACAGAAACCCCATATCAAACGGAGTCCAAACGGGATAAAAATGGACGGAATATTTTTGGAATATTTATGATTTTTGGGAAGAAAAACCAACGTGAGACGGTGCCCGAGGGGGCCACGAGGCAGGGGGTGCGCCCCTGACCCTCGTGGGCACCCCATAAGGCGGTTGACACGATTCTTTTGCCGCAAGAAAGCTAATTTTCGGAGAAAAATCTGGGCGAAGGTTTCACTCCAATCGGAGTTAGGATCTCCAAATATATAAGAAACGGTGAAAGGGCAGAATCGGAGAACGCAGAAATAGAGAGAGACAGAGAGATAGATCCAATCTTGGAGGGGCTCTCGCCCCTCCCACACCATGGGAGCCAAGGACCAGAGGGGAAACCCTTCTCCCATCTAGGGATAAGGTCAAGGAAGAAGAAGAAGAAGAAGGGGGGATCTCTCCCCCTTGCTTCCGGTGGCGCCGGAACGCCGCCGGGGGCCATCATCATCACCGCGATCTACACCAACAACTTCACCGCCCTCATCACCAACTCTTCCCCCCTCTATGCAGTGGTGTAACCCCTCTTTTACCCGCTGTAATCTCTACTTAAACATGGTGCTAAATGCTATATATTATTTCCCAATGATGTATGGCTATCTTATGATGTTTGAGTAGATCCGTTTTGTCCTATGGGTTAATTGATGATCGTGATTGGTTTGAGTTGCATGTTTTATTATTGGTGCTGTCCTATGGTGCTCTCTGTGTCACGCAAGCGTGACGAATTCCCGCTGTAGGGTGTTGCAATACATTCATGATTCGCTTATAGTGGGTTGCTTGAGTGACAGAAGCATATACCCGAGTAAGGGGGTTGTTGCGTATGGGATAAAGAGGACTTGATGCATTAATGCTATGGTTGGATTTTACCTTAATGATCTTTAGTAGTTGCGGATGCTTGCTAGAGTTCCAATCATAAGTGCATATGATCCAAGAAGAGAAAGTATGTTAGCTTATGCCTCTCCCTCAAATAAAATTGCAATAGTGATTACCGGTCTAGTTATCGATTGCCTAGGGACAAATAACTTTCTCGTGACAAAAAGCTCTCTACTAAAACTAACTTTATTGCTTCTTTATCTAAACAGCCCCTAGTTTTTATTTACGTGCTCTTTATATTCTTGCAAATCTATCCAACAACACCTACAAAGTACTTCTAGTTTCATACTTGTTCTAGGTAAAGCGAACGTCAAGCGTGCGTAGAGTTGTATCGGTGGTTGATAGAACTTGAGGGAATATTTGTTCTACCTTTAGCTCCTCGTTGGGTTCGACACTCTTACTTATCGAAAGAGGCTACAATTGATCCCCTATACTTGTGGGTTATCAATACCTTTTTCTGGCACCGTTGCCGGGGAGTCATAGCATGGGGTGAATATTCTCGTGTGTGCTTGTTTGCTTTATCACTAAGTAATTTTTATTTATTTTTCTTAGTTGTTTTCTATCTTTAGTTATGGGTAGGAAACGCAAAATACCAAAAAAAATAGTTGTACCTACTGAACCAATGGTTGAAGAACCACTCAAAATCTATCACACTCCTGAAGCTTTTTACTTGGATCATCTTCGATCCCTTTGTGCTCGTGCTGAAACCCCCACTAGCTTAGTTGAGGGCAAATCTTTAGATGAGCATGCTTGTTATGTGCTACACCGTATATCTGAAAAAGGGAAACTTTTACTGGATCAAATTCATCGTTTGCAATGCTATGCTTGGAATTTATGTGAAATATATGATTTTACTTGTTGTTCTGAAAACCCTAAGAAACACCTTCCCTACCAATGTGAGTTTAGTGATAATGGAATCGTATCTTCGTATGCTAAGTGTGTTTATAATTACTATGATGTTCAACAAATTGAGGAATTTGTTGCTTTTAAGGGTGCTTATGAAATTGCTTCTTTGATTGAAAAGTATGATGCTACTCTCTAGAAATCTGAAAATTTTGCCATATTTAAATATTGTTATGATAATTATGCTTCTAATGCCTATGTTAAACCATATAGTGAGGACTCCTCCGCTGCCCAAGAAGAGACTAATATTTTGCAGGAGTCTATGGAAGAAGAAATTGATGAAACTGTGAGCTCATTGGATGAAAAAGATGATGAGGAGAGCAAAGAACAAAAGGAGGAAGAACGGATTAGCTACCCGTGCCCACCTTCTAATGAGAGTAACTCTTCAACTCATACATTGTTTAATTTCCCTTCGTGCTTAACGAAGGATGATTGCTATGATGATTGTCCTGATCCCATTGATTCTTTTGAAACATCCCTTTTTGATGACTTGCTATGCTTGTGGTCATGATGCCAATATGAATTATGCTTATGGCGATGAAATTGCTATAGTTCCTTATGTTAAACATGAAATTGTTGCTATTGCACCCACGCATGATAGACCTATTATCTTTTTGAATTCTCCCGACTACACTATATCGGAGAAGTTTGTGCTTATTAAGAATTATATTGATGGGTTGCGTTTTACTACTACACATGATGATTTTGATAGATATACAATGCATGTGCTTGCTGCTCCTACTTGCAATTATTATGAGAGAGGAACTATATCACCACCTCTATATGTTTCCAATATGATAAAATTGCAAGAAACTGCTTATACTATGCATTGGCCTTTACTATGTGTGCATGAATTGTTCTTTTATGACATGCCGATGCATAGGAAGAGAGTTAGACTTCATTGTTGCATGATATATATTACTTTGTGCTCACTACTAAATCACAAATCATTGTTAATTAAAATTGGATTTGATATACCTTAGGATCCGGGTGGATCCATTACTTGAGCACTATATGCCTAGCTTAATGGATTTAAAGAAAGCGCTGTCAGGGAGACAACCCGAAGTTTTAGAGAGTCATTTATTTCTGTTTTGTGCTTTCATATAGTTTAAAAACAAAAAAATAAATAGGGGAACCCAAAACATTTCAAAAAGGAAAGTGAAAGTGAGAGAGACAAGCATTGTTGAAGTGGGAGAGCTCCTTGAACTTTGTTCATGCTCACGGATACTTTGTGAATCTTGATTAAAGAAACTTTTCATCAAAAATAATTATCCCCTTGTACAATTATATTGTATTATAGAAATAATGTGCCAAGGTTTGCCTTTAGGATGTTTACAATGCTTGTTGGTTTGTATGGTGCATGACAGAAACTTTGGCTGTAGTGCGCGATTTTACATTTTTTACTGGAACACCAAACGGTTCTGATTCTTTTTGAATTATCTTTCTGTACAAATTGTATATTGTTCCTAATTTTGGAAGAATTTTTGGGGTACAGAAGTATGGTGAATGTTCAGATTTATACAGATTGTTCTGTTTTTGACAGATTCTGTTTTTGATGCATAGTTTGCTTGTTTTGATGAAACTATAAATTCCTATCAGTGGATTAAGCCATGAAAAAGTTATATTAAAGTAGACACAATGAAAAAACAAAATATGAATTGGTTTGCAACGGTACCTAGAGTAGTGATTTGCTTTATTATACTAACGGATCTTACCGAGTTTTCTGTTGAAGTTTTGTGTGGATGAAGTGTTTGATCGAGGAGGTCTCGATATGAGGAAAAGGAAGAGAGGCAAGAGCTCAAGCTTGGGTATTCCCAAGGCATCCCAAGTAAATATTCAAGGAGACTCAAGCGTCTAAGATTGGGGATGCCCCAGAAGGCATCCCCTCTTTCTTTAACAAGTATCGGTATGTTTTCTGATTCGTTTCGTTCATGCGATGTGTGCAAGTCTTGGAGCGTCTTTTGCATTTAGTTTACACTTTTATTTTATGCACCATGATGGTATGAGATAGTCCATGGTTGATTTATAGAATGCTCATTGCACTTCACTTATATCTTTTGAGTATGTCTTTATAGAATGCTTCATGTGCTTTACTTATATCATTTGAAGTTTGGATTGCCTGTTTCTCTTCACATGGAAAACCGCCATTTGTAGTATGCTCCTTTGCTTCACTTATATTTATTAGAGCGTGGGCATATCTTTTGTAGAAAGAATTAAACTCTCTTGCTTCACTTATATCTATTTAGAGAGATGACAGGAATTGGTCATTCACATGGTTAGTCATAAAATCCTACATAAACTTGTAGATCGCTGAATATGATATGTTTGATTCCTTGAAACAGTTTTGCGATATAAAGGTGGTGATATTAGAGTCATGCTAGTGGGCAACTGTGGATTAGTAGAAATACTTGTGTTGAGGTTTGTGATTCCCGTAGCATGCACGTATGGTGAACCGTTATGTGATGAAGTCGGAGCATGATTTATTTATTGATTGTCTTCCTTATGAGTGGAGGTCGGGGACGAGCGATGGTATTTTCCTACCAATCTATCCCCCTAGGAGCATGCGCGTAGTACTTTGTTTTGATGGCTAATAGATTTTTGCAATAAGTATGTGAGTTCTTTATGACTAATTGAGTCCATGAATTATACGCACTCTCACCCTTCCATCATTGCTAGCCTCTTCGGTACCATGCACTGCCCTTTCTCACCTCGAGAGTTGGTGCAAGCTTCGCCGGTGCATCCAAACCCCGTGATACGATATGCTCTATCACACATAAGCCTCCTTATATCTTCCTCAAAACAGCCACCATACCTTCCTATCATGGCATTTCCATAGCCATTCTGAGATATATTGCCATGCAACTTCCATCATCATCATATACATGACTTGAGCATTCATTGTCATATTGCTTTGCATGATCGTAAGATAGCTAGCATGATGTTTCCATGGCTTGTCCCTTTTTTATGCCATTGCTACGCTAGATCATTGCACATCCCGGTACACCGCCGGAGGCATTCATATAGATTCATATCTTTGTTCTAGATATCACTTGTAACATTGAGTTGTAAGTAAATAAAAGTGTGATGATCATCATTATTAGAGCATTGCCCCAGTGAGGAAAGGATGATGGAGACTATGATTCCCCCACAAGTCAGGATGAGACTCCGAACTTAATGAAAAAAAGGCCAAAGAAGCACACCAAAAAAAGAGAAAATAAAAAAATGAGAGAAAAAGAGAGAAGGGGCAATGCTACTATCCTTTTACCACACTTGTGCTTCAAAGTAGCACCATGTTATTCATATAGTGAGTCTCCTATATTGTCACTTTCATATACTAGTGGGAATTTTCATTATAGAACTTGGCTTGTATATTCCGGCGATGGGCTTCCTCAAATGCCCGAGGTCTTCATGAGCAAGCAAGTTGGATGCACACCCACTTAGTTTCAGTTTGAGGTTTCATACACTTATAGCTCTTAGTGCATCCGTTGCATGGCAATCCCTACTCCTCGCATTGACATCAATTGATGGGCATCTCCATAGCCCGTTGATTAGCCGCGTTGATGGGAGACCTTCTCCCTCTTTGTCTTCTCCACACAAGCTCCACCATCATACTCTATTCCACCTATAGTGATATACCCATGGCTCACACTCATGTATTCTGTGAAAGTTGAAAAGGTTTGAGAACATCAAAAGTATGAAACAATTTCTTGGCTTGTCATCGGGGTTGTGCATGATTTGAATATTTTGTGTGATGAAGAAGGAGCATAGCCAGACTATATGATTTTGCAGAGATAACTTTCTTTGGCCATGTTGTTTTGAAAAGACATGATTGCTTTATTAGTATGCTCGAAGTATTATTGTTTTTATGTCAAATGATAGACTATTGCTTTGAATCACTCGTGTCTTAATATTCATGCCATGATTAGACATATGATCAAAATTATGCTAGGTAGCATTCCACATCAAAAATTATCTTTTTTATCATTTACCTACTCGAGGACGAGTAGGAATTAGGCTTGGGGATGCTAATATGTCTCCGTCGTATATATAATTTTGATTGTTCCATGCCAATATTCTACAACTTTCATATACTTTTGGCAACTTTTTATATTATTTTTGGGACTAACATATTGATCCAGTGCCTGGTGCCAGTTCCTGTTTGTGGCATGTTTTATGTTACGCAAAAACCCCATATCAAACGGAGTCCAAACGGGATAAAAACAGACGGAGAATATTTTTGGAATATTTAAGATTTTTGGGAAGAAAAACCAACGCGAGACGGTGCCCGAGGGGGCCACGAGGCAGGGGGGCGCGCCCCTGACCCTCGTGGACAGCCGTAAGGCGATTTATGCTCTTCTTTTGCCGAAAGAAAGCTAATTTTCGAAGAAAAATCTGGGCGAAGGTTTCAATCCAATCGGAGTTACGGATCTTCGGATATATAAGAAACGGTGAAAGGGCAGAATCGGAGAATGCAGAAACAGAGAGAGACAGAGAGATAGATCCAATCTCAGAGGGGCTCTCGCCCCTCCCACGCCATGGGAGCCAAGGACCAGAGGGGAAACCCTTCTCCCATCTAGGGAGAAGGTCAAGGAAGAAGAAGAAGAAGGGGGGTTCTCTCCCCCCTTGCTTCCGGTGGCGCCGGAACGCCGCCGGGGGCCATCATCATCACCGTGATCTACACCAACAACTTCACCGCCCTCATCACCAACTCTTACCCCCTCTATGCAGTGGTGTAACCCCTCTTTTACCCGCTGTAATCTCTACTTAAACATGGTGCTCAACGCTATATATTATTTCCCAATGATGTATGGCTATATATCTTATGATGTTTGAGTAGATCCGTTTTTTCCTATGGGTTAATTGATGATCGTGATTGGTTTGAGTTGCATGTTTTATTATTGGTGTTGTCCTATGGTGCTCTCCGTGTCGCGCAAGCGTGAGGGATTCCTGCTGTAGGGTGTTGGAATACGTTCATGATTCGCTTATAGTGGGTTGCTCGAGTGGCAGAAGCATAAACCCGAGTAAGGGGGTTGTTGCATATGGGATAAAGAGGACTTGATGCTTTAATGCTATGGTTGGGTTTTACCTTAATGATCTTTAGTAGTTGCGGATGCTTGTTAGAGTTCCAATCATAAGTGCATATGATCCAAGAAGAGAAAGTATGTTAGCTTATGCCTCTCCCTGAAATAAAATTGCAATAGTGATTACCGGTCTAGTTATCGATTTCCTAGGGAGAAATAACTTTCTCGTGACAAAAAGCTCTCTACTAAAACTAACTTTATTGCTTCTTTATCTAAACAGCCCCTAGTTTTTATTTACATGCTCTTTATATTCTTGCAAACCTATCCAACAACACCTACAAAGTACTTCTAGTTACATACTTGTTCTAGGTAAAGCGAACGTCAAGCGTGCGTAGAGTTGTATCAGTGGTCAATAGAACTTGAGGAAATATTTGTTCTACCTTTAGCTCCCCGTTGGGTTCGACACTCTTACTAATCAAAAGAGGCTACAATTGATCCCCTATACTTGTGGGTTATCATCTTCTTGCATGGTATTCATCCCATAGAAGACAGTAGTTGACCGCTTCTTCCTACACCTTCTTCCTGATACTAGGTGTTCCTAGTAACTCGAGATGCACAAGGTTTCTCCTCATATACTATTTCACCTTAGCTAGAGGTCTGTCGCCCCCTTGGATTTCAATTCCTGGTTAGTTGATTCCCAATTAAAGGAAGCATCCCCCGGCGTAACAGGCGCTAGTCCTCCTATTACACCAGGGAAGCAACGCCTCGGTGTTTATCTTAGGGGTGTGTGGGGCCTAGGAGCTGCTCGCGCCCAATTTGGAGGTCAACCGGGCTTAAAGGGATGGCCGGGGGGTGCTGCCAAGCACGGCGATGGTGTGAGGTCGAGGGGACGGTGGGGCGGTAGAGGCAGGGGTCTAGGCCGGTGGTCACTCGCGGTTCGATAAAGACCGTTAACAGTGACTAGCGGGAGGTAGACGAAGGCCATCTGCCTGTTCCTTGTAGATCGAATGGTTCATAAAAAATTGGACTGACCTATTTATTTTCAGTCGACTGTTATTTTGATAGGACCACATGTGGTGGTGTGCTGGAGGAGTACCTGCATTTCCCAGCCATCCCTGTGCTCATATATTACAAAATCAAATGGAGTAGAATCTAATTTTGTTTGCCATGCAATGTTGTAGAGCTATCATATGTCTCCTGTCATTTATTTTTCAGCCACCTGCTATCTGCTACTTTTAAAGTGCACTAGTTCTGCACACACTTCACCTATACTCTCACTATTGTTTCTTTATGCATGGGTATTTCAGACTCTGCCAACCGGCTGATAGAAGCATGAAATAAAAGAGAGAAGCAGCTCCAGCTTTCTTCGGGCTTATGCAAGACACATTTAAGCGTTACAAAGTGTGTAGTGTCAGTAGATGGAGACGGCAAACGTACCTCTGTAGTTGATGATCTCGCTCGCCATGAACCACCATCCCAGGTGCTTGCTTTAACTTCGCGGTGTCATATGTGGTTGCATGTTGCATATGGTGTCTAGCTTGTATTGCTTCCAATTTGGTTAAATTGCATCTGCTTAGCTTACACATTATACCTTTGAATATGGCCTGCCTTCCTGCTTTTGGTACATACTAGTACATAGGTCTATTAACCATGTTCTTACATCAAACTAATGTTCTTGTGTATCCCTCATCAATCACTTATGATGAGACAGTCAAGCCCGCGGATTACTGTGAGAAAAGATGCTCTTTTCAAGAATGCAATGTTTGCCTCCCCACATGATTCTCAAGAAACAGCAAGGCTAGATGAAGATAGTGAATGTAGCTCTGTAGTTGATGGCCGCATTTCCCCTACACCACCATCGCATGTGATTGCTCTAACTTGGCAGCGTGATATGTGGTTTCATGTTGCATGTTGCATATGGTGTCTAGATTGTAATTCTTCCAATATGGTTAAATTGCATGTGCTATTCTGCTTAGTTTATACATTATACCTATTAATGTGACATGCCTTCCTATTTTTAGTACATAGTACATCTATCTATTAAGCATGCCCTTACATAAAACTACTTTTTTATCCCGCATCAATCAATATGACGAGACACCTTTAGTATATGCAGTGTGATATTGGTTGCATCTTTCATATGATTTATAGCATGCGCTACTTCTAATTTGTTGAAACGACATTTATGATGGGACGCTTTTAACTTGGCAGAGTCATATTGGTTGCATCTTTCATGTGGTGTTTAGCTTGCATTGCTTCTTATTTGTTGAAATGGATTCTTCTTAGTTTACACAAATAGTTGTGAATATGCCATGCCGTCCTATTTTTCGTACATATTCCATCCTAGTATCATGTGTTTGCCTTACATCAAGGTAGTGATTGTCAGTATCATGCATGAATGAGTTCTGAAGAGTGAATTTTATTGCTTTTTCTTGTCAGTTTTACTTGACAATTCAAAATCAATAAAGCGGAAGGAAATTAGCAAGGCAGTGGATAAAGGTGCTCCTTCCAAACGGAGGGCCTCTACAGATTCTACTCCGCCACCCCCCAAGAAGATTTGCAAGACAACACATGCATACACACTCAACATAGCTGTGTTGATGATGAGCACGTCTCCCCTAGTGCACCATTACAGGTGCTCCCTCTAACCAGGCACGGTTATATGTGGTTGCATGTTATGTATGATGTCTAGCTTGTAATGCTTCTAATTTTTTTGAATTCCATCTACTGACTTTACACATTATACTTGTGAATAAGACACGTGTTCCTCACCATGTTCTTACATCAAAGTAATACTGTTGTGTAACCTGCAACAATCACTTATCATAAGACACATTTGACTTTCTAAAAAAAGACACGTTTAACTTGGGAGTGTGATATAGGTTACATCTCGCATTATTTTCTAGCTTGTACTACTAATTTGTTGAAATGGCAATTATGATGAGACCGTTTTAACTTGGTAGAGTGATATTTGTTGCATATTTCATATGGTGTATAGCTTTCATTGCTTCTAATTTGTTGAAATGTCTTCTGCTTCATTTACACATCATAGCTGTGAATATGCAATATTGTCCTTTTTTCTTACACATTCAATCATCATATCATACGGTCGCCTTACATTAAAGTAGTGCTCGTCAGCATCCTGCATCAATGAGTTCTGAAAAGCAAATTTTATAAATATTCATTTTCTTGTGGGTTTGACTTGACAAGGAAATACAATTAAGAAATAGGAAGGAAAAAAATAAGGCAGGGACTGATGGCGGTCTTCCGACGAAACTGGCATCCCAGGTGCTTTCTCTAGCTTGGCAGTGTGATATTGTCTTGCATGTTGCATACGGTGTCTCACTTGTATTGCTTGTAATTTGATTAAATGTCTTCTTCTTAGTTTATACAAATAGTTGTGAATATTCCATGCCATCCTATTTTTCGTACATATTCCATCCTCATATCATGTGTTTGCCTTACATCGAGGTAGTGATTGTCAGTATCATGCATGAATGAGTTCTAAAGAGTGAATTTTATTGCTTTTTCTTGTCGGTTATACTTCACAATGCAAAATCAATAAAGCAGAAGGAAATTAGCAAGGCAGTGGATAAAGGTGCTTCTTCCAAATGGTGGTCCTCTACACATTCTACTTGGCCATCCCCCCGACAAGATTTGGAAGACAACACGTGCATAGACACTCAAAGTAGCCATATTGATGATGAGCACGTCCCCCCTTGTCCACCATCACAGGTGCTCCCTCTAACATGGCACTGTTATATGTGGTTGCATGTTATGTATGATGTCTAGCTTGTATTGCTTCTAATTTTGTTGAGTTCCATCTGCTTACTTTGCACATTATACCTATGAATAAGACACATGTTCCTGTTTCTAGAACATACAATATCTGTCTATCACACCATGTTCTTACATCAAAGTACTACTGTTGTGTAACCTGCAAAAATCACTTTTCACAAGACACATTTAACTTGGGAGTCTGATATAGTTTACATCTTGCATTATTTTCTAGCTTGTACTACTAATTTGTTGAAATGGAACTAATGACGAGACAATTTTAACTTCATAGAGTGAAATTCGTTGTGTCTTAAATATGGTGTTTAGCTATTATTGCTTCAAATTTTTTGAAATGCCTTCTGCTTAGTTTACACATCATAAGCTGTGAATATGCAACGCTGTGAATATGCAATGGCACTAATGACGAGAGACATTTAACTTGGTAGTGTGATGTTGTTTGTATCTTGCATATGATTTATTTCTTGTATTGCTTCACATTTGTTTAAACGCCAGTTATGACGAGACACTATTAACTTGGCAGAGCGATATTTGTAGCATCTTTCATATGGTGTATACCTTCAATTGCATTGTTTCTAATTTATTGAAATGCCGTCTGCTTAGTTTACACATCATAGTTTTGATTATCTCATGTCGTCATGTTTTTCGTACATATTACATCCTCCTATCATGTGGTTGTCTAACATCAAAGTTCAGTTCGTTTGTATCACGCATCAATTTTTTCTGAAGAACTAAATTTTTATTCCTTTTCCTTGTCGGCTTGACTTAACATGGCACAGAGAAAGAGGAAGGAACATAGAATGACAGGGGATCTTGTTAGTACTGAGGACACACGGAAACAGAAGCGAAAGAGTTATGCAGATTCTGCTGGTACTAATGGTGCAATAGAAGGTAAAAGTCCAGCGGAAAATTGTACCAAAGTGGTATCCCATGCTACACAAGCTGCAAAACAAGCCAAACAGAAACTAATTGCTGCCACCAAACAAGCAGTGATAGCCCTAGTTGTTGCAACACCTTCCATAGTACCACCAGCTGCACGAGTTACTTGTTTGTCAACTCAGCTAGCAGCATGTTCCCAAGCTCCCTTGCCACCCGACACTACTTCCGAAGCACTCTTGACGCAATACGAGTTGGCAAGATCATATGAACCTTGTGAGCTTCAAAAACAAGAAGGTAGTTGCTGGAGTCAAGTTACAATTGCATGCTTCTTTATGTGTAGTCTCACAGTTTGATGTACACTAACACTTCCTATATTCGTTTTTGGACTAGTACCTGGGTGCAAGAGGAAACAAACATCAAGGATAATGCTTGATAGGTTACCTAAATCTAGAGGAGGAAGAATGGAGATCCGTTTTGAGGCAGGTTTAAAAAGGTCACATGATGCTACCGAGTCAGCCAAGTTATTATCAAAGGCAACGGTTGCCGTTATGTGTCATGCACATATCCTCTCAACATGGATTCATTACAGGAATGACAAAGACGAAACCCAGTTCAACACCTTCCTCGACCATTTATCTGTAAGTATGGTTATGTATGGAAACTAGTAATATCTTCTTGCTCCGTCCCATACTTTCTAGGTTGCTGATAATGAGACTCCCATAATTTTCAATAGATGAGGTTCAAGTTGGATAGCCAAGATGATGCAACAAGACAAGCTTGTACCCATGTTTTCAAGTCTGCTATGAGATAGTATCGGTATAACTTGAGGAAAACTCACTTTGAAGGCAAGGCTAACAATGAACTTGCCCAAACATCTCCAATGGAAATTATATTGGATGAAGATTGGAGAGGCTTCGTTAAACACTCGTCTGATCCAAAGTATCAAGTACGTTATATATATGTGATCAGATCACATGCTGAACTCCTATTTACGCATGTGCCTCACAAATCTATCTTCTCGTAGCTGATCTGTTCAAGGAACAAGGACAACTGTACGAAAGTGAAATTCCAATAGACGACAGGATATTGTAGCTATATTGCACAATGTGAGGCTCTTGTAATTAGCTGTTGTTTCACTCTTTTCATTGTGCCATATTATCAGATCTATATTGACTTGTTCCAAATGTAGAGGAAAGCCCACAAGGAGCAAAAGGTACTTGAACCAAATGTTGTGGAAATTTTCAAGGACTATCACACTAGTAAGACGAAGGGCATGACTACACCAGTCAAAGCCACTGTTGTAAGTCCTTAATCCTCATGCATTTTAACTACTACTTACTCTGACACATGCATTGAACTTGACGGCTTGCAGCCAATGTCTATTACTCTTTTCAATTTTATACACAGTTGTCTTAGCGTGTCATTGCACCTTACAAGGTTTAAAAGAGAGTAGTGATGTGCCTTTGATCTTGATCTGTAATTTAGTTCCATGTTGGACTTGCACACACAATGTTACAATTGCATGTTTGTCTGTTCTCAGTTATTTTATGATATGAATGATGTCATACTATGCTTACCGTATTATAAACTTTGTCTCTTTATCCTTAGCTGTCAATGCAATGTGAAGAAATAGACAATACATTAGCCATGGTACATGGTCATATGTTTGGGACCTGGTTTTATTATGTACTTTGCAGTAAAATACAACTAATAGTTTACACGGGTTCACCAGAATAAGTTCTGTATATAGACCAAAGCTATTTTGTTTGGTTTTGCTACCTCCATAATATCTTCTGTTATAGTACTACTAATATAAAAACTCAAATTTTCAGCAAGCTATGGAAAAATGGTGGAGCCGCCACCTTCTGAAGGTGACGAGGCAACTATAACCGCAATGTCACCTCTTGATGTAGTGGGCCAGTACCTATCCACTAACAGTGCCAAAAGCACGTTCCTGTGTAATACTGGGTTGGTTGTTAAGGAAATCTCGTCCAAACTTCCTCATGATCAAGATATGCAAGCTCAAAACAATGTTATATCTGCGCTACAGACACAAGTGCATTCCCTAACAGAGACCTTTGTGAAACAAGGACAACCATTGTTCGATGCCATCAAGATATTCATGGTTTTTAAACCAGACTATGAGACATTTGCTATGTTGTTCAGGAGCCTAGGAGAAATGAAGGCGAAGTTTATGGTTCTCCATCGGACAGTACAACATGAAAACATAACAGTCGGGTCAAATGAACTGAGCTTCTGAACTTCTGGTGGTGCCTTTATCTGCCACACTATTAACTTTTATGCCAACCTTACTTTTGTTTTATGGTTGTAATTTGTTTTGTTGCGATACAAAATTTGTTCATAACGTGCAGCCATCGGCTGAAGAAAACAACAAGTCATTTTTGTATAGTGTAGGGTGTTCCCTACATTTGCACTGGTGGCGAACTTTGATGCCCAGTGGATGTAATCTGTGCAATCGCCTTAATAGCCTAGCATTAGTTTTGAGCTTATTTATTTTCTAGTCTTCTTTTTCCCTCGTTTGCTAGTGGCCGCAAAAACCATGGGCCATATATAGACCGTGGTAACCTTGACCCTACTACAGGTCATAGGATCCATCGTCCTCCTACGGGCCATCGGATAAATGGGCCTCCAACGGGCCATAGAATCGGTGGGCCTCGGGACCTCGGATAAATGGGTCCATATGGGCCATAAACGGGTGTAATTTTTATCGGGCCATCACGGTAATGGGCCGTTAACAGGCCGGAAGATAGCAAAGGCTTAATTCTATCACAGGCATAGCAGGTCGTTAATGGGCCTGAATATAGGACAGGATGGAAACAGCACAACGGGTTAACAGGCCACAAACGGGCCGATTCTAACCACGAGGCGAATTTGGCCCATTAGGGGAACATGCCAGTAATGGGCCGGAAAGGAGCCCAAGAACGTATGGGCCGTCAGTAGGCTGAAAGCTAACAGGGGTTGGAAACGGCCCATGTGAATCATGGGCCGTTAATGGTACAATGAAATTTACTATTCATTATGGGCCAGAGTCACCGTGGGCCACTAAAGGGCCTAAAGATACGAAAGGCCTCATATGGGCCGAAAGACGTCGTGGGCCATACATGGGCCAAAAGTGAAACGTGCTGGTGTTATATTCGACAGCCCACATGACATTGTTGGGCCGATTTCGGGAAGGCCCTAACGGGCCATGAGTTACCGGGACATAAAATGGGCTATATGCGAACAGACCGTTAACAGGATTTTCATGGCCCGTCCCGCTAACTTTTGACCAAGTCAAACGGGTTGGCCTTTGTAAGCTAAATGGGCCAGTGTTGGGCCGTCGCACGTGTCGACATATCATAGGCGCCTATCTGACCCAGTGACGAGCTGACACGTGTTTCCTTCGTCCAAAAAGAATTTTACATGTGGAAAATCCCCATTGGTCTGGGCTGTTAACGGGTTATCGGATCCAAAACCGGACCCGCTAGCTTAATGGTAACCCGTTACGGTGCATGCCACATGTCGGTTACACTTGACAAAAGCAGTTCCATGACGCTTCATTTATCGTCATGGAAGTGACACTTATGTGATGATAATTTTGGTATTGTCATGGAACACTTCTAAGACATCACAGGTATGACTATCTTGATTCTATCATAAAATCGTCATGGATGTACATACATGACAGAAAACGTGACCTATTGTGACAAACACATATCATCGCGTAAGTGTATTTTTTTGTAGTGCCTCCTGCCCTGCGTTTATGTGCTGCTCCTCGTCATCATCTCTGCGGGTGGGTTCCTCCCCTGTAAGCTCTGATCTTACCTACGACAGGGTTAGTCGATTGGTTGGTGGTTCATATGTATTCTGTCAAAGTTCGTTGGTGATGTCATGGTTATCGGTTTGGTTATTTTTGGGTACATGTGCACTAGATAGATAGGTTATATTTCTTGGTACTCTGGACCTTGCAGATATGTCATGTTAGAAATGCAAGTCTGTATGTCATGGTCGTGTCCTCAATCTGCAAACGAATTAATCATTGTCTTGTTTTCTGTCCATGTGTAGTCCATAAATATTAACAAAATAGAAATGATCAATTAATAAAAAAGATTAATCCCAAGATTCACTATGTAGTCCATAAAGATTATATGTTTTTCCTATAACAGAAGTATTTCATATCATAGGATAATTGTAGCTCGAAGATCATGGTCATCGTGTTGTTCGTACAGAAACATGAGCCGAATTGCTTGTACAATTAACATAAGACGTAATTTTCCATTAGTGAGCATGGTAATTGGAAATCACTATGTAATGATAAACTAATTAAAGAACTTATACTATTTAGAAATAATTAAAGAATAGTTCATACATTAAACATGAGCCCATGCTGCTGGGGTATGTGAGGGAGTCCTGGATTAAGGGGTATCCGGACAGCCGGACTGTATACATCGTCCGGACTATTGAAGCGTGAAGATACAAGACTCAAGACTTCGGCCCGTGTCCGGATGGAACTCTCCTTGGCGTGGAAGGCAAGCTAGGCGATCCGGATATTGTGTTTCCTTCCTTGTAACCGACTCCATGTAAACCCTAGCCCTCTCCGGTGTCTATATAAACCGGAGAGGTTGGTCCTTGGAAGGCCGATCACAATTACAATCATACCATCATAGGCTAGCTCTTAGGGTTTAGCCTCTACGATCTCCTGGTAGATCTACTCTTGTACTACTCGTATCTTCAATATTAATCAAGCAGGAAGTAGGGTTTTACCTCCATCAAGAGGGCCCGAACCTGGGTAAACATTGTGTCCCTCGCTTCCTGTTACCATCAGCCTTGACGCACAGATCGGGACCCCCTACCCGAGATCCGCCGGTTTTAACACCGACATTGGTGCTTTCATTGAGAGTTCCTTTGTGTCGTCGCCGCAAGGCTCGATGGCTCGTCTCGTCGTCAAGGACAACATTACCTCGGAAGGAGCGCTGGATGTAGGCCAAACTCTCTGACTTGGCGACTTTATCATGGCCGCCCCATCGGCGGTAGCGCCGACGATGGCCTCTCGGGTCCTCAATCATAACCTTCACGTCAGTCTGGAACTCGCCGAACAGATGGATCCGATGGAGCTCTCCTCCCTTAATGAGCTCTTGGATCGCATCGCCGCTCTGGGAATCGCTACAGACTATGACCGGATCGGGCTTAAACCCGACCAAAGGGACATCAGATCCCCACCGGCCACCCATGAGATAGCGGTAGTGGAGGAACCACACACAGATCGCCCCTCGACGTTGAGGACGAATTATGTCCATATCACCAAACTCCTTGAGCCGAATACCTGCTCAAAGGAAGACATGACCCAGGTCCCGGACTTAGAATCGGGCATTGGGCCGAAGAAATTGGGCAGCACTCCGGATCCCGAGCTGTCAGGATCGGAACCTCCCACGCCCCTGGGTATTAGATCGGACCAGAATCTGGATTCAGCTAACAACACCCACCTGGACTTAAACCGTCTCTCCCGCATCAGGCAAGAGCCCCAGGAGACTGTACATCGCTACTGGGCCAGATTCCTCCTTGCGCTTAACAAGGTCAAAGACTGCCGCGAGGAGGACGTAGTCTTACTCTTCTGCAAAAACTGCATGGACAAAGGACTCCTTAATGCTATAAGCCGTCGTGACATAGTACACTTCGCGGACTTGGCAATCATAGTACAGAAGTACTATGCGATGGAAAGCGCCTGGAAAACCCAAACAGAATTTTGGGACAGTACGGCTCTCACCAAGACCTTTGTCCGAACTAAACGGGCGAACTCTTGTAAGTCGGCCGATCCAATTCCCAAGAAACCAAAGCACACCCCAGGGCGGGGAACCGTATTGGAAGAATGGCTCAATGGACCATGTAAACTCCACAGCACTCCGGACACAACACCAACTCATAGCCTTAGAGCATGTTGGATACTCCGGCAGGTTGCAAAAAGTGTCGAGGATCTTCTTGCAAGCCATAAAGCAGAACAACATCCTGCCAACGAGCACAATACAGTATTAACAGTCTTCGATACTTTCGCCTCAAATAATAGGCGCAAGCGAGCTCATCGAAGCTCCGCTGAAATTTGCCTTGTGGCAAAGATAAACCCCTGGAACGACACTGCTATAACTTTCAATGCTAGTGATAAACCTCGATTCCAGACTGTCCGGGCACCGGCCACTTTGGTCCTTAGCCCAATCATGGACGGCTTCCGGCTCACTAAAGTACTCATGGACGGCGAAAGCGGATTAAACTTGATCTATGAAGAAACGCTCAACAAGATGGAAATTGATAAAGGCCGCATTGAGCAAAGCGGCACCACCTTCAGGGGAATCATTCCTAGTCGGGAAGCGAGGTGTGTGGGAAAAGTCACACTCGATGTGGTATTCAGCACCCCGGAAAATTACAGGTCCGAAGAAATCACATTACAAGTGGCTCCTTTTAGCAGCGGATACCACGCCCTTTTAGGGCGGGACACGTTTACGAGCTTTCAAGCCATACCCCATTACGGGTACATGAAGCTTAAAATGCCCGGGCCCAATGGAATCATCACTCTAGCCAGTGATCCGGACGTTGCACTTCGCGCTGAAAACAAAACCGCAGGACTGGCCCTGGAAGCATTATCCGAAGCCCTAGCACCCGAAAAATTAACAACGCTACGGGCCATCGTGGACAGGGACGACGTGATACTCGACAAGCGACCCAAGTCCACCTCATTTAAACCCGCAAACGAGATAGTCAAATTCCAAGTCCATCCAACGGACCCCACGAATACAGCTTCCATCGGGACACAGTTGAGCCCCGCAATGGACGCCGCACTACGAGACTTTTTACGCGAGAATTGGGACATTTTTGCCTGGCACCCATCGGACATGCCGGGCATCCCGCGTGGATTGGCCGAGCATAGCCTTAAAATACTAAAGGGATATAAACCTATCAAACAGACCCTAAGGCGATTCTCAAAGCCCAAACGACAAGAAATGGGGGAAGAGCTAGCCAAGCTACTTGAGGCCGGGTTCATCAGAGATATTAAACATCCGGATTGGTTGGCAAATTTGGTAATGGTACCAAAGAAGGACAAATCCTGGCGCCTATGCATCGACTTCAAAGACCTCAACAAGGCTTGCTGCAAGGATCCCTTTCCCCTCCCTCACATTGATGCCACAGCTGGACATGACTCGCTGTGTTTTCTCAATGCATACTCTGGATACCATCAAATAAAGATGGCAGAGTCTGACCAAGCTACAATAGCTTTCATAACACCATATGGCCCTTTTTGCTTCAACACTATGCCTTTCGGGCTCAAGAATGCCGGCGCAACCTACCAACGCATGATTCAAACATGCCTGGAAAAACAAATCAGCAAAACAGTGGAGGCATATGTGGACGACGTGGTCATAAAAATAAGACACATCAAAACCCTAATAGATGACTTCAGGCTTACATTCGATAACCTCCGGACATACGACATCAAGTTGAATCCGGAAAAATGCGTTTTCGGCGTCCCCTCTGGGAAACTGCTGGGCTTCATTGTTTCCAATAGAGGAATTGAAGCGAATCCGGCAAAAATCCGAGCTTTATCGCAGTTGGCTATAACAACAGACCTCAAGCACATCCAGAAACTAGCCGGATGCGTGGCCGCTTTGAGCCGCTTTATCTCCAGGTTAGGAGAAAAGGCATTACCTCTTTACCGCCTTCTTCGGCGCACTGAACACTTCGTGTGGAAGGATGCAGCTGCGGCCAGACTGGATGAAATAAAGACCTTATTGGCCAGTTATCCAGTACTAACAGCGCCAAATATTGGCGAGCCTATGTTACTGTACATAGCTGCAACACATCAAGTGGTAAGCGCAGTGCTCGTCGTTGAACGAGAGGTGGACGGATACAAATTCCCGCTTCAAAAGCCGGTTTTATTAGGTATCCACGGTCCTCACCCCATGCAAATCCTGATACCCACACTATCAAAAAATAGCATACACGGTCTTCATGGCATCCCGGAACCTGCGACACTACTTTCAAGAGTGTTCGATTACAGTGGCCTCCGAAGTACCACTCAATGGCATAATAAAAAACGGTGACTCTACGGGCCGAATTGCTAAATGGGCTATCGAGCTCCTTCCATTCGACATAATATACAAACCACGGCGAGCCATTAAGTCGCAAGTACTGGCTGAATTTGTCGCTGAATGGATAGAAGCCGAACTCCCTAAAGAGTATGGCGCGTACTCCAACTGGATCATGCACTTTGACGGCTCCAAAATGCTGGCCGGATTGGGAGCAGGTGTAGCCCTGACGTCTCCCACCGGAGACACGGTCCAGTACGTCCTCCAAATATTATACACAGACTCCAACAATGCAGCCGAATACGAGGCGCTGTTGCACGGTCTTCGGCTGGCAGTCTCTATGGGCATCCAATGCCTGGAAGTGCGCGGGGACTCGAACCTCGCAATATCACAAATAAACAGAGACTTTCATGCCAAGGATCCAAAAATGGCGGCCTACCAAAATGTCATACTCAAAATGTCAGCTCGGTTCGAGGGGCTCGAATTCCACCATGTGGCTCGAGAAAACAATCAAGCGGCGGACGTCCTCGCCCGCATCGGCGCCAAACGCGACCCTGTCCCACCTAACATATTCCTGGAAAGGTTGTTCAAGCCATCCGTAGTATGGGAAGGGGAGTCCGGCAATACTAGCACGGATCCGAACACACCCCCAGATTCCGAACCATCAGACACAATCGGAGGCTCTGCCACCAAAATAACATCTTGGGCCCATGAAATCATGGACGTAATCGCCCCGTGGACTGAGCCTTTCTTCGCCTACCTAAATAGGCAGGAGCTCCCCGAAGACCAAAATGAAGCATGCTGCATCGTCCGGCGTTCTAAAGCTTACAAAGTCCACGAAGGGGAACTCTACAAGAAAAGTGCTACTGGAGTGCTCCAAAGATGCATCTCCGAAGAGGAAGGGCGGCAGCTCTTGGCAGAAATCCATGCCGGACTGGGCGGGCACCACACTGCGGCTAGAGCACTAGTCAGCAAGGCCTTCCGTACAGGCTTCTATTGGCCGACGGCCTGAGCAGATGCACAGGACCTTGTCCAACATTGTGTCGGTTGCCAGCTCTTCGCCAATCAGAGTCATATGCCCCCTACCGCTCTACAAACAATCCCCATAACTTGGCCCTTCGCGGTCTGGGGGCTGGATATGGTCGGACCTCTTAAAGGGGGAAGCCATAAGGAAAAATACTTATTGGTCATGGTGGACAAGTTCACCAAATGGATAGAAGCCAAACCAGTCAAAACGTCCGAATCCGGACCAGTAATAGACTTCATATCCGGGGTCGTACACCGCTACGGTGTCCCTCACAGCATCATCACTGATAATGGCTCAAATTTCATAGCCGATGAAGTGAAAACTTGGTGCAGAAAAATGGGAATTAAGCTTGATTACGCTTCCGTCTACCATCCCCAAACAAACGGCCAGGTAGAGCGGGCAAATGGTCTCATCATGAGCGGCATCAAACCCAGACTAGTGCGATCCTTGTCAAAGTCAGATACGCACTGGGTCAAAGAGCTCGACTTCGTACTCTGGGGGCTGTGGACCACGCCGAATCACACTACCGGATATACACCATTTTTTATGGTATACGGCACGGAAGCGGTACTACCCTACGACATAATACATGATTCGCCACGCATACGCATGTACGGAGAGAAGGAAGCCGAGTTAGATTGGCAGGATAACTTGGATGCCCCGGAGGAGGAGCGCGACATCGCAAAAGCCTGCTCCGCATTCTATCAGCAGCAGGCTCGACAATATCGGCGAGCTTGTTCTACGCCTACCGGAGAATAAGAAGGACAAGCTCAAACCCAAGTGGTAAGGTCCCTTCGTCATTGACAAAGTTCTCACTGGAGGAGCATACCGCTTACGTAACGCATCCCATAATAGACTCGAGCCGAACCCATGGAATGCGGCTAGAGTCCGGAGATTCTACGCCTAACACCGAACTCAGTGTTCGTCTCCTTACCCCTCCTTTTTAATTATGCTCCCCCCTTTTTCCTTTCTCGACCTTTTTTCTCTTCACGCAAGTATTTAATACAGTGCGGACTCCCGGATCAATCCGGCCGCACTATGTGTGTAAGGAATACCTCGGGGCTTCCTATTCGGAAGCTAAACATAATTACTTTAAATGGCTTCTTGCCCACCACATATGCATTCTTTTTCCATATGTGCCTTTTCTTCACCATAATATGCATCGATATGACTTAAGATGTGGCTAAGCTGGGTTGCCTGGCTCTTGTGTTTATGCCCTACGTTCCCGTTAATTCGGCTAGGGCATAAGGGGAGCACCTCTGCGATTGTTACTGCCGGTTCTGCCGGATGTGTACCTCAGATTGGGTGAAGCCGAAAGCTAGTTTCCTTAAGAGAATATTCGATCGGTGAACAAAGGATGTATTCGCTTATTACAACGTAAATCCCCAGAAGTTTTGTATCCTGCACCATCGTTCACAGTCCGGACATGTGCATTGTCGCATGCGTACCCAGGGAAAGGAACCCCTAACGGAACTATTCTCCCTGGAAGATGTTTCTTACTATCCATGTAATATAACATAACTAGTTGGGTACTTGTCTGTTCAAGCACTTATGACCCCTACGCCTTGTTTCCACGCATAACCTGATTTTGCATAACTGAGTGGGTATTCGGACACACCCCAGATTGTAGGATCCGGGGACTGAAGCGAAAAGGTCCGCCATGACAAATGATTTTAATCCGGCTAGGGACTAATTATGTCCATTGAATTACACAGTCACTTGGACTGACTATATTCCTCCTCTATACCATCCAACAGGCTATCTAGCTTACAATCCTGTTGACAATACTTGGCGGCTAACGCTACCTGGTCATACACCAGACACACGGGAATTTCTTGCCCATCGGGCCCTGCCGGTCCTACTTCGGCCATATGGTTCGCGTCCAGCTTGGTGTAGCGCGTCTTCACCATAGCCCAGGCTTCTCTTGCACCTTGCCGGCAAGCTGACATCTTCCACAACCGGAAGCGCCGCCTTGATCCTTGAAGCATGTCCACAAGCTCCCCCATGCCATTCGGCAGTAAGCTTGATGGACACAAGGCCCGAGCAACACCCTGCATCACTTGCCGAGCTCGCTTGTGCAGTTGCGAGAGGTTTTGCAGTAAATCACTTGCAGAGGAGGGCATACCCTCCTCAGGGTGACCCGTTAACATTCCTGCAAGCAAAATTCTTTCAATATACCTCCTCGCTGAACTATACTACAGTTCGTCTATGCACTTACCATAAATGTTGTGTCGAAGCCTTTTGTTCTCCTTCACGGAGTCCGCCGGCTGAGCCCAGACGTCTTTTAACTCCACGTCCAGCTGGACTTTGGCATCTTGAAGATTGTTCTTCTCCTGCCTAACTTGCGTAAGAATGCGCTCGCCAGCCTTTAGCTGTCCTTTGAGATGCGAATCGTCATCTCTTACGTCCTTCGGATTCAGCCCGGGATTGTCTGCGGAATTCTCTGTTAGACTTGTTATACCAACCATTTACTAACTGGTGCATCTTCGTACAGTTGAGACAAATGTTACCAGATGAGGCCTTCTGGGATTCCTCTAACTTGGCAACCGTGTCCCTCAGCTGGGCCTTGCATTCCTCCAGCTCCTGAGCCAATTGTTCATTCTTCTCTACAAGGACATGTGCATAAATTGATCCTTCAAACAGTTGTTCCAACTATTTCAAGTCTCAGGGGCTACTGCTATACATACTTATCAAAATTTCTTACCCGTATATCTTTGGTATACTGGTTCGTCGCTCGGGCAAGCCCGCCTTGAGCAGTTCGGATGTATGCGTCTGCCGAATTGAAGGCATTAAATGCCTCTTCGGAAAAGATGTTGTTCCGAAGCACGGCCTGTCGGCACCGGTGATTCATGGCGCTCTCTACCTCGGAGTTTGTGGCCGAGAGAATATCTGCGTCCTCTGTCGGAGAACTATGCGGCATCGGCCCCGTGTTTGCCTCCGCTCTCGAAGCCGGTTCTGGAACCCGGCTGGTGGAGGCGTGATTGGCGGGATCCCCGGATATAGTCCGGCTATTCCTCTTCCTACCAGAGACAAAGGGCGCTGTTATACTTCAAATACTATAATCGCAGGACAAGTTTTTACTTTACCTCTACAGTGGTGTGTCGACCCTCACCGCCTTCCTCTTGAGCCTGCCCGATCCGGACGCCCGTGGTCGACGAGTCCCTAGGGGCTCGGCCCCGTGCTTCGACCGTCGTCTCTGCAAACATCACGACACCTCAAGGGTAAGGCATAATACCTGAGAGGAGTCCTCTTCAGAGGATAGGGTTTTCAATTCGGCTTACACGTGACACAGGGAGAAGTCGAGGATAGTCGGCAATAATGGCCATTGGGGCACCATCACAGCTCGCTTGATAAAATACCCCGTTGACAAGCTCCACAGTAATATCCGGATCTTCTTTGAGTCCTGTATCTAGGGCCCTTCCTGGGTCCTCTGGCTGCGAGGAGGGGCTGAAGATTCCTTCTACGGCCCTCCTCAGTTCCTGCTCGGAAACATCGATGCGGGTAATCTTAGCAGAGAACGCTAAAGTAAGTAAAGCAGGGAAAGGAGTGACGACTTACCCACTCTGGGGGGTTGTAAATGGAGAATCCGTCCCGCGGTTTAATGCGAAGGAATTCTTCCTCTTCCCCTTTGTAAAAATCGGACAATATCCTTGCCAGAGCGGTGGCGGAGTCCAGACCCTTACAGTCGCAGCGGGTGGCGTCGTCTTCCCCGTTGAAGTGCCACATGGGCTTCCCCTGATATTGAAGTTGTTGCACTCCCCGCATTATGCATATTTCCATGACCTCGACTATCGTCAGTCCAGATTTGGCCAGTAACTTTATCATGCTCATCAGGAAATGTATTTCCCTGGTATCCTCTTCTTGAGGGCCCCGGGTGCGCCAGCTTAGACGCGCTCTCGGCGGAGCGTTACTGAACTTGGGGAGACCTGTCCGGACTGGATCCGGAAGGGGAACGTCATCAATGTAAAACCACTCTGAAGGCCAGTTCTCTGGTGCCTTCTTGGGAGTGCTAGATAGGTATCTGGTTTCAGCAATGCGCCATACTTCGGCCCCGCCCACTTGACATAGGGATTCTCCCTGGTTGCGGGGGACAAGGCAGAATAGCTTCTTCCATAACCCGAAGTGGGGCTTGCAGCCTAAAAATAGCTCGCAAAGGGCAAGATACCCTGCTATGTGTAGTACGGAGGCAGGGGTAAGGTTGTGCAACTGGAGGCCGTAGAACTCCAGGAGCCCGTGAAGGAATGGGTGGATGGGAAACCCGACGCCCCTTAGCAGATGCGGGATGAGGCATATTTGCTCCTCTGGAGATGGATTTGGAGATCCCTCCGCTTGTTCCCCTCCATTATAAGTGGCTATTCCGGATCGGACGGGGAGCATGAACGCCGGTGGGAGAAACCCTTGAGTTTGTAACTCTATCAAACGGCTATGAGGAACTGACACTCTTCCCAATCCCCTGGCTTGGAGCAAGGAGAGCGAGCAGAAGAGCTGCGACGGCTGGCCATGTTGGAATGGTTTCTTTCGGAACGCTTTGTTGGATGCTTGCTCGAGGGGGAGAGTGAGGTTTGGATCTAAGAATCCCCGTATCTTCAAATAGATGGTCAGCCCGAAGGATTGAGGGTGGCGAATGCAAAAATGCCCCGGCTCCTCGCATTCGCTCGACACGTGGAGATGGTCATTATTGAGGCACTGAAGCCGAGGAACACAAACATTGATGGGAAGCCGGACACTATTCATCATAACAGGTACTTTGGAGTATTCGGAGATGGAACCCGCCTTGCAATGCCGAAGACAAGACTGCGCGTCGGACTCATTGTCATTGAAGCCTGGTTCAGGGGCTAGTGAGGGAGTCCTGGATTAAGGGGTATCCAGACAGCTGGATTGTATACATCATCCGGACTATTGAAGCATGAAGATACAAGACTCAAGACTTCGGCCCTTGTCCGGATGGAACACTCCTTGGCATGGAAGGCAAGCTAGGCGATCCGGATATTTCGTTTCCTTCCTTGTAACTGACTCCATGTAAACCCTAGCCCTCTCCGGTGTCTATATAAACCGGAGAGGTTGGTCCTTAGAAGGCCGATCACAATTACAATCATACCATCATAGGCTAGCCCTTAGGGTTTAGCCTCTACGATCTCGTGGTAGATCTACTCTTGTACTACTCGTATCTTCAATATTAATCAAGGAGGAAGTAGGGTTTTACCTCCATCGAGAGGGCCCGAACCTGGGTAAACATTGTGTCCCTCGCTTCCTGTTACCATCAACCTTGACGCACAAATTGGGACCCCCTACTCGAGATCCGTCAGTTTTGACACCGACAATATGTGCCATGCTCGACACATTTGATTTTCTGAGGTTGTCTTAAAGTTTGTTAACGCGCAAGCAATGCCCCTGAACCCCATTCTCCCCCCATCCGGCAGTGTGCTGGATGTCGTCCTCCTTGACGCGGCCATCCCCGATGAGCTCTCTTGGTCGGAGGAGATGGAGCAGCAAGGCCTCCTATCCTCCAGCGCATGGACCGATGGATGCATCCTCCTACTCTCCTAGCTTGGTGAGCTTCCCCTCTCTCCCCTTACCCCAGATCTAGATGATACTTGCAATTTTGCAGCTATATATGAAACAAATCAGATCTTGGTTCAGTTTTGTATGTGTTGATTTGATTAAACCTTGACTGAAACCAAAGCATCACGTTTGGATGTTTGATTTTCATTAGTATGCAATACTTGTTGGTTCAAGCAAATTGCTTGATACAATTGTACCTGGGGAATCTCTGTATGGTTCAAGCACTGGCACAATCTATGTACTTTCTAGAACATAGGATAAATCGAAGCACAAAATGTTTTAAAGATACACATGTACAATTTCAGAGATGAGCAGTAGTGAAGTATGAAGCTACACGTTCAGTTAGTAACCTAGCACGGAATGTTCATGTAAATGGGGTTCATTTCTTTTACATACATGTATCACAATATATGCAGGCATATTCATCACTAGATGGTTAACACATCAAGTAGTGTGCATCTATGCATGCAATGCCACTGATTCTACATCCAAAACTTTTTTGTAAGAACGTGGGCTGCCATTTCATACAGAAATGAGCTCCACCGTGTACCTGTGCGGGTGTGGCTGGGCACGAAGCGTGAGTGCGTGCACCTATTCTCTTCATGTACGTACACCACCTACGTGGATGTGTGTGAGAGAGATAAAAACCTAGAGAGAGATCGTGTGTGGGTTCGTGAGTGTTTTGGGGGGTGCCTGAGAGATAGATAGGGAATATGTGTCGATAATATCTCAAACAAAAAATGTAACATATGCAATATGTGTGAAACAGAGGCCTGGATATATCATATATAGAGGGGCGATCCATGAGAAGAAAGTGGAGGTATCATCGGATGAGATATCCATAGAATCAAAGAGAGGGATGAAGTGTGTCTATGTGCGCGATCGATAAAGAGTGCCATCGAATTTGTGTGTGCCCACATCAGAGATATAGGGTGGTTGGCCTACTGGAATGTGAGAGGGGATAGGTGCAGTTTGTCTCTGTGGCATGGATACCTACCTACAGCATTCGACTATCGGTGTGTGGGGGTGGCGGGTGAGGGAGTCCTGGATTAGGGGGTATCCGGACAGCCGGACTATATACTTTGGCCGGACTGTTGGGGCGTGAAGGTACAAGACTCAAGACTTCGTCCCGTGTCCGGATGGGACTCTCCTTTGCGTGGAAGACAAGCTTGGCGATCCGGATAGTAGATTTCCTTCTTTGTAACCGACTCTGTGTAAACCCTAGCCCCCTCCAGTGTCTATATAAACCGGAGGGTTTGGTCCGTATAGGGACGATCAAGACAATCATAATCATCATAGGCTAGCTTCTAGGGTTTAGCCTCTACGATCTCGTGGTAGATCAACTCTTGTAATACTCATATCATCAAGATCAATCAAGCAGGAAGTAGGGTTTTACCTCCATCGAGAGGGCTTGAACCTGGGTAAAATATTATGTCCCTTGCCTCCTATTACCATTAGCCTTAGACGCACAGATCGGGACCCCCTAGCCGAGATCCGCCGGTTTTGATACCGACATTGGTGCTTTCATTGAGAGTTCCTCTGTGTCATTGCTGCAAGGCTCGATGGCTCCTTCAATCATCAACAACGCGGTCCAGGGTGAGACCTTTCTCCCTGGACAGATTTTTGTGTTCAGCGGCTTCGCACTGCGGGCCAATTCGCTCGGCCATCTAGAGCAGATCGACAGCTACACCCCTGGCCGTCAGGTCAGGTTCGGAAACTTGAACTATACGGCCGATATCCGCGAAGACTTGATCTTCGACGGATTCGGGCCTACGCTAGGAGCGCCGAATAGTTATGATGAGCACGGCTTAGACCTGTTGTCAGACAATACTCGGGATATCGTGCCTGCAGGATCCCCGGACCTAAATCCGGGGCAGATTGCGTCGTCCGAAGACGGGTGGATGGACTCCGCCCCAGAGACCGCACACTCATCATCAGTAGAGCCAAACACAGACTTCATACCCAGGGAAGCCTATGTCTCCGGACCCCTGGAATTGTGTCCGGGCGTAGGCCCCAGACCGCGCGCCCCCAAGCCCGTTGATTCTGGCTGGGCTCCAGTAATGGAATTTTCTGCCGCGGATATCTTCCAGCACTCGCCCTTTGGTGACATGCTGAACTCATTAAAGTCTCTCTCCTTGTCAGGATACTCTTGGCCAAACTATGTCCGGCTCAAAGGGGAAGAAGGCGACGAAGAAATTCGTTGCCCACCCACCACCCACTTCATAGCCACTGTCGACAACGTAACAGACATGCTTGACTTCGACTCTGATGACACTGGCAGTATGGACGTCGGCGCAGGAGACGATTCAGAACTACGAACCACGGGGGGTTGGACTGCCACCTCATCATATGATATATACATGGTGGATACTCCTAAGGAGGACGATGGTGACGGAACGAAGGATAAAACCCCTGGACAAAAGACAAAACGACGGCGCAGACACCGCTCTAAGTCCAGCCACAGTAAAAGTAGCGATAATAGCGCTAGAAAGATCGACACCCCAGTCAACTCTGAAGGCAACAACGACCATATGGACCCAGCGATAGAGCAGGATGAGCCAGGTCACGCCGAACACAGCCCAGAGCAGACGCCCAATCACAGTGATCCCGAGGGACGAACTCATCAAACGGCCCTGGGAATGGAGCACAGTCCGGACGACGATGCATTCATCATCCCGGAAACATGCTTGGAACGAGATAACCTCCACAGAAGGCTTATGGCCACTGCAAGAAGTCTAAAGAAGCAGAAGCAAAATCTTAAAGCCGCATAGGAAACGCTCAATCGCAGATGGAATAAAGTACTAGACATTGAAGAAAAGTACGGAAACGATCACCAAACAAAGAGCTATCCAAAGCGCAAGCTGCTACCAGAATTCGACGACGAGGCTGTTCCACCGAAGAACAATACGACCAATAGGCCGAACCAACCACTTCGTAACCGCAATAGAGTAGCTACTGATGCCGCACACGATTTACGTGAGCTCCTGGATAAAAAGGCCGGCGCGACCAGGTCCATCTATGGATCTAGAAGACATGCCCCGGCGCAGTACTATGGTCACCAAAACGATCAGACTGATCGGATAACAGTTCGGAATCAGCACCGGACACAACAACAGTCGACAGCATGCCACAACACGTCCAGATACATAGGGGCTGCTCACCCTCTGTGATTCACCGAAGAGGTGCTAGACCACGAATTTCCACAGGGTTTTAAACCTGTGAACATAGAGGCATATGACGAAACGACAGACCCTGAGGTCTGGATTGAGGATTTTATCCTGCATATCCACATGGCTCGTGGGGATGACCTCCATGCCATCAAATATCTTCGCCTCAAATTGAAGGGACCAGCTCAGAACTGGTTGAAAAGCCTCCCCAAAAATTCAATCGGAAGTTGGGAGGAACTCGAGGATGCTTTCAGGGCCAATTTTCAAGGGACCTATGTCCGACCTCCGGACGCGACGATTTAAGTCACATAATTCAACAGCCCGGAGAGTCCGCCCGCAAGCTTTGGAACAGATTCCTCACTAATAAGAATCAAATTGTCGACTGCCCGGATGCCGAAGCCCTAGTAGCCTTCGAGCACAGTATCCGGGACGAGTGGCTCGCCAGACACCTCGCCCAAGAAAAGCCAAGAACAATGGCAGCCCTAACAAGCCTTATGATCCGCTTTTGCGCGGGTGAAGATAGCTGGCTGGCCCGTAGAGGCACCAGCGACCCAAGTAGATCCAAAATCAGGGATGGCAATGGGAAGCCACGACGCAATAAAAACAAATGTCGAAACAAGGAAGAAAGTCCAGACAACACAATGGTCAATGCCGGATTCAGGGGCTCTCGACCCAGTCAACAAAAGAAGCCACTTAAAGGAAGCAAAGAAGGACCGTCCGGCCTGAACAAATTCCTGGATAGACTGTGCCAAATCCATGGCATCCCCGAAAAACCTGCGAACCACACTCACAGAGAATGCTGGGTCTTTAAGAAGGCCGGCAAATTAAATGCCGAACACAAGGGAAGGGAAACACCAAGTGAAGACGAGGATGAGCCTCGCCAGCTGAACACTGGGGGACAGAAAAAATTCCCACCAGAGGTAAAAACAGTAAACATGATCCACGCGACTCACATACCCACGAGAAGGCGCGAACACGTGCTCCGAGACGCATACGCTATAGAGCCCGTCGCACCCAAACTTAACCACTGGTCGGCCTGCCCGATCACTTTTGATCACAGGGACTACCCGACTAGTATTCGGCACGGAGGATCAGCTGCCTTGGTGCTCGACCCAATAATCGACGGATACCATCTCACTCACATCCTCATGGACAGCGGCAGTAGTCTTAATCTAATATACCAGGACACTGTCCGCAGGATGGGGATAGACCCATCCAGAATCAGCCAAAGTAACACCACCTTTGAAGGGGTGATACCAGGTGTTGAAGCCCACTGCAGGGGCTCCCTCATACTAGAGGTAATATTCGGTTCCCCAGGCAACTCCAGAAGCGAAGAACTACTCTTCACCATCGCCCCCTCCAAAGCGGCTATCATGCATTGCTTGGGAGAGTGGCCTTCGCCCGCTTCAACGCAGTACCGCACTACGCCTACCTTAAACTCAAGATGCCCGGTCCACGTGTTGTCATCACCGTTAACGGAAACACAGAGCGTTCCTTACGTGCGGAAGAATACATGATGGCTCTAGCAGCCGGACTCTAAGCAGCCTCTAATACCAGAAAGCATGATTGGTCGTTAAGACCACGGACACGGTTAGACGAGTCCGGCAGCCCAGATAAACCTGATCTAGGTGCCACACATGTAATCCCATAGAGGACACCATGGGCTATAGATAGTTAATAAAGCCCAATTCTTGGCCTGACCTTATTAACAGGCCAATGTCTTACACTTTTACTATCCATTAGTGATAGCCAAGTTTTAGCACGCTTACGTCATACTCTTCTACACGAGTTTTTCTTTTTACAGACAGCATTCGTGCGACACCCTCCCAGGACACAGCACAACGGGGACAAAGGCGCAGACGTGCAACAGGGCCCTGCTCAAAGGTTTCTCTTTAGATTAAGCCCCTGTGTAAACCTTCTTTATTGTCTCTTGTTGCTTACACATCCCATGGGTACTACACCCACAGAGGATACTGCCGTTATTGGCATTTCGTCACGACATACTAATGCACGTACTTGGGAATACAGGGTTCATAATAAAGGGCGTTACTCAGCCCAGTATATGTTATAAAGTCCGAATACCTTCGGGAGTGTTCGGCGTCGCGAGTTTGGCCTTATATGCATCAGCTCCGAATCATGTCCTTGGTCAAATGTTGGGTTTGCCGCCTTATGTTCCATTCTTATCGGCTAAGGCGGCCAAAGGAGAACTACTGCGATTGTGCCCTGGTTATTCCGGATGAGCACCTTAGTAGAGAAAGCCGAAAACTGACTGTCATGATATAGCGAGAGCATGTTCAACCACTCGAAGACTTATCGGAACCTTTAGGGTTCCTCCGCATTAACGAAGGACCGTTTACCGGTCATGTACACACGCGCCCGGATTCGGATGCACGCAAAGGTACAAGGGGCTACATAGTAGCCCCACCATCAAACTCCTATGGCTAAGTGAAAGTGTTAAAGCTATATAGTCTGGTTGCCTAGTTCGACGTGCGATCACCTCCTTAATGGACCAAGACGTTGGATCAAGTGTGATTACGCATATTTTCGCGAACACCCCCGCATTATATGCGTGGGGGCTGAAGCCAACGACTGCTAACTTTCAGAATTGCATATATACATAAAATGGCCGCACAGGAGGCACAATAACACTTTCGGGCGAAAAGTATAAACATAGCCTCCATAATTAAAATAACATTGTTTTTACAATGACACGATTTGTCACTCGAACATGACATTCTTCGAGCACTGAGCCTCTATTAAGCGAGCACCTCTACTACTTGCTCCAAATAGTGCTCGGTCGGATCCTGGCCTCCCGCCGGATTCTGGGTCACAACAATGGTGGCCTCCATATCTGTCCAATATGCTTTAACGCAGGCAAGAGCCACCCGTGCACCCTCTATCCACGTCGACCTCTTCATGGCATCGATCCGCGATACGGCACCAAGGAATTGTTGCACTAAACCAAAATAAGTGTCTGGCTTAGGCCCCTTCGGCCATAGATGGTCTATTACAGACCGCATTGCAAGTCCAGACAGTCTATGGAGCTCGGCCACAGCAGCCATCCTCTCACTCAACGGCAATGTACGCGTTGGAGCACTGAATTGCGACTAGAAAAGATTTTCCACTTCATTATCTTTTTGATCCTCGAAAAACTTGGCCGCATCAGTCGTACTCTTCGCCAAATCCGCATAGGCGTCTGCAAGACTCCAGCATCGATCCAGAGGAGCGTACTTCGGATCTAAAAACTTCATCCGCAACAAATAAGGGTTTCCAGCCATGATTTCTCCGGCCTGTCAAAGCTCCTCCCGCGCATCCCTAATCTCGGAACGCGTCTCCTTGGCCGCATCAAGGGACTTTTTCAGGTCAGCCGAATTAGCCTTATTATCTTTTTCAAGGAGCTCATACCGGTCGGCGGCATTTTTTAGCTCCACAGCCATCTCGGCTATTTTGTCTTCACTTCGGCGACGAGCAGCGTGTTCGGCTCTCAACTCTTTGGCCACCTTTAGGGCAGCCGCATTGCTAGCCCGGGCTTGTTCCTTGGCCAGGGCAAGCTCCGCCCTCAGGGCTTCCACGGCAGCAGCTCCGTCTATAGTCCAAGCATATAACATTAACATTATGCTCCTCTCAGTTTTTCCTATAACAAATAAGGAAAGCAGAGAACATACCTTGCGACTCGTTAAGCCGCTCGTTCACAAGTGTGATATCGGCATCAATAACTCCAATCTGTCGCCTCAGTTCGGCGACTTCAACAGAACGGTCGGCTGCCGGACCCTTAGCCACCTGTGCATAAAACACAGTATGCTCATTATTCAATGATGTGATCCTCCGTTTGCCGCCTTGGGCTGGCAACCAGAGTCTTAGGGGCTACTATCCATATGGAGCACACCTAGCGCGTGCGCCATAAATCAAGAATTACGTATTTCATTTCATACCTCAAAGCCTCTGAGCAGGCTCGTAAAAGCTTCATTCAACCCTCTTGTGGCGGATGAAATCTTCTTAAGCACCGTGCTCATTAATGAACGATGATCCTCTAAGAGGGCAGCTCTCTCCAGAAGGCCCGACAGCGTATCCGGCCGGTCTCCGAACTGTGCCGGACCTTCCTTATCGCCCCCCGTGGGAGCCAAACGCTCCGGACTCAGGGCGGCCGAAGTACTAACTTCTAGCCTCGGCAAATCCGGACTCCTCCGTGACGACATCTCGGGGTCGCCCGCCCCATGAGGCGGAGAGGTTGGTGGGGTTTCACTCTCCATAATCTCCGGAAGGAGATCCCCCGAAGATGAACTCTATCGAGAAGAGCTGCTAGCCGGACTGCAAAGAATGGATCCTGGTTACTGTTCTTGGAGGAGGACGCACTAAGCTTTGTATTTACAATTAACTTACAGCTCGGCTGAGGGCTGGCCCGTTTGCGGGCATGGCGCGGTGAAGACGCCCTTTGGGGCAGGGCCCCTTGGTGAAGTTTTCTTCCCCTGTCTGGGCGTCTCCGTCTCCAAGTCTTCGGAGGCGGCCCTCTTCTTACCGCGAGGGGAGGAGACCTTAGATTCCCCTCCCCGACTATCCTCCTCTGGGGAGGTAGAAATTCCCCCGGTTTGGATGTGCAATGTGTGAAGTTATGCTTCTCTATTCTTCCCTTCGCCTTTCCCCGAGGGCACTTTACTTAGCACACGACCAAGCATCTTGGCTATGGCGGGACTTGGTGAGCCTTCGAGAAGTGGCGTCGGACACCTGATTCTCTCCGCCTTGCTGAGCCATTCCTGGACATGAAGGATTTTCCGAATAATATTATGAGAAATATAAACGAAGTGTTCGGTTTATGGGTTACTTACTTGGATATCTGGGCGATTGCAGCTCAGGCCCGCATCCTCGGTGGTGTCCGGACACTTTACTTGTGGTCCGAAGAATAACTTACACAACCCTTCGAGCGTCAGGCCGAAGAAGTGCAGAATAGTCCGCGGACCTTCCGGATTGAACTCCCACATCCGGAGAGGCCGACATTTACACGGCAACATCCGTCGGACTAGCATTACCTGAATTATGCTGACTAGGCTAATGTCCCTATCAAGAAGCTCCCGGATACCGCTCTGCAATGTTGGTACATCATTAGCAGACCCCCAATCACATCCTACATTGGTCCATGACGCCAGTTGAGGAGGAGGGCCCGAACGGAAGTCGGGAGCAGCCACCCACTTTGTGCCTCTGGGAGCCGTGACGTAAAACCACCTCCGCTGCCATAGATCGGACACCTCTGGGAAGGAGCCCTCTGGCCATGGGGCGTCGGTGTTCCTACTTATTACAACACCTCCGCACTCTACGTGTCGCCCCTCAATCATCTTCGGCTTCACGTTGAAGGTCTTGAGCCATAAGCCAATGTGCGGAGTGACATGGAGAAAAGCTTCGCACACGATGATGAACGACGAGATGTGAAGGATGGCGTCCGGACCTAGATCATGAAAATCTAGCCCGTAATAGAACATGAGCCCTCTCACAAAGGGATCAAGGGTGAAGCCTAAGCCGTGGAGGAAGTGAGAAACAAATACGACGCTCTCGTTGGGCTCGTGGGTAGGGATGACCTGCCCTGGAGCAGGAAGCATGTGCTTGATGTCGGCGGTCAGATATCCGACCTCCCTAAGCTTCGCAATGTCCTCTTTTGTGACCGAGGAGGCCATCCACCGGCCTTGAAGGTTGGATCCAGACATGATTGAGGATCTGAGGTGCTTGAGCTTGGGCTTCGGGTGTTAGAACTCGAGATGCGAAAAGGCGCGAGAGTGGTGGAAAAGAGGGATAGGCCTCAGCCCCTTTATAAGGGGGGTGAATATCAAGCGTCTGCGACGTAACCGCTTGGGACTTGCCTAAAAACACGGAGTCATACTAACAGGCGTTGTGGGGTTGCACGCGCCCGTATTGATGGAAGATCCCGCGATAAGGGGAACACGATCTCTGCTTTGGCGAGGTGCGCCAATAAGACCGCCTCGCGACGCGTGTCGAGGCAGGCCAAGAAAAACTGGTTCATATTGGGTCGGGCCACGATGCAGGAGCATGCCGTACAAAAATCGTCTGCAGATCAAGATTTATGAAGTGCTATGCTCTCTACGGTGATGTGTGGAAATTATCTCGCAAAGCCAGACACAATCATCAATCTACTTTGGAATGTTTAGAGATGGAACCCGCCTTGCAATGTCGAAGACAATCTACGCGCCCGACTCATCATCATTGAAGCCTGGTCCAGGGGCTACTGAGGGTGTCCTGGATTAGGGGGTATCCGGACAGCCGGACTATATACTTTGGTCGGACTGTTGGGGCGTGAAGGTACAAGACTCAAGACTTCGTCCCGTGTCCGGATGGGACTCTCCTTTGCGTGGAAGACAAGCTTGGCGATTCGGATAGTAGATTTCCTTCTTTGTAACCGACTCTGTGTAAACCCTAGCCCCCTCCGGTGTCTATATAAACTGGAGGGTTTGGTCCGTATAGGGACGATCAAGACAATCATAATCATCATAGGCTAGCTTCTAGGGTTTAGCCTCTACGATCTCATGGTATATCAACTCTTGTAATACTCATATCATCAAGATCAATCAAGCAGGAAGTAGGGTTTCACCTCCATCGAGAGGGCCCGAACCTAGGTAAAACATTGTGTCCCTTGTCTCCTGTTACCATTAGTCTTAGACGCACAGATCGGGACCCCCTACCCGAGATCCGCCGGTTTTGACACCGACAGTGGGGGGTAGAGACCTAACTATAGAGGTAGAACAGCTGGTATATGTGTGGAGGAGGAGAGAGACCTACCTTATGTATTGAGGGAGATCGATCGGCATCCATGCATATGTGTAGGATAGGAATAAGGTTGGGAGAGAGATAGAGCTTCTCACAAATGGTGGGAGAGGCCTTCTAGACAAACGGAGGGCACACCTGCAATATCAATAAGAGAGGGGATGCCTGCCTGTCTGTGCACGTGCGCGTGAGAGACGGGTCAGGAGGCATGCACGAATGATGAGGTGGGACGATATTGTTGTGGTAAGCAGACATAACTACAAAGGAAGATCAATCGTCCTGTGTTGGAGAAAGGGAGAGATATACCTTGTGAGGTACATCAATCGATGCGTAGGGAGATCGATTGATATACATGCATGCATGTGCTAGAAGCAAATAAGGCCCAGAGAGAAGGATGGAGAGAGAGGGATGCGGCTACGAGGTGGTGCGAGAGGCCTACTATATTGAGGGGGAAGGAGTGTGCAAGCATGATATTGATGAAAAGAGGGGCGGGAGTGTGCAGATGTGTGGAACCATATTAGACAGAGGGGGCATGGACAGTGAGAAGAGAAGAGGGAAAGCTTGTGTTTGAGGTAGGCACACCTGGCTAGAGAGGTATATCAATCGATGTGTGCCAGAAAGAAGGAGTTGGGGGACCTACACACACCATGGGTGAACGACCTAAAATAAATGACAAATGTGCACAATGGAGCTAGAGAATGATGAGGGAGGGTGAGAGGGAGGCGGGCGTGTGCATGCACGAGAGAAAATTAGCACTAGCTACGAAGATGAGAGCATTGTGTGGGTGTAAAAGACGAATAGAGATCATAATTCATTATAAAACTATATTCAAATATTTGAACAAGAGATCATAGTGTTTTAAACCTACGCATGCATGATTATATATAATGGTGCTACGCATGGTGTGGTTATGAACATGTTATACTACATACGATATATAGAACATTTATTTCAATTTGTGATAATGTGTGGCTTTTGCAGCTCGGGGCTAAATACTTGTCATAATGTAGGGCGGGGCACTATACTTTGTGTGATAAATACAGTGTACATATGAAACATGGTTTAAATTATGAAGATCTAGCTAGTACTTCAAATGTACTACTATTTGGAATCAACATCAAGTGTATTCAAAAAAATTAATTTGAGTTCATATATATAGTACACATAGTTCATATCTAACTCTATAGTAATCATGTAGTGTTTTGTTAAGATAATATACAAATGATGGTTTAACTTGGCAGCAATCATGATTACAAATTCTTATTCAAATAGAGAAACGAATTTAAATTTAGTTCAAATTGCAGTGGTAGTATAGACATTCAAAATGCACTAAAATGTTCGTATGAGTAGGTTACATGCGTTATACGGCCAGCAAAAAAATTTAATTGGACATAACATGGATTCATAGCTTTGAATAGCACTTGTACAGTAAAACGGGACAAGAATCTCTTTGTGTGGTGCGAATATTTTTTTATTTTTTCGTTGAGGGAAGTGCGAATTGATTTGGCACATACGTTATTACACGTTAGGCTTGTCCCTAAATTTCAACCCGCGCCTTGTTATCCTAAAAATTCAGATATCGTCCTCCCAAAACTTGCACCTTCACAACCAACGCCTTGCTATCCCGAAATTATAACGCATGCGAAATCTCCCTACAGCTTCCAAATCCCAACACACAAAATCCCCCTTCTAACCCTGACTCGAAAGGGCCGCTAGTTCAAATCGGTGGGGGTACTTTTGTAACACACCCTACATTTTGGACAAGCGCGTCCCTAAGCCATGGTTTCCCGCTCCCATCACCTCCTTTACGCCATTCAAAATCCCAGGCCACCATAACCTCTCTGCTCCAGCCGTAAAACCCCACCCTCCTCCGTCTGCCACCCCACCGCTACCCAGCCGGAGCCTCTTCCCCGATGACGTCATCCATCACAAAAGCTTGACGTCCCTCATCCACCTCCTTGAATGAGGGTCTGTCATCATCTCGTCGTCCCACCGGTTCAGCCGCCCCGTCCTCCACCTCTAAGGAGCTGCTTCGATGATCGCCTCGACTATCGCAGTCGATCCATCGCCACAGCGCTGCCTTAACCTACTCCACCGGAACAACAACATCCTCACCAACTCCTCGGATGAAACCGAGGCCTACTCGGTGCCACCAAAGAGGTTGTACACTCATCGCATCGCACCTTGTCCTTAACTCGACCTCCCGGCGCCAACGGTGCTTGATCTCGCACCCCCATGACACGGCTACCTCGAAGCCGGCGCCACCGGCGCCATCTCCATGGTGGCTCTCTCCCAGTGCAAGGCTCCCTCGGCAATGGCGTCCCTACCAGCCAGATCTGCTGCTGTTGCTCCGGCTCTTGCTCGATCGCTCATGCCGTTGCTGGCACTACTCCGACTCTCGCTTGCTCGCGCTACTGTTGCTGTTGCTCCGGCTCTCACTCGCTTGCGCTGCTGCTCTGCTCTTCCCCTCGCTCGTACTGCTACTCTACTATTGCTCTCACTTGCGCTACTGATGCCGGTACACAAGCTACTCCAGCTACATGAGTTGCTGCTCTGGCTCTAGTTCGTGCTGCTCCTCCAGGCGATGTTGCTTCGGCTGCTATATGCTACTGTGTTCCCTGTCGATCGCCTGCTGATTTAGATTAATGTTTCTCTACTACTAGTGCTCGAGCGTCCTAAACTACATGTGAAGTACCTCTGCTACCAGTGCGTTCAGTTTCAACAGTAACATTCAGATTCCACACTAAATTTCAGTTTTGACAGTTAAGTTCAGAGTCAACAGTTTTTACCTCATATGTTGTAGTCAGGTGTTTCTGGTGATGTAAATTTTACATCTATCACTTTTTGGTAATGTATTTCACATCATCTATTGGAGATGCTATTAGAATCCCACTTGAGATTAACAATGTCTGTCTTGTACTACTTCAGCCTCAATGTCTTACGACTTGCCAGAGCTGCTCCAACGACGGAACCATCCATCACAATAGAGTAGTACCCTGGACGCCATCTACAGACGCCTCAGGTCTTCCTCCACACCTCCGACAGCCACCTCTGCCGCAACTTCTTCAGTGACCAACCCAATGATGTTGAGGTCGACACGGCTACGCCATAGAGGTTGTACACTTGTCTCATCACTTATTACTCCACATTCATGTCGATCCATTAGGACTATTTTGGTTCAAAGGAAAAAGTGGAGGAAAAAACATAGCAATAGGAAATTTTCCTATGGCACTCTACTATTGAATTATTCATGTATTTCATTGAAAGGAATGGAGCAAAAGATCCAGGTGGACCTACTTTTCAAAATCCTACGCAAGAAAAAAAAGACTAAGTGCATTAGTGGCAGAATAACATTCTAAATGTACACACTTTCATATGGTTTCGCTTTAATTTGGCCATGTTTCTTTGTATTCCTCTGCTCTTCCAATTCCTATGAACCAAACACCCAAGTTGACAGAAATCCCATGTGTACAAATGCTCTGTTTCCCATGCGCATTCCTATCCTATTCCGGTGCTTTTCCTATCCCTGCGTTTTTAGAATCCTACAAGCCAAAGGAACCCTTACAGAATTACTTCAGCTATAGATAGGTGTCGAAGAAAACTTTGTGTGGTTTGTCCTGCTCCTGCCGCGACGTCGTGCGCCTCACCTGAGCTGCTCCATCGACAGAAGCATCCACCATACCAAACATCATGATTCCTGGCTATCTTGCGCCGCCTCAGATCTCCTTCCCTTCCGCCAGCACCCACCGCAACTGCATCACCATCATCGACTCAGCAGATGAACCTGAGGAGTACACGGCTCCACAAGAGAGGTCACACTCTTTTGTTTCTGCTTATGTTATGCATTGCTTAATATTACCTGCTACTTTATCGTCATGTTCACCTCTTAGACTCCAAGTCAGGTTGAAATTATTGTTCAAACTTGAGTTTTAAAATTACTTGTCGGGCACATATCGAGGCAGTAATGAACAGTATCTATGTCTATTATCTGGTTCACCTAGGGTATGACTATGTTGTTCATCTTTGGTGGGAAAGAAACAGCAAAGCAATCATCATCTATCTTTTTATTAAATTAAAGCTATCATCAGCCTGCTATCATTATTTTTGGATCCATCCACTGGTTGTTACCATCACTCTAGATTTCTGCATGCTCTCCTTACATAATCTCACTATATTTTTTTCATATGCATGTCAGATATTTTATACAGTCATGCTGAACATGTAGAGAAAAAGTGAAGAGTTTTGCGTGGCAACACAATGTCATGCAGACATCACTCCATGGTGGGTTCAATGGAAAACCCTCCCCCCCTACAGATTGAAATGCAAAGGAAGATATATGTTCTGAGGCGAATTCAGACCGAGTTGACCACTCCTATTTACCCCCCGATGTGTTCGCTCCAACTTGGCATGATGATGTTGCTCATATCATGCATATGTTGCCTTGTAGTGCCTACTTTCGACATCATATATGTCATCTATTTAGTTTAGACATGTTCTGTAATGCCACATGTTTAGTTTCTATATCATATATGTGAATTATGCAATCTCATCTCTTTTAGCCAGCCATAATATATGTGAAAAATGCAATGCCATCCTATTTAACCAGGCATCATATATTTGAATGATATCTTGCCAATCTTTTCTTCATTACATTTCCATTTGTCGAAAATGTTTGTACATTCAACTACTCTTACTATGAATTAGCCATTTGAGTGGGTGATGGAAAACTCTGGAGTGAAAACACGGTCTTCAGAGCAGACAGTGCTACCTATCAAAGCAGATCTCTTGTTGGGTGTTGATAGCTCCTCAGAGATGGATTCAGAGATAGATGACATGTCCTATTCCCCCACCGAGGTGTATGCTCTAACTTTTCACAGTTATACTGCTCATATCATGCATATGGTGTCTTGCATTGCATAGTTTAGACATCACATACACAATATTCAACACTATGTTCTTAGTTCATACATCATATATGTGAATGCCCTCTGCTTAGTATATAAATCACATATGTGAATTAAATCATGTGATGCTAATTACTTAGATAACATGTATGTGAATTATGTCATGCGAACCTGTTTACTAAAGACATCATATAATTATCTCATGCCATCCTGTTTAGTTAGTCATCATATCTTTGAATTAAGTCATGGTATGATATGCAGTTTAGATAGACATCATATATGTGAAATTATGTCATGCTATCCTTTTTAGTTAAACAATATACATGTGAACTATTTCATGCCCTCTTTTTTCCACACTATCTATTGCATCTGTCTCTCATACAAGGTCTGTACATTCAACTACGTTTCTTGTTTATCAGCCATTTGAATTGGAGAGGGTGATAGCAGTATCTAGCGGAGTAAAAATAATCAAATAAAACAGTGCTACCTCTTGGTGGAGATAGCACCCCAGTTGTACATGCACAAGAACCAGCCCTAACACACATAACCCAGACTCTCGCAGATTGTACCCCTACTCCGATGGATAGAGAATCAGCTTCACCCAATCTAACCCCAACCCCAGCAGATAGTAACCCAGTTCCAGTTGACACAACACCATCTCCACCATAGAGCTCCCAAACAAGAGCAGTTAGTAAGGCAGCTCCAGTGCCCAAAGCGCGAGTACTACCACCGTGAACCCCAACTACAAAGTTAGTACACCTATTCCTGTGGATGAACCACAACCAGCCATTTGTAGTTTAGCATCTATCACATTTGATGTTGTTAAATCCTATGTGTGTGTCTTCCCATCATGAAAATATTATATTGAAGATGAAGGAAAATGCCAGTTGCAGTTGTTCGTCCAGGAGTTATGTGTAAGTAATGTTATTCATGGCAATTACTTTGCTTTGTCCCATACATTCTACCTCCATGCTGGTTATAATAAAACAAATGTTCCCATTTTTCTCTATAGAGAAGGACCGATTTGAAAACTTAGGATGAGGTAACCTGTGCTAATACCTCTGCTATCTTCAAGAATGCTTGGTGGTAGTATCGGAATTACCTGAAGAAAACATACTTCACTGGCAAACAAACTCATCAAATTCCACTACGTTCTCCCGAGACGCATTTACGGGACGATGACTGGTAACACCTTGTTCTGTACTAGTCCAGAATCAAGAATGTGGTAAGGTCTATGAGCTCATTTTTTTATTTTTAAGTACTATATGCCTACGTCTTACTGTACTCTGCTCCTGTAGAACAAGTGCTTAAACCTGAAGAACAATTGTTCCCACTTAAGATTCCATTGCTATGGTGCATACTGCTTTGCTCTTGTATCACTGTATTTACTCATACAAACTTACTTTTAAATTGAAGGATCCAATCGAAACTCCAATGGCACAACCGGTATGTTTAAGTATGTTTCTTTAACAGGTTTTCTCTTCTAAATAGCCCTGTTGATTTCAATTTCAGTTGTGTATACAGTTGACTTATCATATCATGCACATTACTAGCATCACAACAGACCCAATAGTGTTGTTGTACATGTATACCTGTGGTACCCATCTGAAATCTTGTTATGCCATGTAGTTTCCCACACTTTGTATTCTTTCAGTGTTGCTTTGTCTTGAAGAGATATAATTTGAACCGTGTTTGTATTTTGATTTGGCAAGACAATGCAGTGACCATAGGACACATATATATGTTTGTTTGATGCTTTTATTATATACTACTTGGCAATAGAAGACTTGGTAGTTAAATCATGTTCACCTTACTATGAACTGGTTTACCGAAATGAGTTTCATGTACTACATGCTAAACCTGTTATGTGTCTGCTTTTTCCTTCTTTTAGAATACTGACAAAATATTGGGGAAGAGTACCTTATTAAGCAATGGTAAAGGAAGTAATGCAGATAAGGTTTAGGGTAGTGAGACATCCTTGTTGGTCTTCAACAAAGCTGAAAAAACAGCTAAGGAAAACTATCTTGAAGATAGTGAGACAACCGCAAAGTTCTGTCTTGGTGCAATTTTCGAGTTACTGGCCACTACCGCTGGCACAAGCTCTTCAAACTCACTGTCTAAATCAGTTCGGTTTCTTAAGTCTCAACTACAAGCTGAAAGACATCAAATCCGGTCCAAACAACTGGCGGTCTCCAACTTCATCCCACGATAATGGGGTCCTGCACCTCCTTCCATACAAAGCTTCGGAAGGGGCCATCTTTAGGCTGGATTGATAACTGTTGTTGTAGGAGAACTCTGCATATGGCAAATTATCGTCCCAACTAGATCCATAATCTAGCGCACAAGCTCTCACCATATCCTCCAAAATCTGATTGACTCTCTCGGTCTGTCCATCTATCTGCGGGTGAAAAGCTGTACTGAACTCTAGCCTGGTACCCAAAGTTTCGTGCAACTGATTCCAGAACTTTGAGGTAAACTGGGTTCCTCTATCGGATACAATACTCCTCGGAACTCTATGCAGACATATGATCCTGGTCATGTAGATCTTAGCCAACTTAGCACTGGTGTAAGTGGTCTTCACTAGGATGAAATGAGCTACCTTCGTCAAACGATCGACTACAACCCAAATCGAGTCGTAGCCTGAACGAGTCCTGGGCAATCCCGTGATAAAATCCATGCCTAACTTATCCCACTTCCATTCGGGTATTGGCAATGGCTGTAGCAATCCTGCCAGCTTCTGATGCTCTGCCTTCACTCTCTGACATACATCACATACTGCTACATACTCTGCTATATCCTTCTTGATTCCGGTCCACCAGAAAGTATCCTTCAAATCCAAATACATCTTGGTATTTCCTGGGTGAATCGAATATGGTGAATCATGGGCCTCCTGTAGAATCAACTTCCTGATCTCCGGGTCATTGGGCACATAAATGCGGTCCTCAAACCATAAGGTATCGTGCTCATCCTCACGAAATCCTTTAGATTTTTCTTTGCTCATCTTCTCCTTTATAGAGGCAATCTCCTTGTCGGTCTTCTGAGCTTCTCTGATCTTATCCATCAGGGTTGACTGAATCTCCAATGCTGCTACATAACCTCTCGGAACTATCTCCAAACATAGTTCACGAAGGTCCTCGGCTAACTCCTTTGGTAACTCTCCGGTCATGAGTGTGTTGACATGGCTCTTACAGCTCAACGCATCGGCTACTACGTTAGCCTTTCCGGGGTGATAATGCAATCTCATATAATAACCCTTGATGAGTTCCAACCATCTCCTTTGCCTGAGATTCAATTCCTTTTGTGTGAAAATGTACTTCAAACTCTTGTGATCCGTGTACACCTCACAATGGTTTCCGATGAGAAAGTGTCTCCATGTCTTCAATGCATGCACTATGGCTGCTAACTCCAAATCATGTGTGGCATAATTCAGCTCATGAGGCTTGAGCTGTCGAGAAGCATACGAAACAACTCTTCCCTCCTCGCGATGTAACCAAATGTTTCTTCAACTCCTGGAAACTGGCCTCACATTCCTCAGTCCATTTGAACTTGGTATCCTTCTTTAACAACTCCGTCATAGGCTTCGCAATCTTCGAGAAATTTTCAATGAATCTCCGGTAGTATCATGCAAGCCCAAGAAAACTCCGGATCTCTCCAACTGTTGTTGGTGCTACCCAATTTGTCACAGTGACAACCTTGGTGGGATCTACTGCTATTCCTTCTCCGGATATAACATGTCCGAGGAATCCAACTTCTTTCAACCAAAACACACATTTGCTGAACTTGGCATATAAGTGATGTTCTCTGAGCTTCTCCAGTACCAAATGTAAATGCTCCTTATGCTCTTCCTCATTCTTCGAGTAAACCAAAATATCATCAATGAACACCATGACGAACTTATCCAAAAACTCCATAAACACCTTGTTCATCATGTTCATGAAATACGCAGGTGCGTTAGTCAGACCAAATGACATAATGGTATACTCGTATAGCCCATACCTGGTGGTAAAAGTTGTCTTAGGTATATCCTGCTCTCGAATCTTCAACTGATGGTACCCTGATCGCAGATTGATCTTGGAAAATACCTTAGCTCCTTGCAATTGGTCAAACAAATCATTGATCATCGGTAGTGGGTACTTGTTCTTGATGGTCACTTCATTTAGTCCTCGATAATCAACAACCATCCTCAAAGATCCATCCTTCTTCTCCACTAGAAGCACCGGTGATCCCCAAGGTGAAGAACTTGGGCGAATATAGCCTTTATCCAATAAATTCTTAATTTGCTTCTTAATTTCCTCCAAATCTTGTGCGGGCATCCGGTACGGTCTCTTAGATATCGGCCATGTGCCTGGCAAAAGCTCAATCAAAAACTCAATGTCTCTATCCGGTGGCATGCCTGGCAACTCTTCGGGAAATACATCAGGGAAATCCTTCACCACTGGTACTTCCTCCTGCACAACTCCTGATAAGGAATTTACTTGTGTCCTCTTTGGCTCATGCCGTGATACATACTTGATCCCTCTTCCTTCTGGGGTGGTAAGCAAAATTGACTTACTGGCACAATCGATGTTTCCTCCATACATCGACAACCAATCCATACCCAGAATTACATCCAAACCTTGGGATTCCAAAGTGATTAAATCCGAGGGGAAAACATGCCTACCTATACTCAATGGCACTTGAAAACATCCTCGACTGGCCATATAGTTCTCTCCTGGTGAGCTTACTAACATAGGTGTTCTAAGAACCTTGGTGGGCAGTTTATACTTATCCACAAATCCCCTTGATATGTATGAATGCGATGCACCAGTATCAAAAAGAACGATTGCAGTAAATGACTTAACCAAAAACTTACCTATTACTGCATCTAGCTGGGCTTCAACCTCCTCCACATTAACGTGGTTCACCTGTCCCCTATTGAAAGGGTTCGGCTTCTTTCCTGAGCTTCCATTGCCATTTCCATTCTGGGCTTTAGGACATTCATTGGCATAATGTCCAGTCTTCTGGCACTTAAAGCAAGTGACTTGGCTCAGGTCTCTCTTGGCTGGGGTTGACGGGTTGGTACGGTTCTGGCCGTTGCTTCCTCCATTCTCGTTACTATTCTTGGGACCATTATGGTTGTGCGAGCTACCTCCTCCATGGGTATGCTGGAAATGTCCTCCCAATTTCGGGGTAAAACGTGGCTTCTGCTGAGCTCCAAAATTGTACTTCCCTTGTCCATACTTCCTCTTGCGGTTTTCAATCTGCTGCCGCTTCTCTTCAATCATAAGAGCATGATCTACCAACTCCTGATAATTGTAGAAAGTGGCTACCATCAACTGCATGCTCAGTTCATCATTCAGTCCTTCCAGAAACTTCTCATGCTTAGCTGCATCCGTAGCAACGTCATCTGGGGCATAACATGTTAGCTTACTAAAGTCATCCACATACTGGCCAACTGTCCATCCTCCTTGGCACAAGTTGCGAAACTCACGCTTTATCATGGCCATAGCTCCTGCTGAAACATGGGCAGTACGGAAAGCCTGCTGAAACTGATCCCATGTGACAGTGTTGATAGGATAAGTGGCTGTGAAATTCTCCCACCATGATGATGCGGGTCCTTCCAGCTGATGTGCGGCAAAACGCACCCTCTCCGCATCTGTGCATCCTGCAGTGGTTAACTCCCTTGTTGTCTTGCGGAGCCAATCATCTGCAACTATCGGCTCGGTGCTACTGGAGAACACCTGCGGATTCAGTCTAAGGAAACGGGTTAAGTGATCAACAGGTGGTGGTGGTGGTGGGTTGTTGTTGTTGTTCCCCTGATTCTGATTCTGGACTAGCAACTGCATCAAGGCATTCTACTGCTGGATCAACTGAGTGAGCTCCGGTGGGAAAGGAAATCCATTGTCACGTCTCGGAGGCATTTGAGGGTTTAGAGAAGATGAGAAAATAGAATAGAATGAGGTCTAGAGAGAAAACACTACCCATATGCACATGAGACAATTGCAAACAAAATCACTTCATTCAATCAAACAAGGGCATACAACGGTCTAACTATCATTACAAAAAGTGCTCGGACTATACTAGATACATGGGGGAATACTACTACTGTTATGGTGATCGACTAGAAAAACTGCTCCGATGAAGATTCCATGATATCTGCTTCAGCTTCATCAACGTAGTCATCATCGCTATCGTCTGGGTCCGAGTCGGTGTCGTCGATGATGATGTAGTTCTCTGGACAAGTGCAATCATCTTCTCCTCTAGTTGCGGGAAATCCCATGAACACTCTTAGCTTCTTCTTCAGATCATCATTCTTCTCCACTAGTGTTGCTATTTCCTACTCATATCCATCGCGTGTAGACTTGAGTTCTTCCTCCAGCTCCGTGATCTTGGTCATGGCCTTCTTCAGGTCTAACATGCCTGCGCACATCTGGTTCTCCTGGCGTCGAATGTGCTGGTTTAACTCCTGGATGAAAGCTGCGATTGATCTATCCTTCCTGGTGCTGATCATCTCCCATTGCTCATCTCGGCGCCCACAAATCTGGTAGATAGTATCCTTGAGATCCTTTTGGTAAACTTCTCCAATGCGTCCCATTGTGATGTGGGCTGCCATGCTCTTTCCTAGACTCCAGGTTGGTGCATCAAAGGAAAACTCTATGGGCTCAGTTACTGGCATGAACGTTCTTCCTGGAACTTGAACTTGAACCGTCCAGCGCTCCTCTTCAGGTAAAGTGGCGTTGTAGGTCCCGGTGAAGCTTGGTACTCAGATGTTTAGGTATCTAGTGACTTCCTTCAAGTGGCGTCCAAAGGGTGTATCTTCATCCGGTTGTGTGAAATTGTTCCTTGCATCCGCCATCCTAAAAGAGTAGAAAAGATGAGGAGTCAGAAATGAGAAAAGAGAGTAGTGATCTAGGGTTTTTAGCTTAGTGGTCGTGTCCTATAGTCAGCATGTGCTCTGATACCATCTTGTAGCGACCAGACCTCAAACAGCCTGATCTCTGTGCATCAGTGTCATCCCTGGTTCAGTAATGCTGACACGCACAGTACTTGAAGGATTTATAATAGAGTAGCAATCACACACTTCTTACATTGAATGTCTCAAAAGAGAACTTATTACAATAAATATGGCTTAAGGTCATCTAATAACGATAACAGCGGAAGGCTTGGAAGATAAGTGAGTCCATCAACTCCAACGGCATCACTGAGTATAGAACCACGACCTAAAGGCACCTTACTCGTCGTCTAAAAAGTCTGCAACATGAACGTTGCAGCCCGAAACGGGTTAGCACATGGAATATGCTGGCAATGTAACACATAGAGAGTAATGAAAGAATAAAGCTATACTACATGCACATATGGCTGGTGGAAAGCTCTATGGTTACAGTTTTTGCGTAAAGCCAATTTTTCCCTACTACAAAGGAATAAATTTTATTTAACTATCATGGTGGTTGTTAAACATTGAGTGTAGACACCCTCTCAATCCCAATTAAATCATCATTAAAAACCCAACAATATTAATTAAGAGTAAGATGATGAGATTCACATGATAATCCAAGTACTAGATACTCAAAACGTCCATAACCGGGGACACGACTAACCATGATTAGTTTATACACTCTGCAGAGGTTTGCGCACTTTTCCCAACAAGACTCGATCTCCTCCGTTGGGATTCTCGCACTACATGGTGTTTGAGAAACGGATGACCGAGACATAGTCTTTCAGAAGCGCTAGCACCTTACGATCGGGTAGACCGTTACACCTACTTTCCCCAACATCTGCTAGTCTACCACTGTAAGAGTTCACACGACTTAATCAACTATGCTAGAGCCCATAGTAGTTTGTGGCTGCACACAGAAGTTTCTAGCATGAATAATCTCATGATCCCTTTGAGCCTGGGTGGCGGTCCATAAAGAAAACATGCAATCGCTGGAATACCCAGGTGCCTCAATCCACTCAGATGTGTGTTAAAGTTGCCACCTTAAATAAACCATTAATTAAACAAACTCACATCTGTCATGGATACACTCACCCAATCCACGTCTACTAGCATAGCATGGCATAATAAGCAAACGTAGAGTAACTCCCAAGGGTTTGATAATAAAACAGGTAATAGGTACTACCTCATCTACTTCCCAAAACCCACATATTAATCAGATCCTAATCATGCAATTGTTTGAGGATTGATCTAATACAATAAAACTGGATAGTAAAAAGGTACGATCAAAGTGTTACTTACCTTGCTGATGATCCGTGAAACCTAGAGATTCGAAGTAGCAAACGGCGCACTCCGGGTACTCTATCGCAAACAAACAAGCATACAATAAGTACTTATCTAATGCATGGGTAAAACTCAAATAAGAGATCTAACCAAAAAGTTCAACTTAAGAACTCCGGTTTGCAAAAACAATCAAATCAAACGAAGCAAGGAAGGTCAAACGGCGAAAGAAACAAACTTCGTTTACTAATCTGGACCTAAGTCAAATTTTACAGTAGCAAAAACTTGTTTGAGTTGGTTAAACGGAAAGAGGGTTTCGAGACGAAACTCTAGGCACTTGAATCGCCTGATTCCGATAAACGAGCGAAAATATAAACTAAAACGAAAACAGATCAGAAATCGCGATCAGAAGTAATCGCGGAAAATTCGAGAAAAAGAAAAACTGACGAACAGGCTAACGAACGAACGTTCACTGTCTGCGGCTAAATGACGAAAACCGTTCGTTAAAACAAACGTACGGACGAACGTCCGCTAAATAAACTAAACCGAAAAAAAGGATCTAGGTTTTTTTTTAAACGAACGAAAAACCGGCGGAAAAACCGAACGGTTTTCTCGAGGAAAACCACCGGCGGCGAGGCGGTAGCTACCTCCGGCGAGGGGGCGGCGGGGTCCGGCGGGGTGGCGGCGTCCGGGGCATCGGCGGCGGCAGGCGGCGGCAGCGGCGGCGGCGGCTTAGGGTGAGGGTTTGGGCGCGGGGCGGGCTGGTGGCTCGGTGGGCTCTGGCAGCGCATTATAAAGGCCCGGCCAGGCGGAGTCCTGGCCGAACACGGCCCAAAGTCGGTTTCGTTTTTTTAAACATTACGCGCAGAAAAACAAATAAAAGAAATAATAAACAGATTCCAAAAATCCCAAAATAAATTTTCCCAGACTTCTAAAATCAAGCCGGTTTAGATGAACATTTATTTGGGGCCTAAATGCAATTTTGAAAAACGCGCATTTTTCCTAAATTCAAATAAAATAGCAATAAACTCCAAAATAAAATCTTATTTGATTTTATTATCAAATCCTCAATATTTCTTTATTTTGGGAAAGTCATTTTATTCCCTCTCCCATATTTTCATAGTAGAAATAATTGAAGATAAAATAAATAAAATCAAATGATCCTATTTTCAAAATTTGAGAAAACTCAAATATGAAAATAACTAAATTCCCAACTCTCTCCGTGGGTCCTTGAGTTTCATGAAATTTCTAGGATCAAGCCTAAATGCAATAAAAATATGATATGCAATGATGATCTATGTATAACATTCCAAATTAAAAATTTGGGATGTTACAATAAAGCTTTGTCGATAACCAAGAGATTTTGCCAGTTCTAAAATAGCTTTGAAAAACTTGTTGTCAACTACAGCATAAAAATTTCTTTGGGCTTCTGGTTAATAACAGACTGAATAGTATAGCTCTTTTGCAGAGGAAAGCTTTCTATATACATGACTATACTTTTGACATGTGCCACATGCAGGAACTAGAAACAAGAGATCATGTCTTTTTCTACTGTCCTTTTGCATAATTGTGTTGGCAATACATATGTCCCAATTGGAACCCCCCCCCCCACCCCGATCATTTTGGCATACAAGAGGAAATTGACAATATTAAACAACTCCTGAATGTGCCTTTTGCTATGGAGATCATCATCTTAATTTCATCTTTGAACATATCACCCCAAACCTGTATGCTCGCAGGAGAAAATTCAAAGAGAAACTCAAATGGATCATTTACATAGTTAGGAAGGAATACAATGGCTTTGAAGACTGGATCAAGGCTTTCAGATGATTTACTCCTCATGATGTATTTTATTGTCTTCTCTTTTCCTTATCTTAGGTTCTTTTTTCTTTACTTAGGGCCTGTATAGTTATGCTTTCATTCTTTGGACCTTACTTTCGTACTATTTGAAAATTAATAAAAAATAAACAACACAGTCATGTTGTTTCCCTCAAGTTGAAATTAATGGGCTAGCCATTGCATTCAACGGGCGAAACTGCTGTGCAGCCGATACTGCACAGACGACATACAGCCGAACGACATATCCAACGGTGCACCGGTGCTGCTGCCGTGCGACGTATGGTGTGATCTCCAGCGTCGTCCACAAATCGTCTATTAGCGTCGTGTGTATAGCAGTGCTGTTCAACGGGTATGCACTAAGAATGTCCATGCACATGCATAGAACCCACATTTTTCTAGCTAGCTAGTTGCTAGCTATTACCGTTCGCATGCATATGAACAAAACGATGCACAAACCAAGAACGACACTGAATAGCCATGCTCAAGGCTTTTAGCTTATCAAAGAGCACGCTCCTCTACGGGCGTAGCCAGCGGTTCACCAGGCGGTGGAGCCGCGCTGGATAGGCATCTCCGGCGACCACAATGTGGTGGCCGCGAGAAGAGATAACGATAAACGACTACTCATTCTTTTTGGCGGCTCAGTTTGGTAGAAAAGGTCTGGGGTTATTTTTAGACGGAGAAAATAATTGTTTAAAAAAATATTTGGTACTAATGCCAAAGTTTTTAGTGGTAGCCAAAAACCTCAATCAAAGTAAATAAAACTATTGTATTCTGAAAAGCTGTAGTAAAATAGTTTGAAATTACTTACGTTGCTATATCAAACAGGGCCTTAAGAGGGTTTAATTTGTTGTCGTCAGAAAATTGCGTTGACAACTGTTGACCAGGGCCAGGGGTGGTAGCCCCACACCTCAGTGAAATACAATGACCGGACTGACTGGATGATGGCCCCACCAGTCAGCGAACGGGCCCGCGCTTCGGAGCGGCGCCTCCTTGAAACGATCCGCTTGGCGCCTAAACAAAACCGTCGTAACAAACTCTTCTTCCCCTCTGCTCGTCTTCCTCGCAACGCCAAGAAACCAAGAAAGCCGAGGAGAATCAAGCCACCCGCCTGCACCCCTCTCTGAGCGAAACTTCGATCCGCAGCGGAGAGCGATGGAGGTGTTCGAGGGCGTGGACTTCGTGCGGCTGCGGAGCATGCAGCACGGCGGCGCGTACGTGCACGCCGCCAAGGACGGGCGCTCCGTCCGCCTCCACCGCACCGGCCTGTCCTGGTCGTACAACGCGGTGTGGGCAGTGCAGCTGCGTATCTCCGCCTCAGGCACGCTCTACGTCCTCCTCCGCGGCGCCTACGGCCGGTACCTCGGGGCCCCCGACGCCAGCACGCGCGGCTCCCTCTGCCCGTTCCCTCCCCCCTGCCGGGTTGCCGCGCAGCGCGACTTCGACGAGCCGGAGGTCCTCGCCATCATGTGGCGGGCCGTCGCCACGGGCCGCCGCGGCCGGGGCGCATTGCTGCTGCACGACGCGTCCGGGCGCTACCTCCGCGCCAACTCGAGGTGCCTCCTGCCGTGCCGCTCCAGCGTCTCCGTCTCCTCCTGCAGCAGCCTCGGCACGGCGGTTCAGTGGGTGGTGGAGGCCGTCCCCCGGCTCCAGGCCAGGCCATACCTCCCGATAGCGCGTGATGTGAGTTCCTTACTCATCCCTGCATTCTTCCACAATCTCGTCATCTGGAGATTCTTGAGATCGTCATAAATTCATAATATTATTCTTGCGAAAATTCTGCTACAGTTCTTTCTGGCGCAGTTATTTGATTCCTGTGTTTGCTCATGTCAAAGAATCAATCAATCAATTACAGTATCATTCTTGCAAAAGAAACTCTGCTAATAAATTCAGTTGGAGTTCTTCTTTCCGGCGCAGTTTCTTGCCCAAAACTTTCATCGCTTGCAGTTGAATTTAGTGCCAGGATTTCCAGTTGATTTTGTGTTGATGTGCAGTCGGAGTGGGGCAAGCTCTTCGCCCTGGTGTGCCCACCGCTGTCCCGCCTCTGGGTGCGGTGGTTCTCCTTGGAGCGGGAGATACGGTGGGTGCGGGCCGACGACTCCGGCGCCTTCAGCGAGGACGACTGGGCCTCGATACGGTACACCGGGAGGCACACGATCCTGATGAAGGGACAGGTAGTGAACCTGCTGGACCCTCCGGAGTCCGCCTCCAGCTGCACTCTCTGCGTCCGCGCCGGTCGCTACGGGGAGCCGAGCCCTCTGGCCATCAACCTGCCTCGCAGCCGGGAGCCGTTGGACGTGGTGATTTTCCGGGTCGGCTCAAGAGGTCAGTGTACTTATGAATTTATTGTGACCTGTGGCTGTTAATGCCTTTTGCAGTTCCGAATTAGGAATTTGTCAGCTTGATTTCTGCTGGCTTAGTTTAGATTAGTAATGTGATATTTCTGAGAGTTGAGGGCTTACCTGAAGAATGCTGTGGACCATCTGAAACTAGCGATATGCACTAAAAAAGCAGTAGATTGTCTGAAGCTACTGCAATGCAACTTGTTCCATATAACCTTCTGAATTTACTGTGGCCTGTGGCTGCTAATTGCAGTTCCGAATTAGGAATTTATCAGCTTGATTTCTGCTGGCTTAGTTTAGATTAGTAATGCGGCATTTCTGAGAGTTGAGGGCTTACCTGAAGAATGCTGTGGATCATCTGAAACTAGCGACATGCACTAAGAAAGCAGCAGATGGTCTGAAACTAATTACATGCAATGGAACTTGTTGCAGATAACCTTGTGTTGCTCTGCATTATTTCCTATTACCTGCTTTCACATTTTAGGGCTTTTTAGTTTTTACCACTTGCCATGTAGCAGCAGGCCGTGCCTAACTGACTGCATCTGTGGCTGCAGCGGATGATGAGCTGATATACCCAGATGTGATGGCACCGGAGATGGCACGGGCAGCGCCAGCGGACGACGACGAACCACTGCTCTGACGACCGACTGCGCCCTCTTCGAAACCATCGCAACTTGTTCCAGATTTTATAGCTTGTTGGGATTACAAGGGATGAATGATCCCGTTTTCCTTTTTTTCTGAACTCCAACTTTTAGCAGTTTCAGTGTTTGATCCAGGATTGAAGTTTCCAGTCCACACTGAAATCCAGTTTCCATGATGTAGAACGGCAGAAATCAAAGTTTTGTCAGGGTTGACATTGGCTACAGCATCTTCTGAGCTATGAACAAAGTAGTGGTTGCACTTTACAGCCTTCAGAATGATATGGATATGAATATCTTCGTTTTTTGGTATTCCTGAAGTGATATGAAACACGCTCCCATATGTATGTCACGGTACAATGCATCTCTGAATTCTGCCTTGCTCACTGGCATTGATTATATTTTTCTTCCGACCAAAATAGACGTTGCAGATACCGTCTTCAGTCTTCATTGGCTCTGTTGTTGTTGCCATGTGCTCTGAGGCAAACTCTCCTGAAATTGCATATGTACATGTGCAATATATTAAGCGCTGTCTCTGCACTGTATACGCCATTAGGTTTCTTAATACTGGAACTCGGAAATCTCGGAACAGTCAGGTGTGTATTTCATTTGCTCAGCTATAGTTATTGTAGTCTGAATACTGATAAAGGTAGCAATGCGCTATCAAGTGTTTCATTCTTGTTGGTATAATTTAGTCGCCTGCAAAAAACGCTGTCATGGCAGGGAAATCCATAGGGGCATCTTTCTGTTAGTATTTTCCCCGTTTTCAGTTAAGTTCCAGTGTAGGACTGGGGAACGTAGACCATTAGAATTAACGATTGGGGAGGAAGGGCCCGCAACCCCTGAAAATCAGGGGGGCAAAATTAGTTAGAAGGGAGCCTTGTAAAACGCCCGTAACCGTCCGCGAGTCTAGCATTATTGCTGCACGAGGGCATGCTTCGTTGTATGCTCACTGCGCTTAGGTAGTACCCGATGTGGGTCAGCTACAAGACCTAGTCCCTGGGATGGCACGGGCATGATGTGGTGCATATTTCCTAAAGTTGCATGAAAAACAAAAAACCTTGACGCACACGCAAGAACTATCCATGGAGATGCATAGCTACGAAGAGGGGGAGAGCATCTACATACCCTTGTAGATCGCTAAGCGGAAGCGTTTATCAACACGGTTGATGTAGTCGTACACCTTCACGATCCGTCCCGATCAAGTGTCGAATGTACGGCAGCTCCGCGTTCGGCACACGTTCAGCTCGATGACCTCCTCGTCTTCTCGATCCAGCAAAAGAGGCGAAGTAGTAGATAAGTTCCGGCAGCACGACGACGTGGTGACGGAGGTGGTGAAACTATCTGCAGGGCTTCGCCAAGCACAACGGACGTTGACGAAGGAGGAACTAGAACTAGAGGAAGACTGGGCGCCGCACACGGCTTGGGGATCGTGGTGTGTGTTGCCCCTCTCCCTTATCACATATATATAGGTGGGGGGAGGAGGAGGCTACCCAGGCGCACCCCTAGGGGGTCGGCGGCTAGCCCTAGGATGCCTGCCCTTAGGTGCGGCCCCTTCCTTATTTGCTCTCGGGGGGAAGGAAAGGGGAGGAGAGGAGAGGGGAGGCAAGCGGAGGCCGAGTCCCCTCCTTCCTTTTCTCCCCAAGGCCAGCGGCCAGAGGTGGGGTGCGCCAACCCCTTGTGGGCTGGAGTGCTACCCTCATTTCGCCCATATGGCCCAATAACCTCCCGGGGCCTCCCGGAACCCCTTCCGGTGATCTGATGAATACCCGTACATTCCGAAACCTTTCCGGTGACTAAATAGGATCGTCCTATATATCAATCTTTACCTCTGAACCATTCCGGAGCTCCTCGTCATGTCTATGATCCCATTCAGGACTCCGAATAACATTCAGTCACCAACTCACATAACTCATATAGTACTATATCGGGAAAGAACGTTGAGTGTGCGGACCCTATGGGTTCGAGAATGATGTAAACATGACCGAGACGCTTCCCTGGTTAGTAACCAACAGCAGGACCTGGATGCCCATATTGGTTCCTACATACTCTACGAAGATCTTTATCGGTCGAACCTTTATGACAACATACGTAGTTCCCTTTGTCTCTCGGTATTGTTACTTGTCCGAGATTCGATCGTCGCTATCTCCACCCTAGTTCAATCTCGTTACCGACAAGTCTCTTTACTCATTCCATAATACATCATCTCGTAACTAACTCCTTAGTTACTTTGCTTGCAAGCTTCTTGTGATGCTGTATTACCGAGAGGGCCCAGAGATACCTCTTTGATACACGGAGTGACAAATCCCAATCTTGATCCATGCCAACTCAACAGACACCTTCAGAGATATCTGTAGAGTATCTTTATGATCACCCAGTTACGTTGTGACGTGTGATAGCATACAAGGTATTCCTCCGGTATCCGGGAGTTGCATGATCTCATGGTCAAAGGAATATGTATTTGACATTAAGAAAACAGTAGCAATAAACCAAACGATCATATGCTAAGCTAACGGATGGGTCTTGTCCATCACATCATTCTCCTAATGATGTGATCCCATTATCAAGTAACAACTCATGTTCATGGTTAAGAAACCTTAACTATCTTTGATCAACGAGCTAGTCTAGTAGAGGCTTACTAGGGACATGGTATTTATTTATGTATCTACACATGTATTTAAGTTTCCGGTCAATACAATTCTAGCATGAATAATAAGCCTTCATCATGAATAAGGAAATATAATAACAACAGCTTTATTATTGCCTCTAGGGCATATTTCCCATTAGTCTCCCACTTGCACTAGAGTCAATAGTCTACATTACATAGTAAAGAATCTAACACCCATGGAATCTTGGTGCTGAACATGTTTTGCCTGTGGAAGAGGTTTAGTCAATGGGTCTACCACATTCAGACCCGTATGTATTTTGCAAATTTTTATGTCTCCATCCTTCACCTTTTCACGAATGGAGTTGAAGCGTCTCTTGATGTGCTTGGTTCTCTTGTGAAACATGGATTCCTTTGCTAAGGCAATTGCTCCAGTGTTGTCACAAAAGATTGCCATTGGACCCGATGCACTGGGCATTGCACCCAGATCGAATATGAACTCCTTCATTCAGACTCCTTCATGCGCTGCTTCCGAAGCAGCTATGTACTCCACTTCACACGTATATCCCGCCATGACGCTCTGCTTAGAACTGCACCAACTGACAGCTCCACCATTCAATATAAATAAGTATCCAGTTTGTGACTTAGACTCATCTGGATCTGTGTCAAAGCTAGCATCGATGTAACCCTTTACGACGAGCTCTTCGTCACCTTCATAAATGAGAAACATATCATTGGTCCTTTTTAGGTATTTCAGGATATTCTTGACCACTGCCCAGTGATCCGCTCTTAGATTACTTTGGTACCTCCCTGCAAACTTATTGCAAGGCACACATCAGGTCTGATACACATCATGACATACATAATAGAACCTATGGATGAGGCATAGGGAATGACTTTCATTTTCTCTCTATCTTCTTCCGTGGTCAGACATTGAGTCTGACTCAATTTCACACCTTGCAACACATGCAAGAACCCTTTCTTTGACTCATCCATTTTGAACTTCTTCAAAACTTTGTCAAGGTATGTGCTTTGTGAAAGTCCTATTAAGCGTCTCGATCTATCTCTATAGATCTTGATGACCAATATATAAGCAGCTTCACCGAGGTCTTTCATAGAATTTTTTATTCAAGTATCCTTTTATGCTATCCAGAAATTTTATATCATTTCCAATCAACAATATGTCATCCACATATAATATCAGAAATGCTACAGAGCTCCCACTCACTTTCTTGTAAATACAGGCTTCACCGTAAGTCTGTATAAAACCATATGCTTTTATCACCTCATCAAAGCATATATCCCAACTCCGAGATGCTTGCACCAGTCCATTTATGGATCGCTGGAGCTTGCACACTTTGTTAGCACCTTTAGGATCGACAAAACCTTCTTGTTGCATAATATACAACTCTTCTTTAAGACACTCGTTAAGGAATGCAGTTTTGACGTCCATTTGCCAGATTTGATAATCATAAAATGCGGCAATTGCGAACATGATTCAGACGGACTTAAGCCTCGCGACGGGTGAGAAAGTCTCATCGTAGTCAACCCCTTGAACTTGTCGAAAACCTTTCGCGACAAGTCAGGCTTATAGACAGTGATATTACCATCAGCGTCTGTCTTTTTTTTTGCGAAAATCAGCGTCTGTCTTCTTCGTGAAGATCCATTTATTCTCAATGGCTTGCCGATCATCGGGCAAGTCCACCAAAGTCCACACTTTGTTCTCATACATGGATCCTATCTCATATTTCATGGCCTCAAGCCATTTGTCAGAATCTGGGATCATCATAGCTTCTTCATAGTTCGTAGATTCGCCGTTGTCTGACAACATGACTTCCAGGACAGGATTACCGTACCTCTCTGGTGTGGTATGTGTTCTGGTCAACCTATGAGGTTTAATAGAAACTCGATCTGAACTTTCATGATCATCATCATTAGCTTCCTCTCTAGTTGGTGTAGGCATCACGGGAACGGTTTTCTCTGATGTGCTACTTTGCAATTCGAGAGAAGGTACAATTACCTCAACAAGTTCTACTTTCTTCCCACTCACTTCTTTAGAGAGAAACTCCTTCTCTAGAAATGACCCATTCTTAGCAACAAATACCTTGCCTTCGGGTCTATGGTAGAAGGTGTACCCAATAGTTTCTTTAAGGTATCCAATGAAGACACACTTCTCCGATTTGGGTTTGAGCTTATCAGGCTGAAGCCTTTTGACATAAGTGTCGCATCCCCAAACTTTAAGAAATGATAGCTTAGATCTCTTGCTAAACCATAATCCATACAGTGTCATCTCAACGGATTTAGAAGGTGCCCTATTTAATGTGAATGCGGCTATCTCTAATGCATAACCCCAAAATGATAAAGGCAAACCGATAAGAGACATCATAGAACGCAACGTATCTAATAAAGTATGGTTACGACGTTCGGAAACACCATTATGCTATTGTGTTCCAGGTGGCGTGAGTTGTGGAACAATTCCAGATTGTTTTAAATGAAGGCCAAACTCGTAACTCAAATATTCGCCTCCGCGATTATATTGTACAAACTTTATTTTCTTGCTACGATGATTCTCCACTTCACTCTGAAATTCTTTGAACTTTTCAAATGTTTCAGACTTGTGTTTCATCAAGTAGGTATACCCATACCCATACCGCCGCGTGCCTCAACACTCATCAGACCACATACATCGGTATGTATTATTTCTAATAAGTCATTATCTCGCTCCATTATTCTGGAGAATGGAATTTTAGTCATCTTACCCATGAGGCATGGTTCGCAAGTATCAAATGATTCATAATCAAGTGATTCCAAAAGTCCATCCACATAGAGTTTCTTCATGCGCTTTACACCAATATGACATAAACGGCAGTGCCACAAGTATGTTGCATTATCATTATCAACTTTGCATCATTTGGCATCAATATTATGAATATGTGTATCACTACGATCGAGATTCAACAAGAATAGACCATTCATTATAGGTGCATGACCATAAAAGATATTATTCATATAAATAGAACAACCATTATTCTCTGACTTCAATGAATAACCATCTCGCAATAAACAAGATCCAGATATAATGTTCATGCTCAACGTTGGCACCAAATAACAGTTATTGAGGTCTAAAACTAATCCCAAAGGTAGATGTAGAGGTAGCATGCCGACGGCGATCACATCCACCTTGGAACCATTCCGACGCGCATCGTCACCTCGTCCTTAGCCAATCTTCGTTTATTCCACAGCTCCTATTTCGAGGTACAAATATGAGCAACTGAACCAGTATCAAATACCCAGGCGCTACTACGAGCATTAGTAAGGAACACATCAATAATGTGTATATCATATATACCTTTGTTTGATTTTCCATCCTTCTTATCCGCCAAATATTTGGGGCTGTTCCACTTCCAGTGACCATTTCCCTTGCAGTGGAAGCACTCGGGTTCAGGCTTGGGTCCAGCTTTGGGCTTCTTCACGGGAGCGGCAACTGGCTTGCCATTTTTCTTGAAGTTCCCTTTCTTTCCCTTGCCCTTTTTCTTGAAACTAGTGGCCTTGTTAACCATCAACACTTGATGCTCCTTCTTGATTTCTACCTCCGCTGATATCAGCATCGCGAAGAGCTTGGGAGTCGTTTTTGTTATCCCTCGCATATTATAGTTCATCATGAAGCCTTTGTAGCTTGGTGGCAGTGACTGAAGAACTCTGTCAATAACACTCTCAACTGGAAGATCAATTCCCAGCTGAGTCAAGTGGTTATGATACCCAGACATTTTGAGTATTTGTTCACTAACAGAACTGTTCTCCTTCATCTTGCAGCTATAGAACTTGTTGTAGATTTCATATATCTCAACCTGGGCATTAGCTTGAAATATCAACTCCAGCTCTTGGAACATCTATGCTCTATGGCGTTCAAAACGTCTTTGAAGTCCCGGTTCTAAGCCGTAAAGCATGGCGCACTAAACTATTGAGTAGTCATCAGATCGAGCCTGCCAGACGTTCATAACATCTACAGTAGCTCCTATAGCAGGTCTTTCACCTAGCGGTGCATCAAGGACATAATTCTTTTGTGCAGCAATGAGGACAATCCTCAAGTTACGGACCCGTTCCGCGTAGTTGGTACCATCATCTTGCAACTTAGCTTTCTCTAGGAGCACATTAAAATTCAAGGGAACGGTAGCACAGGCCATTGATCTACAACATAGATATGCAAGAACTATTAAGACTAAGTTCATGATAAATTTTTAGTTCAAATAATCAAGTTACTAATGAACTCCCACTTAATTCAACATCCCTCAAGGTTTCTAAGTGATACATGATCCAAATCAACTAACCCATGTCCGGTCATCACGTGAGATGGGGTAGTCATCAATGGTGAACATCTCTATGTTGATCATATCTACTATATGACTCACGTTTGACCTTTTGGTCTCTAGTGTTCCGAGACCATGCATGTACATGTTAGGCTCGTCAATGTTAACCCAAGTATTCTGCATGTGCAAAACTGGATTACACCCATTGTATGTGAACGTAGAGTCTATACACCCAATCATCACGAGGTGCTTCAAAACGACAAACTTTAGCAACGGCGCATACTCAGGGAGAACACTTTTATCTTGAAATTAAGAGAAGGGATCATGTAGGAACTAAGTATGTCTACCAGATGGGGGGTGAGTGGGAGTTTTATATTTTCTTTGAAAAACATAAATCTCTCATAACCCAGCAGCGAAAAGAATGAAAAACAAACTATAGTGAACTAAAACAGAATACCAAAAGGAAACTAAGACATGCATTGATATAGATCATACGAATGAAAATGTATCGAAGGGAAACATGGGTGATAGAGATAATCGAAGATGCTCGATGGCAACAAGGAATTTGTTCGACCAGTTCATCCTTCTACACAAGGACTACGTCTGGTTGGAGGGGTTGTGACTTAACATGGAATATAAACTCTCTTCACCCTATTCTGCTCGACAATCGATTCGTCAACCAATGCCGATTACTCTTGCTAGATACTTGAAGGCGGTCTCCGAACCTTTACACACTTCTTCTTCGAGAACCACAATCACTCTTGGTCTTTGAAGAAATTAACACCTAACCGTCTAGAGAGTTTGGAGCTCTCAAGAGTAATAGGTGGAGCATGCTAAACTTAGATTCTAGTGATGCTGAACCACTATCTAATTCTTTCGCTCTAGGGTTTTTCTCTCTGTGAATTTTAAACTCAAATCGCTCAGAGAGTGGGTTGCTCAACAATCTTCTCAGAATCAAACAGAGCAGCCACCAGACAAAGCCAGTGTGGGGTGGCTATTTATAGCCACAACCTTCCCAGATGGGAAATGACCATTTTGGACACGAGGTCCAGCCAATGGACAACCGACACGTTTGCAATGGCCGGATTTGGAGCAATGGTAACATTACTGGAAGAACAAGCAATGCTAACTCCTCGGTCCAAGTCAAATCTCTCGCAACAAAGAAGATCAAGTCTCTTGCTGGCAAGTATTTGCTTGGAGCACAAATAGATTTCTCTCACAACTTTCATAGTATTTGGGTTTAGCATCAAAGAATCAAAGCTTCGAACATTACACCCCTCTTAATAGTACGGTGGTCCTATGACTCAATGAAAGAAGAAGAATAACAAAATAAATGCTACGTCTTCACTTCGTCTTTATTCTTCCTGGAATGACGTCATATGCTTCAAACAGACACCGCACCAATTGCTTGAACTTCAGCAATTTTTAGGGGTCACTCTTGTTACCTTCGTCTTCGGTGATAACCTTCACTGCAGCGTAGGGAGATTATCTTCGTCGTTTGTATCAAACTCCTTGATACTTCAGGGACCTCTTACTCTGTGTGCACTAGCAAACACATAAGTCCCATGTTGTTTATGTCGACAAATTCCAAAACATAAGGGGCCTATCATTGCAGCAACAGTCTCCCCCTTTTTGGCCGGTCGTTGACAAAACAGATAATCATCAAAGTGAAGATAGATAAGTGAAATGTAAATCAAACAAGAGTGAACTTGCATTACTTGACTCGATGATGAAATGTACTCCCCCTAGATGTATGTAGGGTTAATTATATTAGATAAGATTCACTGCAATTCATTAACTTATTTGGAGGATTTTTCAATCATTCGAGGTAATGATTCACACTGATGATAAGTAATCCAACGAGAATATAGTGCAATCATTCATGACTTCTAACAATAATTCCACATGCAAAACAAATGCTTCGAGAGAATATAGTGCAGCAGGCAGGGTTGTTAATATTACAACCCATATCATAAGTTTTACAACAGAGCACATGAAGTGGCATAAATAGTCTATGAAGTATATAACGTAAAAAGTCACATAAACCAGAGCAAATAAAGACGGAAACCGAAACCAACAGGGCAAATCTATCAAAACTCTTGATGTAATTCTCCCCCTTTTGTCAACTAGTGTCAAAAAGGTGACGAATAACACGAGTGCAAAAAAGAAGTGAACTTGATTCACTCCGAGGCATTGCTCGAAGAACTGCCCGAAGATATTTCTGATTCGTAGGTGGCTGGAAAATCTTCGTTGTCAGCAGCAGCAAAAGTTCCTTCAATACTGGCTTAGAGCTGAGAAGACGAAGGCACATTGGGATTAGCCTTCTCAGTCTGGTGAGACAGAACATTTCCTTCAGTAGGTTTCTCTGTGGGCGAGGTGGCTTCTGATTCGTCGAGCAATTTACGCAGCTGAAATCGAAGTTGATCTGTTGTTTGTTCACGAGCTGGCAGAGGCAGAGTAATCCGATCTTGAAAATCTTCAGGTGAAAACCCTTGATCAATATATTCATAAAGTTCTTTGAGATCAGAGTTTCCCAATTGCTTCTTGGAGAAGAATTTATGAAGCAATTTCCATAGGCGCTTCTTATTTTTCGGATGTGGTCATGTGCATAATTTTCGTTCTGTTGTTGATGGAATTCAATTCGGTAGCTAGGTGTTCTTTTTTTCAGCAGTCCTCAGCCATGTGCTTCAATAGCAGTTATTGAGTGCACAAACTCACTTCAAGATGTGAAGGAGGTTGAGTATTTGGTTGATGATCACGCCGAGGTAGCCGTGGCCCATTGAAAGTGTTCTGATAGTCTGGAGGGCTTGACACTGGTGCTTTGCCTGAAGAAAAATCTTCCATGATTTTCAACGTATCACGTATTAGAGGAATGAAGCTTTTGTGCCTGACTTTTGCTAGATATTCGGTCTTCATTGCATAGTCAACCACCTTCTGAATCCATGGCCCGAAGACTTTGATAGTTTTTGGATGTTGAGCAGAATCCATCAGAATGCGCAAAAACATATCTTCGACATCGAAGATAAATCCTTGGGAAATGGCATGGATGGTGTTTCGAAGAACATCATAAATAGTGTTGTTTGTATTCATCCAGCCAGCGGACATATAAGTGAGAATATGATATAAGGTCTGGTTGTCGAATGTTAAGTGCTCAGGTAGGGGAGGACCATTGTAGTCACAAACTTTATCTTTGTCCATTGTGCATCGGAAATCTTCATCAGAGATTGCATCAATGTTATGAACTTGAATCTCAGTCTTGCCATGTTCGAACCGAGGGAAATGAAAGTGGGAGACAAAGTCTATTGCAGAGCATTTTATTCTTTTCCCTTCGGTCATCCATTCCATGATCCATTTTGTGCTATCAGATTCATCACCGGATATATACATTGTGTCATAAAATCGAAGAATTATCTCTTTGTTCCATGGGTGTTGAAATGCGAAGACATGCGTGAGGCCAAAATCTATGATGTCCTGCAAAACATGATTGAAGCAGCCAATGTTCTTCATCACAGCAATATCTGGGAACTCATGAGGAAAAATCTTGTGGATGTCATAAAGAATCTGCGAAATAATATATTTCCTGTTCCTGAGTCCGGAACCGATGAGATTCAGAAGAGCGGGGCTTGCTGTATGGACTCTCTTGGAAGAATTTTGGATGAGTCTTCTGATTGAAAAGTGGTCCTTTGACGCCAACACCGATGGAGAATAACAACAGTTGCTCGCGAGGATAAGGATATTTGAGCTCATCTTCAATGGAGATCACTTCATCGCCATAAATTACTGAGTCTGGGTGATGAGCAGAAGCAAATTTTGCTATAGAAGGATCAACATCTGAAGTTCTTTGTGCATTATTGAGTTAAATTTGTAGAGGAGAGGGATCAGACACTTTGTCAGGTACTGAATCTTTATCAGGCACCGAGTCTTTATCAACCAATGGGGGCCGTTGAGGATTTCTTCAGTAGACAGTTGAGATGCAGCGGGAGGAACTGAATCATTTTGTTCAACATGAGCTGGAGAAGCCTGGGGAGTAGTCTGAGGAATTTCACCTTCTTCTGAAACATTGTGTTGAGGCAGATTCGCTTCATGAATTGGAGAAGCCATAGGCATTGTTTCAGTTGGCCTTGGCGAACTAGGAGCATCTACATTTGATATATGAACTTGAGAGGGAATTGCAGGATCCGGTGAATTTTCCTTCTGTGGTACAACATCTGGAGATGTTTCTTTCGTGTGAGGAGGAGGAGCATTTTTCTTCTTCTTCTTTTGCTTCGACGGTTCAATGTTCCCTTTGACAAGATCATTGTAGCCAGTAACTTTGGCTTGACAATCAAGGTAGACCTTGCGAACAATTTGATCAGGTCAGAATGGAATCCTGGTCTTCTGTGTCGAAGGATAGTCAAAGCCTTATTGACATCCACATAGGATTCTTCAAGTTGCTTGATGACAAGCTTGGATTTTGTATCTTCCATATGGTCGTCAAGTTCCTTGAGCGGGTAGTGAGATCATTGATCTCAACAAAATCATCTCTCATGTCTCGAACCAGATCAGAGGTTGAGCAATTACTTTAGAGGTAATAGGCAAAGATGCCACTTCTCCATCAGACAGGTTTTCCACAAATCTGTCAAGCCGCTCCATGATGAATACTTGATTGAAGTAATGTGGTGCATCAGAGCCATCAGTGGTATGTGCAACAGGAGCAGTCTGAACTAGATTTTGCCCGGTTGGAGGCATCGAAGCCAAAGGTTGTGTCAACTTCGGAGCAAATTGATTTGCTTTGTCCTTCACTGTATTGCCTTGCGGTGCACTTGGCTTGTCAGAGGGGGCAGTGATTTTCTTCACCTTTTGCTTCGAGAGCTTTTCTCCTGGCTTTGTTGTGCCTATAGGGACATCAACTACCAAATCATGTAGATCAATTGCATCAGGATGAGAGGCTATTTTCACTTTGTCAACCATTGTGATAGTGGTAGGAGGAGTCTTTGTCTTCAAAAGGTTCTTCATCGGAGGTGCGATTGGGACAACACTTGCTCGAAGATCAGGCACAACAGTGGATGTAGTGATATTCACTTGTTCTAAAAGAGTTGTGACAATTTCTTCTCTTGTGAGTGGAGGATCATCTTGATCGGAAGAATCACTTTCAGGCTCAACTAGTTTAGCGGGCCTTTTCTTTGGTGCGCTCTTTTTCTTCAAAGCAGCAGATCTGGGATCATGTTTGTGCTTTGAGCGCCCTTCTGATTTTCCTTCATAATTTTTCTTTTCGACGTATGATTTGATGAGACGACGATTTTCTTCTTCTCTTGTCTGCTCCTTTCAGCCTTCTTGGCTCTCTTTTCTGCATTCTTGAGGCGCTTGGCCTTTTCTTCGAGATAAGAGTCAGGTGTATTGAGAGATGACTCATCAGCATTAGGAGGTGCTGGAGGCCTTTCCTGGGGATCACTTGCTTGGAGGAGTCCAATTTTACGACAGTCACCCTAGGGAGGATGGAAGGAAAAGTTCTTGGCATATCGAGGATGAACCATTTTGTAGTTGAACCACTTCCGTACCTAGTGACGCCGAATCTTTTGCACACGCCTTTTCTTTGTTGTTTAATTCTCTCCTGGAACAGTATTGTATTTGTCATGAGATATATACTAAGCTGAATTGGTGTAGGGTTGCCTGCCACCTTTCCTTTTCTTCCGAGCATCTGCTTCTTGCTTGTTGTCATTTGGTTCGACTCTCTTTCTTTTGCTGGAAGATGGACCAACCGTTGGGCCCTTAGCATTTGATGCTTTGGATTCATCGGCTATTCCCATCAATACCTCTTCTTCATCAGCCATACTATGTGGTCTCGTAGAATCCTCAATAGACTGCATACACCTGTGAATAAGAGTAGGTACAAGGGAAAATGGGGACAGGGTTACAGATGGTCATAGTGAATGTTTTTCCGAACAAATAGGATTTTGAAGAAGAAACAGATACAAATTTTGAGAAATGTTTCGAATGAATGAAACATATAGAAGAAGCTAGTAGCTCCAAAGAAAATACTAGACAGCGTGCTAGGCATTTCATTCGAGCGAAACATAACACAAACCCTAGATCTGAAAGGATTCGCATGTGAGGAACAACTACAAACCACATCCGCACTGGTAAAGGTAAATACTAGATCTAAGATATGCGGTATCGGAGGAAAATAACCGCGGACAAACTCGAATCGAGAAGGAAGGAGACCCGAGTTCGAACCACACGTACTCTAGCTCGGTGACGTGCAGCAGCTACGGTGGCGCGGGAAAGAAGATGTCCCGCGGCGGCGTGGAAGGACTCCGGCAACCGCTTTCTGGCAGTGAAGTAGTGAAGAGGTCGTCGGCGTCGAGCTCAAGGTGGAGCGCTGCAGCGAGGGTTTCGGCGGAGATGAGGCGAGGAGAAAGAGAAGTGAGCTATCAGAAGGAGAGCGATGCGGGTTTTATATGCGAAAGGAAATAACCGCATGCAGAAGATTTTGATCGGACGGTCTCTAAGCAGAGATGATTGCAATTCAACAGACAAGATGGAATGATAGTTGATAAATCGGACGTGGCAACCATCATAAAGATCATGGTCCTGACTTGGCTGGGAAATCCCAAATTTTGGACAGCTTTGCCAAAACAGATTAATGTTCGGACAGAATCTTAATCGTGGTCAAGGACATTAGATAAAGTTTCGTTCCAGATAAAGTTTGAGCATTTGTAATGGATCAGCATAGATAGGAAGAGATAGAACAGAGAGAAAACCAGGGTCCTAGGCATTTTACTCAGGCAGATAAACACAAAACACTCAAGCAAATAGCTATGAGAGAAATGCATTTGTACAAAGACTAAAGCTTTCAATCGAGAAGAAACTAAACGAAACAAAATTGTGGTGGCGTTACCCACCGTATAGGAACTGTATGAGCCCGAACATCGCACAATTATCATGGCACCCAGTTAGTCTAGTTCTTTGTTAATGTATTCACTCTCAGAAAGAAAATTTCACTTTATCAAAACTTTCAAACTCTTCGAGTGTTATGCACCCATTCCTTCAAAGATGTGGAAGTGTTAGCACGGGTGCTGAGTCTAGCTTCCTACACGTTTGTGAAGTCTAGGATATTTATCTCACACTGTAACGCATAGAATCTTTTCTCATTGAGAGGCTTGGTGAAAATATCAGCAAGATTATCTTCGGTCTTGACGTGATTGATGATAATATCCTCTCGAGCAACATGATCCCGAATGAAATGATGTCTGATGGCAATGTGCTTCGTGCGAGAATGTTGCACAAGATTATGTGCAATTTTGATGGCACTCTCATTATCACAATATAGAGGGATATGCTTGACCTTGATGACATAATCCTTCAGTGTCTGCTTCATCCACAATAACTTAGTGCAACAAGCGCCAGCAACAATATATTCGGCCTCAGCCATGGAGTGAGATACACAATTCTGCTTCCTTGATGACCAACAGACCAAAGATCTACCGAGGAAATGGCATGTCCCGAAAGTATATTTCCTACCAACCAAGTCACTAGCCCAATCTAAGTCTGAATACCCGACAAGATCAAACTGTGATCCGTTAGGATACCATAAACCTAAGGTGGGGGTGTGAGCCAAATATCTCAGAGTGCGCTTGACCGCTTGGTGATGTGATTCTTTTGGTGCAGCTTGACAGCGGGCACACATGGAAACACCCAACATGATGTCAGGTCTGGATGCACATAGATAAAGCAAAGATCTAATCATCGAATGATAAGCTTTTTGATTGTAGTCCTTACCATACACATATGCATCTAGCTTACCATTTGCGGGCATAGGAGTTTTATAGCCCTTCATTTTGGAATCTTGCATTTTGAACTTCTTCAGGCATTCTTTCAGATATTTCTCCTGAGAAATGAAAATGCCATTTGCTTGTTGACGAATTTGCAGTCTGAGAAAGAACTTGAGTTCACTCATCACAGACATTTGATATTTATCGGACATCATTTTCCTAAACTCTAAGCTACAAGCATTGTTAGTACAACCTAAGATAATATCGTCCACATAGATTTGACATACGAATAGATCATCATAAACATCATGAGTGAAAAGTGCGGGATCAGTGGATCCTGGCTTCAACCCTTTGTCGAGCAAAAACTTCTTCAAAGTGTCATACCAAGCTCGAGGGGCTGTCTTTAGCCCATATAAGTCCTTCTTCAACCTGAAAACTTTGTTAGGAAACTCAGGGTGTTCAAAGCCATGTGGCTATCTAACATAAACTTCCTCATCAATTTCACCATTGAGGAAAGCACTTTTCACATCCATTTGGTAAAGCGGGATATCATTGTAGTTTCCATACGCAAGAAAAATACAAATTGCCTCAAGACGTGCAACAGGAGCATATGTTACACCAAAATCAATAGCTTGTACCTGTCTGTACCCTTGAGCAACAAGTCGTGCTTTGTTTCTCCCCACAATGCCATTCTCATCTTACTTATTGCAGAAAATCCATTTTGTGCCGATGATATTGTGCTTCTTGGGATTCTGTTTCTCAACCAATTCCCACACATCATTTAATTCGAATTGCGCCAAATCCTCTTTTATGGAATTCATCCAATCAGGACCATTGATGGCTTGTTCAAACTTACTCGGTTCTGCCAATCAGACAAAAGAGAAACTGCCACAGTAGTTAGCCAAACGAGTGCATGAACGAGTTGTACGTTGATAACCTGGATTCTCAATTTCATCGAGAATTAATGAGGGATCAACTCGATTAGCCACTCGAGGATGAGCATTTTATTCACTGTCATTCTCATCAGCATCAACATTTCTACCATCATTCCTTTCAGGAGTGCCATTTTGATTGGCATTTGAATTTTGATTGCCATTTCCATTCGGAGGAGCATTTGCTTTGGTAGTGGCTTGATGAGTTCTGCCTCGAGTCATAGGAGCATCATCATCAGAGGACTTAGGTGCATTTCCTTCGACGGGCTTGATGCTCCCAATGGCCATTTGCCGAATAGCATCCGATATCAGTGGTTCATCTATCACATTTAGCAGGTGCTCCTTTTTGGAGCCGTTGGATTCATCAAACCGCACATTTACCGTTTCCATAACTTTCATGACGTTATAGTTATAGACATGATACGTATGTGAGTTTGAGCCATAACCAAGAAGAAAACCTTAATGTTCCTCGGGTGTAAACTTGGAAGAATGATTCATATCAAGAATGTAACAAGGTGCATCAAAAACACGTAGATAAGAAACATTTGGTTTCTTGCTAGTGATAAGCTCGTATAAAGTTTTCCTCAGGAATTTGTGAAGGTAAACACGATTGATAACATGACAAGCAGTGTCAATAGCATCAGCCCAGAAGCGAATGGGAGATTTTTACTCACTTAGCATTGTTCTTGCCATTCCAATGAGAGTTTTGTTCTTTCGTTCAACAACTCCATTCTGTTGGGGAGTGTATGCGGCAGAGAACTCATGAGTAATACCATGTTCATCGAGAAATTCAGCAATATGAGCATTTTTTAACGCAGTTCCATTGTCACTTCTGACATGCTTAATTCGACCATCATATTCATTCTGGGCCTTATTAGCGAAGCTTTTGACGATATCTTGAGTGCAGGTCCTGTCTTCGAGAAACAATATCCAATTGTATCGCGAGAAGTCATCAATGATAACCAGACCATAATGACTGCCACCAAAGCTTGCATAATTTTGAGGACCGAATAAATCCATATGAAAAATTTCCAGTGGCTGATGTCTACTACACAACCTTCTTCTTGTAGACGTTGTTGGGCCTCCAAGTGCAGAGGTTTGTAGGACAGTAGCAAATTTCCCTCAAGTGGATGAACTAAGGTTTATCAATCCGTGGGAGGCGTAGGATGAAGATGGTCTCTCTCAAGCAACCCTGCAACCAAATAACAAAGAGTCTCTTGTGTCCCCAACACACCCAATACAATGATAAATTGTGTAGGTGCACTAGTTCGGCGAAGAGATGGTGATATAAGTGCAATATGGATGGTAGATATAGGTTTTTGTAATCTGAAAATATAAAAACAGCAAGGTAACTAATGATAAAAGTGAGCATAAACGGTATTGCAATGATAGGAAACAAGGCATATGGTTCATACTTTCACTAGTGCAAGTTCTCTCAACAATAATAACATAGTAGATCATATAACAATCCCTCAACATGCAACAAAGAGTCACTCCAAAGCCACTAATAGCGGAGAACAAACGAAGAGATTATGGTAGGGTACGAAACCACCTCAAAGTTATTCTTTCGGATCAATCTATTCAAGAGTTCGTACTAGAATAACACCTTAAGACACAAATCAACCAAAACCCTAATGTCACCTAGATACTCCATTGTCACCTCAAGTATCCGTGGGCATGATTATACGATATGCATCACACAATCTCAGATTCATCTATCCAACCAACACAAAGTACTTCAAAGAGTGCCCCAAAGTTTCTACCGAAGAGTCAAGACGAAAACGTGTGCCAACCCCTATGCATAGGTTCATGGGTGGAACCCGCAAGTTGATCACCAAAACATACATCAAGTGGCACGTGATATCCCATTGTCACCACAGATAAACACGGCAAGACATACACCAAGTGTTCTCAAATCCTTAAAGACTCAATCCGATAAGATAACTTCAAAGGGAAAACTCAATCCATTAAAAGAGAGTAGAGGGGGACAAACATCATATGATCCAACTATAATAGCAAAGCTCGCGATACATCAAGATCGTGCCATAGAGAGAACACGAGAGAGAGAGAGATCAAACACATAGCTACTAGTACATACCCTCAGCCCCGAGGGTGAACTACTCCCTTCGCATCATGGATAGCACCAGGATGATGAAGATGGCCACCGGTGAGGGATTCCCCCTCCGGCAGGGTGCCGGAACGGGCTCCCGAGAGGTTTTTGGTGGCTACATAGGCTTGCGCGGCGGAACTCCCGATCTATCTTCTGTTTCAATGTTTTTAGGGTACGTAGGCTTATATAGGCAAAAGAAGTCGGTCGGGGGAGCCTCGAGGGACCCATGAGAGGGTAGGGCGCACCCCCTTGTCTCGTGGCTTCCTCGATGCTCCCCTGGCTTGCACTCCAAGTCTCCTGGATCATAATCTTTCCAAAAATCACGTTGCCGAAGGTTTCATTCCGTTTGGACTCCGTTTGATATTCCTTTTCTTCGAAATACTGAAACAGGCAATAAACAACAATATGGGTTGGGCCTCCGGTTAATACGTTAGTCCCAAAAATGATATAAATGTGTAAAATAAAGCCCATAAACATCCAAAAGGGGTAATACAATAGCATGGAACAATCAAAAATTATAGATACGTTGGAGACGTATCAAGCATCCCCAAGCTTAATTCCTGCTCGTCCTCGAGTAGGTAAATGATAAAAATAGAATTTTTGATGTGGAATGCTACCTAGCATATTTCTCAATGTAATTTTCTTTATTGTGGCATGAATGTTCAGATCCAAATGATTCAAAATAAAAGTTCATATTGACATAAGAAATAGTAATACTTCAAGCATACTTAATCAAGCAATCATGTCTTCTCAAAATAACATGGCTAAAGAAAGTTATCCCTACAAAATCATATAGTCTGGTTGTTGCTCTATCTTCATCACACAAAGTATTTAATCATGCACAACCCTGATGACAAGCCAAGCAATTGTTTCATACTTTAGTAATCTCAAACTTTTTCAATTTTCACGCAATACATGAGCGTGAGCCATGGACATAGCACTCTATGTGGAATAGAATGGTGGTTGTATAGAAGACAAAAAGGAGAAGATAGTCTCACATCAACTAGGCATATCAACGGGCTATGGAGATTTCCATTAATAGATATCAATGTGAGTGAGTAGGGATTGCCATGCAACGGATGCACTAGAGCTATAAATGTATGAAAGCTCAACAAAAGAAACTAAGTGGGTGTGCATCCAACTCGCTTGCTCAAGAAGACCTAGGGCATTTTGAGGAAGCCCATCATCGGAATATACATGCCAAGTTCTATAATGAAAAATTCCCACTAGTATATGAAAGTGACAACATAGGACACTCTCTATCATGAAGATCATGGTGCTACTTTGAAGCACAAGTGTGGTAAAAAGGATAGTAGCATTGTCCCTTCTCTCTTTTTCTGTCATTTTTTTCTCTTTTTTCTCTTTTTTTTCTTTTCTTTTTTTTTGTTTTTTTTCTTTGGCCTTTCTTTTTTCTTTTTTTTTCTTTTTGGCCTTTCTCTTTTTTTTTTGTAAAATCCGAAGTCTCATCCCGACTTGTGGGGGAATCATAGTCTCCATCATCCTTTCCTCACTAGGACAATGCTCTAATAATGAAGATCATCACACTTTTATGGATTTAAAACTCAAGAATTACAACTCAAAGCTAGAACAAGATATGACTCTATATGAATGCCTCCGACTGTGTACCTGTATATGCAATGAATCAAGAGCGACATGTATGAAAATTATGAAGGTGGCCTTGCCACAAATACAATGTCAACTACATGATCATGCAAAGAGCAATATGACAAAAGTAATGCGTGTCATATGAACGGAACAGTGGAAAGTTGCATGGCAATATATCTCGGAATGGCTATGGAAATGCCATAATAGGTAGGTATGGTGGCTGTTTTAAGGAAGGTATATGGTGGGTGTGTGGTACCGGCGAAAGTTGCGCGGCACAAGAGAGGCTAGCAATGGTGGAAGGGTGAGGGTGCGTATAATCCATGGACTCAACATTAGTCAAAAGAACTCATATACTTATTGCAAAAATCTACAAATCATCAAAAACAAAGTATTACGCGCATGCTCCTAGGGGGGTAGATTGGTAGGAAAATACCATCGCTCGTCCCCGACCGCCACTCAGAAGGAAGACAATCAATAAATAAAATTGTGCTCCAACTTCATCACAAAGTGGTTCACCATACGTGCATGCTACGGGAATCACAAACCTCAACACAAGCATTTTTCATAATTACCTCAACTAGCATGACTTTAATATCACCACCTCCATATCTCAAAACAATTATCAAGTATCAAATTGATCATAGCATCCAATTCACTTTCTATGATAGTTTTTATTATACCTAACTTGGATGCTCATCATTCTAGGACCAAATTTGTAACCATAGCAAATACCATGCTGTTCTAAAATACTCTCAAAATAATATAAGTGAAGCATGAGAGACTAGCAATTTCTACAAAATATAACCACCGCCATGCTCTAAAAGATATAAGTGATGCACTCGAGCAAATGACAAACTACTCCGAAAGATATAAGTGAAGATCAATGAGTAGCTAAATAATTATGTAACTATGTGAAGACTCTCTCTCATTAAGGAATTTCAGATCTTGGTATTGTATTCAAACAGCAAACAAAACAAAATAAAATGACATTGCAAGGATAGCACAACTCATGTGAAGAAGCAAAAACTTAGGCTCAACCGATACTAACCGATAGTTGTTGAAGAAGAAAGGTGGGATGCCTACCGGGGCATACCCAAGCTTAGATGCTTGAGACTTCTTGGAATATTATCTTGGGGTGCCTTGGGCATCCCCAAGCTTGAACTTTTGTGTCTCCTTAATTCCTCTCATATCATGGTTTCTCCTTTTATCAAAAGCTTCATCCACACCAAACTCAACAAGAACTCGTGAGATAGGTTAGTATAAACCAATGCAAAACCTTATCATTTTGTATTGTAAAAAATCACTAAAATTATTATTAAACATTGCATACTAAATTCCCCTGCATATTTAATACTCCTATAATCAAATAGAATCATTAAACAAGCAAACATATGCAAACAATGGAAACATAACAGCAATCTGCCAAAACAATACAGTAACTAAAGAGTGCAAGAGTACCAATACTTCCCTAAATCCAAAAATTATGAGATAAAATTCCCACTGTAGTAAATTTATCAGAGCTCAATATGCAAAAAGTTTCAACATTATACCATTCTCTGACTTTTCTAGGGAATTTTTGCAACAGCAGTAAACTTTCTGTTTTCAAACAGCAACATGTATACTAGCAAAATAAGCATGGCAAAGGCTATCCTTGACAGTTTTATTGAAAATAAAGATGCAAAACATTATTCTAAATAACAGCAAGAAAATAATAAAAAAGAAAATGACGCTCCAAGCAAAACACATATCATGTGCTGAATAAAAATATAGCTCCAAGTAAAGTTACCGATGAACGAAGACGAAAGAGGGGATGCCTTCCGGGGCATCCCCAAGCTTAGACTCTTGGTTGTCCTTGGATGTTACCTTGGGGTGCATTGGGCATCCCCAATCTTAGGCTCTTGCCACTCCTTATTCCATAGTCCATCGAATCTTTACCGAAAACTTAAAAACTCCACAACACAAAACTCAACAGAAAACTCGTAAGCTCCGTTAGTATAAGAAAATAAAACCAGCACTTAAGTACTGTAATTAATTCATTTAGAATTCATATTGGTGTGATATCTACTGTATTACAACTTCTCTATGGTTCATACCCTCCGATACTACTCATAGATTCATCAAAACAAGCAAACAACACATAGTAAACAGAATCTGTCAAAAACAGAACAGTATGTAGTAATCTGTATCAAACGTATACTTATGGAACTCCAAAAATCCTACCAAATTAGGAAGTCCTACGAAATGTATGTACCAATCCATAGCAAAAAGAATCAGATCAAACGCACGTTTCTGTAAATTAACAAAACTAATTTACTGGGTGCAAAAGTTTCTTATTTTCAGCAGGATCAACACAACTATCACCGTAAGCTATCCTAAAGGTCTTACTTGGCACTTTATTGAAACAAAAGCTATAAAACATGATTACTACAGTAGCATAATCATGTGGACACACAAAAATAGTAAGGATAAATATTGGGTTGTCTCCCAACAAGCGCTTTTCTTTAATGCCTTTCTAGCTAGGCATGATGATGACAATGATGCTCACCTAAAAGATAAGAATTGAAACATAATGGGAGCATCATGAAGCATATGACTAGCACATTTAAGCCTAACCCACTTCCTATGCATAGGGATTTTGTGAGAAAACAACTTATGGTAACAATAATCAACTAGCATAAGAAGGTAACACAAGCATAGCTTCAAGATTTTAAGCACATAGAGAGGAAACTTGACATTATTGCAATTCCTACAAGCATATGTTCCTCCCTCATAATAATTTTCAGTAGCATCATGAATGAATTCAATAATATAACCAGCACCTAAAGCATTCTTTTCATGATCTACAAGCATAGAAAATTTACTACTCTCCACATAAGCAAATTTCTTGTCATGAATAGTAGTGGGAGCAAACTCAACAAAATAATTATCATGTGAGGCATAATCCAATTGAAAACTAAAATCATGATGACAAGTTTCATGGTTATCATTATTCTTAATAGCATACAAATCATCACAATAATCATCATAGATAGCAACTTTGTTCTCATAATAAATTGGAACCTCTTCCGAAATAGTGGATTCATCACTAAATAAAGTCATGACCTCTCCAAATCCACTTTCATCAATATAATCATCATAAATAGGAGGCATGCTTTCATCATAATAAATATTCTCATCAAAACTTGGGGGACAAAAAATATCATCTTCATCAAACATATCATCCCCAAGCTTGTGGCTTTGCATATCATTAGCATCATGGATATTCAAGGAATTCATACTAACAACATTGAAGTCATGCTCATCATTCACATATTTCATGCCAAGCATTTCTATGTAATTATTCTTCTAGCACTTGAGCACAATTTTCCTTTCCATCATTCTCACGAAAGATATTAAAAAGACGAAGCATATGAGGTAAACTCAAATCCATTTTTTGGTAGTTTTATTTTATAAACTAAACTAGTGATAAAACAAGAAACAAAAAGATTCGACTGCAAGATCTAAAGATATACCTTAAAGCACTCACCTCCCCGGCAACGGCGCCAGAAAAGAGCTTAGTTGACGAGGCGTGAGTGCCGCTTACCTAGCCTCCCCGGCAACGACGCCAGAAAAGAGCTTGATGTCTACTACACAACCTTCTTATTGTAGACGTTGTTGGGCCTCCAAGTGCAGAGGTTTGCAGGACAGTAGCAAATTTCCCTCAAGTGGATGACTTAAGGTTTATCAATCCATGGGAGGCGTAGGATGAAGATGGTCTCTCTCAAGCAACCCTGCAACCAAATAACAAAGAGTCTCTTGTGTCCCCAACACACCCAATACAATGGTAAATTGTATAGGTGCACTAGTTCGGCGAAGAGATGGTGATACAAGTGCAATATGGATGGTAGATATAGGTTTTTGTAATCTGAAAATATAAAAACAGCAAGGTAACTAATGATAAAAGTGAGCGTAAACGGTATTGCAATGATAGGAAACAAGGAATAGGGTTCATACTTTCACTAGTGCAAGTTCTCTCAACAATAATAACATAGATAGATCATATAACAATCCCTCAACATGCAACAAAGAGTCACTCCAAAGCCACTAATAACGGAGAACAAACGAAGAGATTATGGTAGGGTATGAAACCACCTCAAAGTTATTCTTTCGGATCAATCTATTCAAGAGTTCATACTAGAATAACACCTTAAGACACAAATCAACCAAAACCCTAATGTCACCTAGATACTCCATGTCACCTCAAGTATCCGTGGGCATGATTATACGATATGCATCACACAATCTCAGATTCATCTATCCAACCAACACAAAGTACTTCAAAGAGTGCCCCAAAGTTTCTACCGGAGAGTCAAGACGAAAACGTGTGCCAACCCCAATGCATAGGTTCATGGGTGGAGCCCGCAAGTTGATCACAAAACATACATCAAGTGGCATGTGATATCCCATTGTCACCACAGATAAACACGGCAAGACATACATCAAGTGTTCTCAAATCCTTAAAGACTCAATCCGATAAGATAACTTCAAAGGGAAAACTCAATCCATTACAAGAGAGTAGAGGGGGAGAAACATCATAAGATCCAACTATAATAGTAAAGCTCGCCATACATCAAGAGCGTGCCGTAGAGAGAACACGAGAGAGAGAGAGAGAGAGAGAGAGATCAAACACATAGCTACTGGTACATACCCTCAGCCCCGAGGGTGAACTACTCCCTCCTCGTCATGGATAGCACCGGGATGATGAATATGGCCACCGGTGAGGGATTCCCCCTCCGGCAGGGTGCCGGAACGGGCTCCCGAGAGGTTTTTGGTGGCTACAGAGGCTTGCGGTGGCGGAACTCCCGATCTATCTTCTGTTTCGATGTTTTTAGGGTATGTAGGCTTATATAGGCGAAAGAAGTCGGCCGGGGGAGCCTCGAGGGGCCCACGAGAGGGTAGGTCACGCCCAGGGGCGTGGGCGCGCCCCCTGTCTTGTGGCTTCCTCGATGCTCCCCAGGCTTGCACTCCAAGTCTCCTGGATCATAATCTTTCCAAAAATCGCGCTGCCGAAGGTTTCATTCCGTTTGGACTCCGTTTGATATTCCTTTTCTTCGAAATACTGAAACAGGCAATAAAACAGCAATATGGGCTGGGCCTCCGGTTAATAGGTTAGTCCCAAAAATGATATAAATGTGTAAAATAAAGCCCATAAACATCCAAAAGGGGTAATATAATAGCATGGAACAATCAAAAATTATAGATACGTTGGAGACGTATCAGAGGCCTTCTCGTGTTCATGAATGTTTTTGATGAGTGATGCTTCTTGGCTAATTTACCAGCCTCACACGCAGCACAGAGATGATTCTTGTCGAATTTTACATCAGGAATGCCACAGAGATGATTTTTCTTCACCAGGGTCTCTAAGTTTCTCACACCTACATGACCAAGTCTTCAATCCCACATCCAACCTTCTGTTGCTTTCGCAAGCAAACAAGTTCAGACTGAGGGACCCTTAGAGAAATCCACAATATAAAGATCACCCTTTCTAATTCCCTCACACATGAAGGAATTGTCAGTGGCCATAAATACAATGCATTAGGATATAGAAAATAGAACTAGCATGCCTAAATCACATAGCTTGCCAACTGACATAAGATTGAATCCAAGAGACTGGCCAAGTAAAACATCATCAATGGACTTGTCCTTGGATATAGAAATTTTACCTAGCCCAGTTATCTTTCCCTTGTTGTTTTCGCCAAAAGTGATATACTTCAGAGGAGAAGCTGTTAAGTTGGGGTCGACAAACAACGACTGGTCTCCGGTCATATGACTAGTGAATCCACTGTCCATTATCCATTTAGTGCACCCAGAGACATAGTCCTTTTCTTTCAAAGCCTTGGCCATGAAGCAATAGGCAGGAGTTTCATCGTCGCTTGACGGGTTCCCGAAGAAATTCGTCGTAGGAGAGGAGGCACATGCTATGCCAGACATGCCCGAGCCGGAATCCTCATCGAACTCGTTTTCTTCTTCGGAGGCAGACGATTCTTCTTCTTCATAATCCATCTCCTTGCCGATTACGCCTTGGCCTTGCGAGAAGTATTCTTGCGATTGGAGGAGGACTTGTACGGGTTCCTCGATGAAGATCTTGACAAAGATTTTGAGGTGGAGTTGTCCTTCTTCTTGAAGAATTTCTTCGTTTTCTTTTCTTCATCGGAGTCATAGTTCTTGCTCTTGCTTTTGCCTTGATAGTTGCCTGGATCATATCTCCCACTGGCATGGATTTTAGCTTCCTAGAGAGGACATTCCGAAATGAAATGTCCAGGCTTTTTGCACTTGAAACATGTGTATTATCTGACAGGTTTTGATGAAGGTTTTGAACCCCCAGAGTTGCTTGAACTTCTTTTCTGGAACTGAATCTTCTTGTGTAAGCGTTGGAATCTTTTCATGATCAGTGTGAGATATTTTATGAGTTGTTCTGGGTCATCTGAATCTTCTTCGGCATTTCCATCTAAGGAGGAATCAGCCACAGCCCTGAGAGCATGATTTTTTCGTTGACTGGAGCCATAGAGATCTCTCTTCTCTTCTTCTTGTTCCTCGTGAGTGTTGAGTCTCCATGATATCAACAGAGTCGAGGGTTTTGAAATCAGAATGCTCACGAATCATCAAGACAAGAGTTTCGAATGAACTGTTGATACGTCTCTGTCGTATTTATAATTTTTGATTGTTCCATGCCAATATTATTCAACTTTTATATACTTTTGGCAACTTTTTATACTATTTTTTGGGACTAACATATTGATCCAGTGCCCAGTGCCAGTTCCTGTCTGTTGCATGTTTTTAGTTTGGCAGAAACCCAATATCAAACGGAGTCCAAACGGGATAAAACCGACGGAGATTTTTTTTGGAATATTTGTGATTTTTGGGAAGTAAAATCAACGCGAAATAGTGTCCGGGGTGGCCATGAGATAGGGGGGCGCACCCTGGGCTCTCGTGGGCCACCCGTAAGGCGGTTGATGCTCTTCTTTTGGCGCAACAAAGCTAATTTTATGAGAAACATCTGGGCGAAAGATTCACCCCAATCGGAGTTACGGATCTCCAGATATAAAGGAAACGGTGAAGGGGTAGAATCTGAGAACGCAGAAACAGAGAGATAGATCCAATCTCGGAGGGGCTCTCGCCCCTTCCAAGCCAGGGGAGCCAAGGACCAGAGGGGAAACCCTTCTCCCAAGGAGAAGGTCAAGGAAGAAGAAGAAGAAGGGGGGCTCTCTCCCCCTTGCTTCCGGTGGCGCCGGAACGCCGCCGGGGGCCATCATCATCACCACGATCTTCACCAACACCGCCGTCATCTTCACCAACATCTCCATCACCTTCCCCCATATATATCCAGCGGTTGACTCTCCCGCAACCCGCTGTACCCTCTACTTGAACATGGTGCTTTATGCTTCATATTATTATCCAATGATATGTTGCCATCCTATGATGTCTGAGTAGATTTTCGTTGTCCTATCGCTGATTGATGAATTGCTATGATTGGTTTGAGTTGCATGTTTTATTATTGGTGCTGTCCTATGGTGCCCTCCGTGTCGCGCAAGTGTGAGGGATTCCCGCTGTAGGGTTTGCAATATATTTATGCTTTTCTTATTGTGGGTGGCGTGAGTGACAAAAGCACGGACCCGAGTAAGTAGGTTGTTTGCGTATGGGATAAAGGGGACTTGATACTTTAATGCTATGGTTGGGTTTTACCTTAATGAATCTTTAGTAGTTGCGGATGCTTGCTAGAGTTCCAATCATAAGTGCATATGATCCAAGTAGAGAAAGTATGTTAGCTTATGCCTCTCCCTCAAATAGAATTGCAATAGTGATTACCGGTCTAGTAACATAGTCAATTGCTTAGGGACAACTCCACAACTCCTACCACCACTTTTCCACACTCGCTATATTTACTTTATTGCATCTTTATCTAAACAGCCCCTAGCTTTTATTTACGTGTTCTTTATTATCTTGCAAACCTATCCTACAACACCTACAAAGTACTTCTAGTTTCATACTTGTTCTAGGTAAAGCGAACGTCAAGCGTGTGTAGAGTCGTATCAGTGGCCGATAGGACTTGAGAGAGTATTTGTTCTACCTTTAGCTCCTTGTTGGGTTCGACACTCTTACTTATCGAAAGAGGCTACAACTATCACATATACTTGCGGGTTATCAAGACCTTTTTCTGGCGCCGTTGCTGGGGAGTCATAGCGTGGGGTGAATATTCTCGTGTGTGCTTGTTTTCTTTATCACTAAGTAATTTTTATTTGTTCTAAGTTGTTCTCTATTTTTAGTTATGGATATGGAATGCAAAATACCAAAAAAATTAGCTGTACTTGCTGATCATGAGGATGGGGTAACTCCTAAAACCCTCGATTCTCATTATGCGAAAGATATTGTGTACTACTTTGATAATCCAGAGAAAACCCCATTCAACTTTATAATGGGAGACACGTTGGATCAACGTGAATACTTTAGGGATTATCGCTCGACACAAAAAGGGAAACTATTATGGGATCAATTTATTATGTTGCGTTGGTATGCCTAGAATCTATGCGTGAGATATGATATTACTTGTTGCTCTAGGATGGAGGCTCCACACCTTCCCTTTTCATGCAAATTTAATGATAATGAAACCTTAGCTTCTTATGCTAATGGTATATATGATTACTATGATGTGGAACAAATATAAGAATTTGTTGCTTTTAAGGTTGCTTATGAAATTGAATCCTTGTTTGGAAAATATGAAGCTTTAGATGATGATGCTTATAGGCCTGAAAATCTTGCTATACTTAGATATTGCTATGAAAATTATGAATACAATTACTATATTAATGCATTTATTGAGAAAGTCTCCGCTGTCCAAGAAGAGATTAATATTTTGCAGGAAGCTATGGAAGAAGAAATTGATGAAACAATGAGCTCATTGGATGAAAAAGATGATGAGGAGAGCGAAGAACAAAAGAAGGAAGAGCGGATTAGCTACCCGTGCCCACCTTCTAATGAGAGTAACCCTCCAACTCATACATTATTTAATTCCCCTTCGTGCTTACCGAAGGATGATTGCTATGATGATTGCTATGCTGATTGTTATGATTCCGTTGATTCTCTTGAAATATCCCTTTTTGATGATGCTTTCTATGCTTGTGGCCAAGATGCCAATATGAATTATTATTATGGAGATGAACTTGCTATAGTTCCTTATGTTAAACATGAAATTGTTGCTATTGCACCCACGCATGATAGTCCTATCATCTTTTTGAATTCTCCTGACTACACTATATCAGAGAAGTTTGTGCTTATTAAGGATTATATTGATGGGTTTCCTTTTACCGTTGCACATGATGATTTTGATGAATATAATATGCATGTGCTTGCTGCTCCTACTTGCAATTATTATGAGAGAGGAACTATGTCTCCACCTCTCTATGTTTCCAATATGATAGAATTGTAAGAAACTGCTTATACTATGCATTGGCCTTTACTTGGTGTGCATGAATTGTTCTTTTATGACATGCCGATGCATAGGAAGAGGGTTAGACTTCGTTGTTGCATGATATATGTTACTTTGTGCTCACTACTAAATCACAAATCATTGTTAATTAAAATTGGCTTTGATATACCTTGGGATCCGGGTGGATCCTTTACTTGAGCACTATATGCCTAGCTTAATGGCTTTAAAGAAAGCGCTGCCAGGGAGACAACCCGGAAGTTTTAGAGAGTCATTTATTTCTGTTGAGTGCTTTCGTATAGTTTAAAAACACAAAAATAAAGAGGGGAACCTAAAAACTTTTCAAAAAGGAAAGTGAAAGTGAGAAAGACAAGCATTGTTGAAGTGGGAGCTAGCCTTGAACTTTGTTCATGCTCACGGAAACTTTGTGAATCTTAATTACAGAAAATTTTCATCAAAAATAATTATCCCCTTGTACAATTCCATTGTATTATAAAAATAATGTGCCAAGGTTGCCTTTAGGATGTTTACAATGCTTGTTGGTTTATACGGTGCAGGACAGAAACTTTGGATGTAGTGCATGATTTTACATTTTTATCTGGAACTTCAATTGGTTCTGATTCTTTTTGCACTGTCTTGCTATACAACTTGTTTAACTTTCCTAATTTTGGTAGAACTTTTGGGGTACCAGAAGTATGGTGGATGTTCAGATTTCTACAGACTATTCTATTTTTGACAGATTCTGTTTTTGATGCATAGTTTGCTTGTTTTGATGAATCTATCAATTTATATCAATGGATTAAGCCATGAAAAAGTTATGTTAAAGTAGACACAATGAAAAAACAAGATATGAATTGGTTTGCAACAGTAGTTAGAGTGGTGATTTTCTTTATTATACTAACGGATTTTACCGAGCTTTCTGTTGAAGTTTTGTGTGGATGTAGTGTCTAATCGAGGATGTCTCGATATGAGGAAAAGAAAGAGAGGCAAGAGCTCAAGCTTGGGGATGCCTGAGGCACCCCCAAGTAAATATTCAAGGAGACTCAAGCATCTAAGCTTGGGGATGCCCCGGAAGGCATCCCCTCTTTCTTCAACAAGTATCGGTATGTTTTCGAATTCGTTTCATTTATGCATTATGTGCAAGTCTTGGAGCGTCTTTTGCATTTAGTTTTCACTTTTCTTTTATGCACCATGATAGTATGAGATAGACCTTGGTTGATTTATAGAATGCTCATTGCACTTCACTTAAACCTTTTGAGTATGGCTTTATAAAAATGCTTCATGTGCTTCACTTATATCATTTGAAGTTTGGGTTGCCTGTTTCTCTTCATATAGACAACCGCCATTTGTAGAATGCTCTTTTGCTTCAATTATATTTGTTTGAGCATGGGCATATCTTTTGTAGAAAGAATTAAACTCTCTTGCTTCACTTATATCTATTTAGAGAGATGACAGGAATTGGTCATTCACATGGTTAGTCATAAAATCCTACATAAAACTTGTAGATCGCTGAATATGATATGTTTGATTCATTGCAATAGTCTTGCGATATAAAGGTGGTGATATTAGAGTCATGCTAGTGGGTGGTTGTGGATTGTAGAGACACTTGTGTTGAGGTTTGCAAGTCCCGTAGCATGCATGTATGATAACCGTTGTGTGACAAATTTGAAGCATGGGGTGTTTCTTTGATTGTCTTCCTTATGAGTGGCGGTCGGGGACGAGCGATGGTCTTTTCCTACCAATCTATCCCCCTAGGGGCATGCGTAGTAGTACTTTGCTTCAAGGGCTAATAAACTTTGGCAATAAGTATATGAGTTCTTTATGACTATTGTGAGTCCATGGATTATACGCACTTTTACCTTTCCATCATTGCTAGCCTCTTCGGTACCGTGCATTGCCCTTTCTCACCTTGAGAGTTGGTGCAAACTTCACCGGTGCATCCAAACCCCGTGATACGATACGCTCTATCACACATAAGCCTCATTATATCTTCCTCAAAACAGCCACCATACCTGCCTATCATGGCATTTCCATAGCCATTCCGAGATATATTGCCATGCAACTTCCATCATCATCATATACATGACTTCAACATTCATTGTCACATTGCTTTGCATGATCGTAAGATAGCTAGCATGATGTTTTCATGGCTTGTCCATTTTTTGATGTCATTGCTACGCTAGATCATTGCACATCCCGGTACACCGCCGGAAGCATTCATATAGAGTCATATCTTTGTTCTAGTATCGAGCTGTAATATTGAGTTGTAAGTAAATAAAAGTGTGATGATCATCATTATAGAGCATTGCCCCATGAAAAAAAATGAAAAAAAATGAAAAGGAAAGGAAGGCCAAAAGAAAAAAAAAGAAAGGCCAAAGAAAAAAAGAAAAAGAAAAAAATAAAAAAAAAGAAAAAAAGAAAATAAATAAAAGGGGCAATGTTACTATCTCTTTTTCCACACTTGTGCTTCAAAGTAGCACCATGTTCTTCATGTAGTGAGTCTCATATCTTGTGCTTCAAAGTAGCACCATGTTCTTCATATAGATTGTCTCCTATGTTGTCACTTTCATATACTAGTGGGAATTTTCATTATAGAACTTGGCTTGTATATTCCAATGATGGGCTTCCTCAAATGCCCTAGGTCTTCATGAGCAAGCAAGTTGGATGCACACCCACTTAGTTTCTTCTGTTGAGCTTTCATACACTTATAGCTCTTAGTGCATCTGTTGCATGGCAATCCCTACTCCTCGCATTGACATCAATTGATGGGCATCTCCATAGCCCGTTGATTAGCCGCGTCGATGTGAGACTTTCTCCCTTTTTGTCTTCTCCACATAACCCTCACCATCATATTATATTCCACCTATAGTGCTATGTCCATGGCTCACGCTCATGTATTGCGCGAAAGTTGAAAAAGTTTGAGATTATTAAACTATGAAACAATTGCTTGGCTTGTCATCGGGGTTGTGCATGATTAAATACTTTGTGTGATGAAGATAGAGCAACAACCAGACTATATGCTTTTGTAGGGATAACTTTCTTTGGCCATGTTGTTTTAAAAAGACATGATTGCTTTATTGGTATGCTCGAAGTATTATTGTTTTTATGTCAAATGATAGACTATTGCCTTGAATCACTCGTATCTTAATATTCATGCCATGATTAGACATATGATCAAGATTATGCTAGGTAGCATTCCACATCAAAAATTATCTTTTTATCATTTACCTACTCGAGGACGAGCAGGAATTAAGCTTAGGGATGCTGATACGTCTCCGTCGTATCTAAATTTTTTGATTGTTCCATGCCAATATTATTCAACTTTTATATACTTTTGGCAACTTTTTATACTATTTTTTGGGACTAACATATTGATCCAGTGCCCAGTGCCAGTTTCTATCTGTTGCATGTTTTTTGTTTCGCATAAACCCAATATCAAACGGAGTCCAAACGGGATAAAAATGGACGGAGATTTTTTTTGGAATATTTGTGATTTTTGGGAAGTAAAATCAACGCGAAACAATGTCCGGGGTGGCCACGGGATAGGGGGGCGCGCCCCAGGGAGGCAGGCACGCCCTGGGCTCTCGCGGGCCACCCGTAAGGCGGTTGATGCTCTTATTTTGGCGCAAGAAAGCTAATTTTATGAGAAATATCTGAGCGAAAGATTCACCCTAATCGGAGTTACGGATCTCCAGATATAAAGGAAACGATGAAGGGATAGAATCTGAGAACGCAGAAACAGAGAGATAGATCCAATCTTGGAGGGGCTCTCGCCCCTCCCAAGCCATGGGAGCCAAGGACCAGAGGGGAAACCCTTCTCCCATCTAGGGATAAGGTCAAGGAAGAAGAAGAAGAAGGGGGCTCTCTCCCCCTTGCTTCCGATGGCGCCGGAACGCCGCCGGGGGCCATCATCATCACCGCGATCTTCACCAACACTGCCGTCATATTCACCAACATCTCCATCACCTTCCCCCATCTATATCCAGCGGTCCACTCTCCCGCAACCTGCTGTACCCTCTACTTGAACATGGTGCTTTATGCTTCATATTATTATCCAATGCTGTGTTGCCATCCTATGATGTCTGAGTAGATTTTCGTTGTCCTATCGGTGATTGATGAATTGCTATGATTGGTTTGAGTTGCATGTTTTATTATTGGTGTTGTCCTATGGTGCCCTCCGTGTCGCGCAAGCGTGAGGGATTCCCTCTGTAGGGTTTGCAATATGTTTATGCTTTGCTTATGGTGGGTGGCATGAGTGACAAAAGCACAGACCCGAGTAAGTAGGTTGTTTGCGTATGGGATAAAGGGGACTTGATACTTTAATGCTATGGTTGGGTTTTACCTTAATGAATCTTTAGTAGTTGCGGATGCTTGCTAGAGTTCCAATCATAAGTGCATATGATCCAAGTAGAGAAAGTATGTTAGCTTATGCCTCTCCCTCAAATAGAATTGCAATAGTGATTACCGGTCTAGTAACATAGTCAATTGCTTAGGGACAACTCCACAACTCCTACCACCACTTTTCCACACTCGCTATATTTACTTTATTGCATCTTTATCTAAACAGCCCCTAGCTTTTATTTACGTGTTCTTTATTATCTTGCAAACCTATCCTACAACACCTACAAAGTACTTCTAGTTTCATATTTGTTCTAGGTAAAGCGAACGTCAAGCGTGTGTAGAGTCGTATCAGTGGCTGATAGGACTTGAGAGAGTATTTGTTCTACCTTTAGCTCCTCGTTGGGTTCGACACTCTTACTTATCGAAAGAGGCTACAACTATCCCGTATACTTGCGGGTTATCAACTGTCAAGAGATCGAAGCGGTTTCTTCACAACTTCATGGTCAATGATGTATTTGGCACCGAGACCTTAAAGTTCATTTGCTATGTCAGTGAGAAGGTCAAAGGTTTGCTAACAGCTTCCATTTCCAATGCGCTTGAACCGATTGAACGTTGCTCGAAGAGTATCAATTTGATCTTCCTTATGAGTTGAAACTCCTTCATTGATCTTCTCGAGGACATCCCACAAGTCCTTTGTTGTTTCACACTGGCGATATCGAAGAAATTGTGCCCGAGAGAGATGACCACCAATTTCATCTTTGGCTTGAGCATCCATCTGAATGACTTTCCTCTCCTCGTCAGTTGGGGCTTGAGGTGTAGCAACGGTGAACCCAACTTGCACCACATTCCACATATCATCATCTATTGCTCGGAGATGGATCTTCATCTTCTCCTTCCAGAAGGGATAGTCCGTCCCATCAAAGATAGGAATCTTGACATGCGATTTGTAGCTCATTGAAGACATACTAAAGCTACAAAGTCGTTAGACTAAAATAAGAAAAGTCAAGGAGTACCTTGCTCTGATACGAATTGTAGGAACGAAGTATGTCTACCAGAGGGGGGTGAATGGGAGTTTTAAATTTTCTTCGGAAAACTTAAATCTCTCAGAACCCAGTAGCAGGAAAGAATGAAGATCAAACTATAGTGAACTAAAACAGAATACCGGAAGAAACTAAGACATGCATTGATACAGATCATACGAATGAAAATGCATAAAAGGGGACACATGGGTGACGGAGATAAACGAAGATGCTCAATGGCGACAAGGAATTTGTTCGACCAGTTCGTCCTTCTGCGCAAGGACTATGTCTGGTTGGAGGAGCTCTGACTTAACACAGAAGATAAACTCTCTTCACCCTATTCTCCACGACAATCAATTCATAGACCGATGCCAATTACTCATGGTAGATACTTGAAGGCGATCTCCGAACCATTACAGACTTCTTCTTCGAGAACCATAATCACTCTTGGTCTCTAAAGAAATTGACACCTAACTATCTAGAGAGTTTGCAGCTCTCAAGAGTAATAGGCGGAGTGTACTAAACTTAGATTCCAGTGATGCAGAACCACTATCTAATTCTTTGGCTCTAGGGTTTTTCTCTTGATGGATTTTAAACTCAAACCGCTCAGAGAGTGGGTTGCTCAACAATATTCTCATAATCAAATGGAGCAGCCACCAGACAAAGTCGGCGCGGGGTGGCTATTTATAGCCGCAGCTTTCCTAGATGGGAAATGACTATTTTGGACACGAGGTCCAGCCAATGGCCAACCGACATGTTTGCAACGATCGGATTTTGGAGCAACGGTAACATTACTTGAGGAACAAGCAATGCTAACTCCTCGGTCCGAGTCAAATCTCTCGCAGCGAAGAAGATCGAGTCTCTTGCTGGCAAGTATTTTCTCGGAGCACAAAGAGATTTCTCTCACAACTTTCAAAGGATTTGGGCTTAATATCAGAGAATCAAAGCTTCGAACGCTACACCCCTCTTAATAGTACAGTGGTCCTATGACTCAATGAAAGAAGAAGAATATCAAAATAAATGCTACGTCTTCACTTCGTCTTCATTCTTCCTCGAATGCAGTCATATGCTTCGAACAGACACCGAACCAATTGCTTGAACTTTAGCAATTTTTAGGGGTCACTCTTGTTAGCTTCATCTTCGGTGATAACCTTCGCTGCAGCGCGGGGAGGTTATCTTCGTCGTTTGTATCAAACTCCTCGATACTTCAGGGACCTGTTACTCTGTGTGCACTAGCAAACACATAAGTCCCATGTTGTTTATGTCATCAAACCCCAAAACATAAGGGGCCTATCATTGCACCAACAATCTCTCCCTTTTTGGACGGTTGTTGACAAAATAGATAATCATCAAAGTGAAGATAGATAAGTGAAATGTAAATTGAACAAGAGTGAACTTGCGTTACTTCACTCAATGATGAAATGTACTCCCGTAGATGTATGCGGGGTTAATGATAGTAGATAAGATCCGCTGCAATTCATTGATTTATTCGGAGTATTTTTCAATCATTCGAGGTAGTGATTCACACTAATGATAAGTAATCCAATAAGAATATAGTGCAATCATCCATGACTTCTGACAATAATTCCACCTGCAAAACAAATGCTTCGAGATAATATAGTGCAGCAGGTGCTACCTCTTTAGCACTGCGTTGGTTTTCCCTTGAAGAGGAAAGGGTGATGCATTAAAGTAGCGTAAGTATTTCCCTCAGTTTTTAAGAACCAAGGTATTAATCCTGTAGGAGGCTCCACGCAAGTCCCTCGTACCTACACAAACAAACAAGAACCTCGCAACCAACGCGATAAAGGGGTTGTCAATCCCTTCACGGCCACTTGCGAAAGTGAGCTCTGATAGAGATAATAAGATAAGATAAATATTTTTGGTATTTTTATGATATAGATTGGAAAGCAAAGATAGCAAAATAAAGTAGATTGGAAACTTATATGATGGAACATAGACCCGGGGACCATAGGTTTCACTAGTGGCTTCTCTCAAGATAGCATAAGTATTACGGTGGGTGAACAAATTACTGTCGAGCAATTGATAGAAAAGTGCATAGTTATGAGAATATCTAGGCAAGATCATGTATATAGGCATCACGTCCGCGACAAGTAGACCGAAACGATTATGCATCTACTACTATTACTCCACACATCGACCGCTATCCAGCATGCATCTAGAGTATTAAGTTCATAAGAACAGAGTAACGCATTAGGCAAGGATGACATGATGTAGAGGGATAAACTCAAGCAATATGATATAAACCCCATCTTTTTATCCTCGATGGCAACAATACAATACGTGCCTTGCTGCCCCTACTGTCACTGGGAAAGGACACCGCAAGATTGAACCCAAAGCTAAGCACTTCTCCCATTGCAAGAAAGATCAATCTAGTAGGCCAAACCAAACTGATAATTTGAAGAGACTTGCAAAGATAATCAATCAAACATAAAAGAATTCAGAGGAGATTCAAATATTTATCATAGATAAACTTGATCATAAATCCACAATTCATCGGATCTCGACAAACACACCGCAAAAAGAGTTACATCGAATAGATCTCTAAGAAGATCAAGGAGAACTTTGTATTGAGATTCAAAAAGAGAGAAGAAGCCATCTAGCTAACAACTATGGACCAGAAGGTTTGTGGTAAACTACTCACAACTCATCGGAGAGGCCTTAGCGATGATGTAGAAGCCCTCCGTGATCGATTCCCCCTCCGGCGGAGCGCCAGAAAAGGCTCCAAGATGGGATCTTACAGAAGGTTGCGGTGGTGGAAATAGGTTTTCATGGTGCTCCTAGATGTTTTCGGGGTACATAGATATATATAGGCGAAGGAAGTCGGTCAGGGGAGCTACGAGGGGCCCACGAGGGTGGGGGCACACCCACCCCCCTAGGGCGTGCCTTGCACCCTCGTGGCCGCCTCGGCTGCTTCTTGACATCCACTCCAAGTCTCCGGGATTGCGTTTGTTCCAAAAAGATCGCTGTCGAAGGTTTCATTCCGTTTGGACTCCGTTTGATATTCATTTTCTTCGAAACACTGAAATAGGCAAAAAAACAACAATTCGGGCTGGGCCTCCGGTTAGTAGGTTAGTCCCAAAAATGATATAAAAGTGTAAAGTAAAGCCCATAAACATCCAAAACGGGTAATACAATAGCATGGAACAATAAAAAATTATAGATATGTTGGAGACGTATCAAGCATCCCCAAGCTTAACTCCTGCTCGTCCTCGAGTAGGTAAATGATGAAAACAGAATTTTTGATGTGGAATGCTACTAGCATATTTCTCAATGTAATTTTCTTTATTGTGGCATGAATGTTCAGATCCAAATGATTCAAGATATAAGTTTATATTAACATAAAAATAGTAATACTTGAAGCATACTAACAAGTAATCATGTCTTATCAAAATAGCATAGCCAAAGAAAGCTCATCCCTACAAAATCATATAGCTAGGCTATGCTTCATTTTCATCACAGAAAATACTCCCATCATGCACAACCCCGGTTTCAGCCAAGCAATTGGTTCATACTTTTTAACGCGCTTCAGCTTTTTCAACTCTCATGCAATACATGAGCGCAAGCCATGGATATAGCACTATATGTGGAATAGGATGGTGGTTGTGAAGAAGACAAAAAAGGGAGAAGATAGTCTCACATCAACTAGGTGTACGAACGGGTTATGGAGATGCCCATTAATAGATATCAATATGAGTGAGTAGGGATTGCCATGCAACGGATGCACTAGAGCTATAAATGTATGAAAGCTCAACAAAAGAAACTAAGTGGGTGTGCATCCAACTTGCTTGCTCACGAAGACCTAGGGCATTTTGAGGAAGCCCATCATTGGAATATACAAGCCAAGTTCTATAATGAAAAATTCCCACTAGTATATGAAAGTGACAACATAGGAGACTCTCTATCATGAAGATCATGGTGCTACTTTGAAGCACAAGTGTGGAAAAAAGATAGTAACATTGTCCCTTCTCTCTTTTCTCTCATTTTTTGGTGGGCTTCTTTGGCCTCTTTTTTATTTGGCCTTCTTTGGCCTCTCTTTTTTATTTGGGCTTCTTTGGCCTCTTTTATTTTTATAAAGTCTGAAGTCTCATCCCGACTTGTGGGGGAATCATAGTCTCCATCATCCTTTACTCACTTGGGACAATGCTCTAATAATGAAGATCATCACACTTCTATTGATTTACAACTCAAGAATTAGAACAAAATATGACTCTATGTGAATGCCTCCGGCGGTGTACCAGGATATGCAATGAATCAAGAGTGACATGTATGAAAGAATTATGAAGGTGGCTTTGCCACAAATACGATGTCAACTACATGATCATGCAAAAGCAATATGACAATGATGGAGCGTGTCATAATAAACGAAACGGTGGAAAGTTGCATGGCAATATATCTCGAAATGGCTATGGAAATGCCATAATAGGTAGGGTGGCTGTTTTGAGGAAGGTAAATGGTGGGTGTATGATACCGGCAAAAGTTGCACGACATAATAGAGGCTAGCAATGGTGGAAGGGTGAGAGTGCGTATAATCCATGGACTCACATTAGTCATAAAGAACTCATATACTTATTGTAAAAATTTACTAGCCCTTGAAGCAAAGTACTACTACGCATGATCCTAGAGGAAGGGTTGGTAGGAGTTAACCATCGCACGATCCCGACCTCCACACATAAGGAAGGCAATCAAAAGAGCACCCCATGCAACAAATTTGTTACACAACTTTTACCATGCGTGCATGCTACGGGACTTGCCAACTTCAACACAAGTATTTATCAATTTCATAATTACCCAACTAGCATGACTCTAATATTACCACCTTTATGTCTCAAAACAATTATCAAGCATCAAATTGATCATAGTGTTTAATGCACTCTATATGATAGTTTTTATTATACCCAACTTGGATGCCCATCATTCTAGAACCAATTTTATAACCATAGCAAACACCATGATGTATAAAAGACTCTCAAAATAATATAAGTGAAGCATGAGAGATCAATAATTTCTACAAAATAAAGCCACCGCCGTGCTCTAAAAAGATATAAGTGAAGCTCTAGAGCAAAACTGTCTAGCTCAAAAGATATAAGTGAAGCACATAGATTATTCTAATAAATTCCGAATCATGTGTGTCTCTCCCAAAATGGTGTACAGAAAGGATGATTGTGGTAAACGAAAAAACAAAGACTCGTATCATACAAGACGCTTCAAGCAAAACACATACCATGTGGTGAATAAAAATATAGCTCCAAGTAAAGTTACCGATAAACGAAGACGAAAGAGGGGATGCCTTCTGGGGCATCCCCAAGCTTAGGCTTTTGGTTGTCCCTGAATTATATTGTGGTGCCATGGGCATCCCCAAGCTTAGGCTCTTGCCACTCCTTATTCCATAATCCATCAAATCTTTACCCAAAACTTGAAAACTTCACAACACAAAACTCAACAGGAAATCTCATGAGCTCCGTTAGTGCAAGAAAGAAAAAACACCACTTAAGGTACTGTAATGAAATCATTATTAATTTATATTGGTTTTAAACCTAATGTATTCCAACTTCTCTATGGTTCATACCCCCTGATACTAGCCAGATTCATCAAAATAAGCAAACAACACACGAAAAACAGAATCTGTCAAAAACAGAATAGTCTGTAGCAATCTGTAACTTTCGAATACTTATGGGACTCTACAACTCCTACAAAAATAGGAAGTCCTAGTCAATTTGTCTATTGATCTACTGCAAAAAGAATCAACTCAAAATTATGTTTCTGTGATTTAGTAAAATTATTGTAGTGCGTGCAAAAGTTTCTGTTTTTCAGCAAGATCAAATTAAGTATCACCCAAGATGATCCTATAGGTTCTAATTGGCACAAACACTAATTAAAACATAAAACCACATCTACAAATAGGCTATATTAATTATTTATTACTAAATAGGAGCAAAAAACAAGGAACAAAAATAAAATTGGGTTGCTTCCCAACAAGCGCTATCGTTTAACGCCCCTAGCTAGGCATAAAAGCGAGAATAGATCTAAGCATTGCCATCTTTGGTATTCAATTCATAAGTGGCTCACATAATAGACTCATAAGGTAATTTGATTTTCTTTCTAGGAAAGTGTTCTGTGCCTTTCCTTAGTGGAAATTGGAATCTAATATTTCCTTCCTTCATATCAATAATTGCACCAATCGTTCTAAGGAAAGGTCTACCAAGAATAATAGGACATGAAAGATTGCAATCTATATCAAGAACGATAAAATCTACGGGCACATAATTCTTATTTTCAACAATAAGAGCATCATTAATCCTTCCCATAGGTTTCTTAATAGTGCAATCCGCAAGGTGCAAGTTTAAAGAGCAATCATCAAATTCACGGAAACCTAGCACATCACATAAAGTTTTTGGAATCGTGGAAACACTAGCACCCAAATCACACAAAGCATAGCATTCATGATCTTTAATTTTAATTTTAATAGTAGGTTCCCACTCATAATAAAGTTTTCTAGGGATAGAAACTTCTAATTCAAGTTTTTCTTCATAAGATTGCATCAAAGCATCAACGGTATGTTTAGTAAAAGCTTTATTTTGACTATAAGCATGAGGAGAATTCAACACGGATTGCAACAAGGAAATACAATCTATTAAAGAACAATTATCATAATTAAATTCCTTAAAATCCAAAATAGTGGGTTCATTGCTATTTAAAGTTTTGACCTCTCCAATCCCACTTTTACCAAATTTAGCATCAAGATCTAAAAACTCCGAATCATTGGGACGCCTTTTAACTAAAGTTGACTCATCTCCAGTCCCATCATTATCAATATTCATATTGCAAAACAAAGATTTAATAGGAGACACATCAATCACTTTTAGATCTTCATCATTATTTCCCTCTAACCCTTCTGGTTTGATGGCCATCTTATTGACTAAGGTGGCTTGCTTATCAGAAATTTGGGCTATTGATTTTTCAAGACGAGTAATCAGAGAATTCAAACCATAAAATTCCTTAGGTTTATCATCAAGCTCTTTATTCATGTATTCCATAAAGCTTTTTTGTTCTTTAAGCTCGTTTCTAAAGAAATTATTATGCTCAAATTGTAAAGTCATAAAGCTTCTAATGTTGCTTTCAATCTCTTCCAACCTTCTAAGGTCAAGATCAGAGTTTTTAGGCAAGGCCATAAGGGCAAACGGGCAAACAAAAGGCAAGCGAAAAAGACAGGCGAATGGGAAAGAGAGGGCGAATAAAACGGCAAGGGAGAAGTGGGGGAGAGGAAAATGAGAGGCAAATGGCAAATAATGTAATGCGAGGGAGATGAGTTTGTGATGGGTACTTGGTATGTCTTGACTTGAGAGAAGACCTCCCTGGCAACAGGGCCAAAAATCCTTCTTGCTACCTCTTGAGCACTGTGTTCGTTTTCCCTTGAAGAGGAAAGGGTGATGCAGCAAAGTAGCGTAAGTATTTCCCTCAGTTTTTGAGAACCAAGGTATCAATCCAGTAGGAGGCTCCATGCAAGTCCCTCGTACCTACACAAACATACAAGAACCTCGCAACCAACACGATAAAGGGGTTGTCAATCCCTTCACGGCCACTTGCGAAAGTGAGCTCTGGTAGAGATAATAAGATAAGATAAATATTTTTGGTATTTTTATGATATAGATTGGAAAGTAAAGATAGCAAAATAGAGTAGATCAGAAACTTATATGATGGAAGATAGACCCGGGGGCCATAGGTTTCACTAGTGGCTTCTCTCAAGATAGCATAAGTATTACGGTGGGTGAACAAATTACTGTCGAGCAATTGATAGAAAAGTGAATAATTATGAGATTATCTAGGCATGATCATGTATATAGGCATCACGTCCGTGACAAGTAGACCGACTCCTGCCTGCATCTACTACTATTACTCCACACATCGACCGCTATCCAGCATGCATCTAGAGTATTAAGTTCATAAAGAACAGAGTAACGCATTAAGGAAGATGACATGATGTAGACGGATAAACTCATGCAATATGATATAAACCCCATCTTTTTATCCTCGATGGCAACAATACAATACGTGCCTTGCTGCCCCTGCTGTCACTGGGAAAGGACACCGCAAGATTGAACCCAAAGCTAAGCACTTCTCCCATTGCAAGAAAGATCAATCTAGTAAGCCAAACTAAACTGATAATTCGAAGAGACTTGCAAAGATAACTTAATCACACATAAAAGAATTCAGAGGAGATTCAAATATTTCTCATAGATAAACTTGATCATAAACCCACAATTCATCGGATCTCGACAAACACACCGCAAAAAGAGTTACATCGAATAGATCTCCAAGAAGATCGAGGAGAACTTTGTATTGACATTCAAAGAGAGAGAAGAAGCCATCTAGCTAATAACTATGGACCCGAAGGTCTATGGTAAACTACTCACAACTCATCGGAGAGGCCTTGATGATGATGTAGAAGCCCTCCATGATCGATTCCCCCTCCGGTGGAGCGCCGGAAAAGGCTCCAAGATGGGATCTCACGGGTACAGAAGGTTGCGGCGGTATAAATAGGTTTTTGTGGTGCTCCTGGATGTTTTTGGGGTACGTAGATATATATAGGCGAAGGAAGTCGGTCAGGGGAGCCACGAGGGTGGTGGAGCGCCCACCCCCCTAGGGCGTGCCTTGCACCCTCGTGGCCGCCTTGGCTGCTTCTTGACGTCCACTCCAAGTCTCCTAGATTGCATTTGTTCCAAAAAGATCGCTCCCGAAGGTTTCATTCCGTTTGGACTCCGTTTGACATTCCTTTTCTTCGAAACACTAAAATAGGAAAAAAAACAGCAATTCGGGTTGGTCCTTCGGTTAGTAGGTTAGTCCCAAAAATGATATAAAAGTGTAAAGTAAAGCCCATAAACATCCAAAACGGGTAATATAATAGCATTGAACAATCAAAAATTATAGATACATTGGAGAGGTATCAGCGGGCGGGGTTATTAATATTACAACACATATCAGAAGTTTTACATCAGAGCACATGAAGTGGCATAAATAGTCTATCAAGCATATTACGTAAAAAGCAGCAGAACTTATGTTGCCCAAATCCATGTCTCGCTCTCTGAATTTCGTTCATGATCGATGAGCTGAGAGCGAGATTATACTGCAACACGTAGCATCAGAGCTTCGGGTTCAGCTGGGGACCATGGCAATCGGCGGCGATGGCTCACACAACCATGCATGTTACGCCAACCTCGGATCGCTCAACTTCACCTGTAGCTGCATGGGTACACGCGCGACACTGGCACAAACCAGCTCCTCGTTGGTGTGTACGTGGATAACCTCATCTTCATCGGTGAGAACCTGGAGGAGTTGCACTGCTTCAAGGACGAGATGAAGAGCATCTTCCAGATGAGCAACCTCGGGTTGCTGACATACTACCTCCGTGTGAAGGTGTACCAGACTGAGCACAAGATCACTATCAATCAGTCCGCGTACGCAGCCAAGCTGTTAGACAAGGCGGGCATAGCGGCTGCAACCGGTGCGAGGTTTCGCTTGAGCTAAAGTGTAGGTTCAGCAAGGCGAGCTCAATGCCACCCACCGATGCCATGTTCTATCACAGCACAGTCAGAAGTCTCAGGTATCTCGTGCATACTCGTCCTAATATCACCTATGAAATGGGCCTTGTTAGCTGTTTCTTGGAGGTGCCGACAATTGTGCACCTCGCCGTGGTGAAACATGTGCTCGAGTACTTCACTGGGACACAACTATGGATACACATTCCGCCCTGGGGACAACCTATATCTTGTGGGCTTCAACGATTCGGACATGGCAGGCGATCTGGATGACAGGAAGAGAACCTCAAGCATGCCATTCTTCCTTGGGTGGAGCCCCATCAACTGGCAGACCTAGAAGCAGCATGTGGTTTCTCTCTCCTCATGCGAGGCAGAGTACATCGTCGTCTCCACTGCAGCTCTAGGAGCATCTACTTGTCTCGTCTGCTTGACGAGTTACAGAACCAGGACACGGACGCTGCAAAGATTCTCATTGATAACAAATTTTCCATCTAGCTCGGGAAGAATTCGGTGCTGCACAATCAAAGCAAGCACATCCGCAACAACAGCAAGAGTGGAAAGGTGGTGGTCAAGCTCAGGAGATCCGGCGAGCAGATGATAGACACTCTGACCAAGCCGCTCAGGCGCGCCCGCTTCCAAGAGGAAAAGTATATTCTATGAGCAAAACTTACAAAAGTTAAGGACCCAATTATAAGGATTTTGGTATCTTCAACGGCAACCCATAAATTTTACTCTCGCATCCGTCTGCGGCCACGGATGTAGGAGGCCATCATCCAATGTTGTCTGCATACATCCAACCAATAATTCAAATTAACATGACGGAATTCGTTCAAATGTGGCCGGATTTCATAAAAACATGATGGATTTCATTACATTACATTAACTAAGTGGTGTTATTCCAGCTCTGGAGGTATAACTAATACCTACTCTAAATGGTCGTCGGCGCTCGTTCCTCATGTCCGGCTATGAGCCCCGAGAACTGAAGCTTTGCATTCTCCAGCTCCGCCTCCGGAGACCTAGGAAGTGAACTTGTCCGCCTCCACATCGCCCCAAGGGGCTAATCGGCCACCAATCATGAGCTTCCCAAGCTTGGCATCGATGGGAGGGGAGGAGTGGTGGCCTTCTAGGAACCTTGAGCGGCGACGTCCTACCGTGCACTATTCTTCCTCGCTATCGGTGGTGCCCACGAACGTGCCTGCGTCCTGGTCGTGGTGGCGAGGCGCGGCCTCGGCGGAGCCAGAGATGTCCTCCACCTCATCTTCGGTCTCGCCGAACACTGCCTCGTCGCACTCCTTGTAGGCGACCGCGACCTCCGTGGCCTGTTGGCGGTACCGCCAACGGGCGAGGCGTATCTCACGGGCGGAGCGGTAGGAGTCTGAGAGTGCAACTAATCCCCGAGTGGTTTTGGTAATTCATAACAACATATAGCTCAGTGAACTAATATCCATTCAAGTTAAATATTTCAGGAAGTTCAATGATTGGCATGGCATGGACTAGATATGTGGACCCTTCAAAATGCTAAGGAAAAAGATTGGCAAAAGCTCAAGACTCTTCATTTTCATTTTAGTGATCAAAGGTCACATTGAGTCCATAGGAAAGACAATACTATTAAAAGGGAATGAGGTGTTGCTTAATGGTCTACTTGCTCAAAGTGCTTAGTGATATTGCTCCAAAACCCTCAACCACTTTCCCACTCCAAATATGTCCAAAACCTAAAGTCAAACTCGGCCCCACCGGTTTGATCTATCCGGCGTCACCGAGTTCATTTGATATAGCCACTGCCAGAAACCCTAGACAATTCAGTCTCATCGATTCGGCTCTTGGTCTCACCGAGATGGCATTACAAACTCTCTTTTTTCCTTCATAACGTTTTGGTCTCCTCCCATCGAGTTCACATTGCAAACTCTCTGTTTTCCTTCATAACGTTTCGGTCTCACCGAAATGAGCGATCGGTTCCACCGAGTTTGCTTGACGAACTCTCTGTTTGCTCATTGGTGAAATTGATCTCACCGAGTTCATGCAATCTGTCTCACCGAGATGAAGTTTTTCCCTTACCCTAGCACATTGGTCCCACCGAGTTGATCATGTCAGTCCCACCGAGATTCCTAACATTCACATTTTGAACTGAATCGGTCTCACTAAGTTCATCTATTCAGTCTGACCGACTTGGGTCAAATGTGTGTAACAGTTGGATTTTGTGTGGAGGCTATATATACGCCTCCACCCCATCTCCATTTGTGGGGGAGCCATCAGAACGTGCCTACACTTCCACTACTCATTTTCTGAGAGAGAACCACCTACTCATGTGTTGAGACCAAGACATTCCAATCCTACCACTAGAATCTTGATCTCTAGCCTTCCCCAAGTTGCTTTCCACTCAAATCATCTTTCCACCATAGCCAAATCTATGAGAGAGAATTGAGTGTTGGGGAGATTATCATTTGAAGCACAAGAGCAAGGAGTTCATCATCAACACACCATCTATTACCTTTAGGAGAGTGGTGTCTCCTAGATTGGTTAGGTGTCACTTGAGAGCCTCCGACAAGATTGTGGAGTTTAACCAATGAGTTTGTAAGGGCAAGGAGATCGCCTACTTCATGAAGATCTACCCGAGTGAGGCAAGTCCTTCATGGGCGATGGCCATGGTGGGATAGACAAGGTTGCTTCTTCATGGACCCTTCATGGGTGGAGCCATCCGTGGACTCGCGCAACCGTTAGCCTTCGTGGGTTGAAGTCTCCATCAACGTGGACTTACGATAGCACAACCTATCGGAACCACGCTAAAAATCTCTATGTCGACATTGCATTTGCCTTCTCCAAACCTTTCCCTTTACCTTCATATGCAATGTTTTACTTTTTGCTGCTACACTCTTAGAATTGCATGTGTAGGTTGATTGCTTGACTTGTGCTAAGTTGCTAAAATCTGCCAAGACTTAAAATTGGGAAAAGTCTAGATTTTTATTTGGTCAAGTAGTGTAATCACCCCCCCTCTAGACCTACTTTCGATCCTACAAGTGGTATCAGAGCGTTCGTCTCCATTTTCTTTGATTTCCATAGATTTTGGTTATCTAGCCTTGGTTTCACAACTTAGGAGAGTATGGCGTCTAGCGAGGGAAATTACCACCGTAGAGGTCCTTAATTTGATGGTACTAATTTTGCCGGTTGGAAGCATAAGATGAAAAGGCATATTCTTGGTCATAACCCCACTGTTTGGGCTATATTGTGTATTGGTTTGCAAGGTGAATACTTCGAGGATGGAAGAGAACGGATCGTGAAGCGTCCGTGGAAGAATTGAAGATGTTGCAATACAATGATCAAGCTTGCGATGTCCTCTTCAACGGATTGTGCCCCAAAGAGTTCAACAAAATCAGCTGCCTTGAGAATGCAAAGGAAATTTGGGATACTTTGGTCAATATGCATGAAGGTACTGAGTCTGTCAAGGAATCCAAATTGGATGTGCTTCAAAGTCAACTTGAGAAGTTCAAAATGAAGGATGGTGAAGGAGTCGCTGAAATGTACTCTAGGCTTGCTCTCATCACAAATGAGATTGCCGGCTTAGGAAGCAAAGAGTTGACCGACAGATTCATCATCAAGAAGATTCTAAGAGCCTTGGATGGAAAATATGATACTGTGTGCACCTTGATCCTAATGATGCCCAACTACAAAGATATCAAGCCAACAAAAGTCATTGGTATAATTGTTGCTTATGAGATGTCACTCAAGGATAAGGAAGAGCTTCACAACAAGTCTAGTGGTGCTTATAAAGCCTCATGTGATGCTCCTACAACATCAAGTGAAAAACAAGTCTTCAATGAAGAATTGAGCTCAATGATGAAGAACTTCAACAAGTTCTACAAGAGTAGAAGCAAAGAGAGAAGTTCCAAGTCAACGTCCTACAATGACAAAAGATCTTCTAGCCATGATCGCAATTGGTACAGTTGTGGGAAACCCGGACACTACTCCAATGAGTATATGGCTCCCTACAAAATAAGAGAATACTCACCTAAAAGGAGAAGTAAAAGAGATGAATCACCACCAAGAGAGAGGAGTAGAGATGATCGTTATGAACGAAGACCCTTTCCTAGAAGCAAGGATTCGGAAAAGAAGGACAAGGCATCAAAGAGCTATACAAGACAAAGACATCAAGCTCACATTGGTGAATGGGTATCCAGTTCTGACTCCGACAACTAATCTGAGAAAAGTTATCACTCTGACTCCGATATACTCAAGATGAAGGTGTTGCCGGTCTTGCACTTGTGTCATCCAACTCCTATGACATATTTGACTCACCAAATGAAGGGATTGGAAGATGCTTCATGGCTAAAGGCCCCAAGGTATCACACCCCGAGTATGTTGATTTCAATAGTGATGAAGATGATTTGCTAGGTGATGATGATTTACTTGTTGACAACACTAGTGATGAAAACTATGATGAAATTGCTATTAATCATGCTAATCAAGATGGAACGAATGACAATGATAAGAAGGAGATTGAGCATCTAACTAAAGAACTAAACACTCTTAAGTCTACTGATGAAACTACTTTAGAGGATCATCAAGAGATTTTAAAGACTCATGAGAAGCTACGCTTTGAGAAGCTGAATTTAGAACAAGAGCATGGGTTCTTAAAAGCAAACAATGATGATCTTCGAAAGAAAAGTTCTTCTTACATTGCCAAGCGTGTGCTCTTGTCTACTTACATGCCACAAGTAAAATCTAGCAACAAGAGCAAGAAAGATTCTTCTTCTAGTAGTAACAATAATCATGCTAAATCCAATATTGTTGCTTCTAGTAGTTCTCTTGATTCCACTAATGATTCTCTTAGGCAAGTTACACTTGAGCAATAAAATAGCTTATTGAAGGGAATTATAGAGACAGGTGTTTACAAGAGCCTTGCCGGAAGTAAGAAATTTGAGGAAATTGTGCGCAAGCAAGGAAGGCACCGGAAGAATCAAGGTGTTGGTTTTGAACTAAAGATCAATGCCAATGGAGTTGAGTGGGAAGAAGATCAATACCCCAAGATGAAGTTTGTTCCTCAACAAGAGAAGTATGACCCTACTTCTTTCAAGGGAACACACGCTCAAGATGATTTTCCACCACAAGACCACAAGCTAAAAGGCAAGGACAAGCTTCAAGAGGAGATTGATGCATTTGAAGAAGCTCCTAAGGCCTTGGTCAAGTGGGTTCCCAAGACTACATCAAGTTCTACTTCATCAAGTACGACTACAACTCCAAGGATTCCCATAAATTTCATGTGGGTCCCAAAGAAGAAGAACTAGTGAGTTCTTGAGGGTGACTCCGCCAACATACTTCACTCATATTCATTTTGGCAAGGACAAGTGCAATCTACTTCCATATCTTGCACTAGTTCAAGGAGTCACAAACCCTCTTGTTGGTAAGTCAAGGGACAAGGTAACCAAATGCTTCCATGGACATCATCATATGTGTACTTCACTCTATGTCTATGGATATGCTTGTTTGTTACTTGCGGGACTAACCCATGTAGGTATTGAAAGTGTAACTCACTTCAATGGATTGCTCCAAATGATCTACATCAACATTGAGCATCCACATCTTCAACATCTACATGAAGTCATCATTGACAAAACCCAAGGTTAGTTCATCCCTCTAAGGGGGGATATCATGTCTTGGGGGAGCTTTGCTCTGAGAATTGAGTTTAAAGAAACTCTAATGGTGTGAACACAACAATGCTTTATGTAAAAGTGGTAACCTCACTTGTGCTTACACGATGAGTATGGACTATGATCAAATGTTCTCATTTGACTTCTAAGTCAATATACTCATATATAGATGACCTAGTCATCGCCAACTGTTTGATAGATGCTAGAGTGTTTGTGCATACTTTGCCACATATTTATTTTGCTATCTCATTGTGTGAGCATGTTGGTTGCATAATTTTCTTCATTCAAGGACATCCATTTGTTGCTTTGATTGTTTGGTTTTTCTTTTTGCCAAATGGATGGACAAGAATGCCTAAGTACTCCCTCTAGCTATCTATGATTTTCTCATCTCAAACTCTGTTCATGCTACATCACAAAGCTTGAACAAGTCGAATTCAGACCCTCCGGGTCAGGAGCACTCGGAGCCACCGATCCGTCAAGGGCTTAAACTTCCAAAACCTCTTAATGCATCTCGGTTAGACCAACTCATCCATTCGGTCTCACCGAATTCATTAAGTTGATCTAGGTTTTCACCTCAGTGTAACCGATTTGAACAATTGGTCATACTGAGTTGTAGTAACTGCTAGTAGTTTTGCATCTCGGTGCCATCGAGTAGTTCCACTCGGTCACACCGACAGTGACTGGGTATATATACCGTGGGTTGAAATTTTGGAAACTCCTCCAAAGCACTCATCCGCGCCTCCCAGCTATACGCCCCCCTTGGTCTCTGGATTGTCTCCATCGTCGCCAGCGTCCTCCTGCCACTGGTCTACGTCGCCGTCAACGGAAATCTCACCGCCGTTGTTGCCGTAGCGAGTTCGTCGCCAAGTTAGGTTATGGACTCGACCTCTTTGTGCATTCCATTTTACGATTCTTGCACAAAGATCATTGCCATTATTCTTATCACATATGAGCTCAATCTATCCACCGAGAAGTTCCATTAGGATAGATTTGATGCAAAAACTTAGGGTTAGGTTTCCATCGAACTCATCTCGGACCGACCGATCAGAGGATCTCGGTCTCACCGATCTGGCTCAGGCCATTGCACAAGTACAACTCGGTCTGACCGAAGTGTACTAATCGGTATGACCGAAATCACTCACTCTGTGAAACCCTAGCATTTTGGAGTCATCGAACTGTATTTCGGTCTGACTGAAATTGCATGTTTAGATTATGTTGCTGCTTTGGTGTAACCGAGTTTGTCATATCGGTAGCTCCGAAATTCTTTCTGCAGAAAACTAAAATTAAGTTTTTGTCTCAGTATTTCTAAAAAGATAGTTGTGCTTTGTGATACTCATCTGCTACATCTTGAGCTTGCGTTGGTTTTCCTTGAAGAGGAAAGGGTGATGCAACTATAGTAGCGTAAGTATTTCCCTCAGTTTTTGAGAACCAAGGTATGAATCCAGTAGGAGGCTCCTCAGAAGTCCAGACACCTACAAAAATAAACAAGAACCTCGCAACCAACGCAATAAATGGGTTGCCAATCCCTTCACGGCCACTTGCAAAAGTGAGATCTGATAGAGATAATATGATAAGATAAATATTTTTGGTATTTTTATGATATATATAGGTAAAGTAAAGATGCAAATAAAAGTAGATGATAAACTTATATGATAAAAGATAGACCCGGGGGCCATAGGTTTCACTAGTGGCTTCTCTCAAGATAGCATAAGTATTACGGTGGGTGAACAAATTACTGTCGAGCAATTGATAGAAAAGTGAATAATTATGAGATTATCTAGGCATGATCATATATATAGGCATCACGTCCGTGACAAGTAGACCGATTCCTACCTGCATTTACTACTATTACTCCACACATCGACCGCTATCCAGCATGCATCTAGAGTATTAAGTTCATAAAGAACAGAGTAACGCATTAAGGAAGATGACATGATGTAGAGGGATAAACTCATGCAATATGATATAAACCCCATCTTTTTATCCTCGATGGCAACAATACAATACGTGCCTTGCTGCCCCTGATGTCACTGGGAAAGGACACCGCAAGATTGAACCCAAATCTAAGCACTTCTCCCATTGCAAGAAAGATCAATCTAGTAAGCCAAACCAAACTGATAATTCGAAGAGACTTGCAAAGATAACTTAATCACACATAAAAGAATTCAGAGGAGATTCAAATATTTCTCATAGATAAACTTGATCATAAACCCACAATTCATCAGATCTCGACAAACACACCGCAAAAAGAGTTACATCGAATAGATCTCCAGGAAGATCGAGGAGAACTTTGTATTGACATTCAAAGAGAGAGAAGAAGCCATCTAGCTAATAACTATGGACCCGAAGGTCTGTGGTAAACTACTCACAACTCATCGGAAGGGCCTTGGAGATGATGTAGAGGCCCTCCGTGGTCAATTTCCTCTCCGGCGGAGCACCTGCGAAGGCTCCAAGATGGGATTGTTGGGGAACGTAGCAGAAATTCAAAAATTTTCCTACGAATCACCAAGATCTATCTATGGAGAGACCAACAACGAGTAGAAAGGGGAAGGAGAGAGTGCATCTACATACCCTTGTAGATCGCTAAGCGGAAGCGTTCAAGTGAACGGGGTTGATGGAGTCGTACTCGTCGTGATTCAAATCACCGATGATCAAGTGCCGAACGCACGGCACCTCCGCGTTCAACACACGTACAGCCCGGTGACGTCTCCCACGCCTTGATCCAGCAAGGAGAGAGGGAGAGGTTGAGGAAGACTCCATCCAGCAGCAGCACAACAGCGTGGTGGTGATGGAGGAGCGTGGTAATCCTGCAGGGCTTCGCCAAGCACCTACGGGAGAGGAGGAGGTGTCACAGGAGGGAGGGAGGCGCCAAGGGCTCAGGTATGGATGCCCTCCCTCCCCTCCACTATATATAGGGGCAGGGGAGAAGGGGGAGGCGCAGCCTTGCCCCCTACTCCAAGAAAGGGGTGCGGCTAAGGAGGGGGGAGGAGTCCATCCTCCCCAAGGCACCTCGGAGGTGCCTTCCTCCTTTAGGACTCTTCCCTCTCCAAGTTTCCTTGCGCATGGGCCTCTTGGGGCTGGTGCCCTTGGCCCATGAAGGCCAAGGTGCACCCCCTACAGCCCATGTGGCCCCCCCGGGGCAGGTGACCCCACCCGGTGGGCCCCCGGGACCCTTCCGGTGGTCCCGGTACAATACCGATGACCCCGAAACTTGTCCCGATGGCCGAAACAGGACTTCCTATATATAAATCTTTACCTACGGACCATTCCGGAACTCCTCGTGACGTCCGGGATCTCATCCGGGACTCCGAACAACATTCGGTAACCACATACAAGCTTCCTTTATAACCCTAGCGTCATCGAACCTTAAGTGTGTAGACCCTACGGGTTCGGGAGACATGCAGACATGACCGAGACGTTCTCCGGTCAATAACCAACAGTGGGATCTGGATACCCATGTTGGCTCCCACATGTTCCACGATGATCTCATCGGATGAACCACGATGTCAAGGACTCAATCGATCCCGTATTCAATTCCCTTTGTCTATCGGTATGTTACTTGCCCGAGATTCGATCGTCGGTATCCAATACCTTGTTCAATCTCGTTACCGGCAAGTCACTTTACTCGTTCCGTAACACATCATCCCGTGATCAACTCCTTGGTCACATTGCGCATATGATGATGTCCTACCGAGTGGGCCCAGAGATACCTCTCCGTTTACACGGAGTGACAAATCCCAGTCTCGATCCGCATAAAACAATAGATACTTTCGGAGATACCTGTTGTGCACCTTTATAGTCACCCAGTTACGTTGTGACGTTTGATACACCCAAAGCACTCCTACGGTATCCAGGAGTTACACAATCTCATGGTCAAAGGAAGAGATACTTGACATTGGCAAAGCTCTAGCATACGAACTATACGATCTTTGTGCTATGCTTAGGATTGGGTCTTGTCCATCACATCATTCTCCTAATGATGTGATCCCGTTATCAACGACATCCAATGTCCATAGCCAGGAAACCATGACTATCTGTTGATCACAACGAGCTAGTCAACTAGAGGCTCACTAGGGACATATTGTGGTCTATGTATTCACACGTGTATTACGATTTCCGGATAATACAGTTATAGCATGAATAAAAGACAATTATCATGAACAAGGAAATATAATAATAACACTTTTATTATTGCCTCTAGGGCATATTTCCAACAGTCTCCCACTTGCACTAGAGTCAATAATCTAGTTCACATCGCCATGTGATTAACACTCACAGGTCACATTGCCATGTGACTAATACCCAAGAGTTTACTAGAGTCAGTAGTCTAGTTCACATTACTATGTGATTAACACTCAATGAGTTTTATGTTTGATCATGTTGCTTGTGAGAGAGGTTTTAGTCAACAGGTCTGAACCTTTCAGATCTGTGTGTGCTTTACAAATCTCTATGTCATCTCCTAGATGCAGCTACCATGCTCTATTTGGAGCTATTCCAAATAACTGTTCTACTTTGAGCTATTCTAAATTATTGCTCCATTATATGTATCCGGTCTCTCTACTCAGAGCTATCCGGATAGGTGTTAAGCTTGCATCGACGTAACCCTTTACGACGAACTCTTTTATCACCTCCATAATCGAGAAAATTCCTTAGTCCACTAGTTACTAAGGATAACTTTGACCGCTGTCTGTGATCCATTCTTGGATCACTCTTGTACCCCTTGACTAACTCATGGCAAGGCACACTTCAGGTGCGGTACACAGCATAGCATACTGAAGAGCCTACGTCTCAAGCATAGGGGACGACCTTCGTCCTTTCTCTCTATTCTGCCGTGGTCGAGCTTTAAGTCTTAACTTCGTACCTTATAACTCAGGCAAGAACTCCTTCTTTGACTGGTCCATCTTGAACACCTTCAAGATCATGTCAAGGTATGTGCTCATTTGAAAGTATTATTAAGAGTTTTGATCCATCCTCATAGATCTTGATCCTCAATGTTCAAGTAGCTTAATCCAGGCTTTCCATTGAAAAACACTTTCAAAATAACCCTATATGCTTTCCAGAAATTCTACGTCATCTCTGATCATCAATATGTCAACAACATATACTCATCAGAAATTCTATAGTGCTCCCACTCACTTCTTTGGAAATACAAGTTTCTCATAAACTTTGTATAGACCCAAAATCTTTGATCATCTTATCAAAGCGTACATTCCAACTCCGAGATGCCTACTCCAGTCCTTAGAAGGATCGCTGGAGCCAGCATACCTTTTAGCATCCTTAGGATCGACAAAAAACTTTCTGATTGTATTACATACAACCTTTCCTCATGAAAACCGGTAAGGAAACTCGTTTTGACATCCATCTGCCAGATTTCATAAATACAGCTAATGCTAACATGAATCCGACGGACTTTAAGCATCGCTACGGATGAGAAAATCTCATTGTAGTCAACTCCTTGAACTTGTGAAAAAACTCTTCGCCACAAGTCGAGCTTCATGGACGGTGACATTACCGTCCATGTTCGTCTTCTTCTTAAAGATCCATTTATCTCAATGGCTTGCCGATCATCGGGCAAGTCCACCAAAGTCCATGCTTTGTTCTGATACATGGATCCTATCTCGGATTTCATGGCTTCTAACCATTTGTTGGAATTTGGGCCCACCGTCGCTTCTCCATAGCTCGTAGGTTCATTGTTGTCTAGCAACATGACCTTCAAGACATGATTACGTACCACTCTGAAGTAGTACGCATCCTTGTCATCCCACGAGGTTTGGTAGTTACTTGATCCGAAGTTTCATGATCAATATCATAAGCTTCCACTTCAATTGGTGTAGGTGCCACAGGAACAACTTCCTGTGCCCTGCCACACACTAGTTGAAGAGACGGTTCAATAACCTCATCAAGTCTCCACCATCCTCCCACTCAACTCTTTCGAGAGAAACCTTTCCTCGAGAAAGGACCCGATTCTAGAAACAATTCATATTGCTTTCGGATCTGAATTAGGAGGTATACCCAACTGTTTTGGGTGTCCTATGAAGATGTATTTTATCCGCTTTGGGTTCGAGCTTAATCCTGAAACTTTTTCAAATAAGCGTCGCAGCCCCAAACCTTTAAGAAACGACAACTTAGGTTTCTCTAAACCATAATTCATACGGTGTCATCTCAACGGAATTACGCGGTGCCCTATTTAAAGTGAATGTGGTTGTCTCTAATGCCTAACCCATGGACGATAGTGGTAATTCGATAAGAGACATCATGGTACGCACCATATCCAATAGGGTGCAACTATGATGTTCGGACACACCATCACACTATGGTGTTCCAGGCGGTATTAATTATGAAACAATTTCCACAATGTCTTAATTGTGTGCCAAAACTCGTAACTCAGATATTCATCTCTATGATCATATCATAGACATTTTATCCTCTTGTCACAATTATCTTCTACTTCACTCTGAAATTACTTGAACCATTCAATAATTCAGACTTGTGTTTCATCAAGTAAATATTCTCAACATCTACTCGAATCATCTGTGAAGTAAGAACATAACGATATTCACTGCATGCCTCAGCACTCATTGGATTGGACACATCAAAATGTGTTACTTCCAACAAGTTGCTATCTTGTTCCATCTTACTGAAAACGAGGCTTTTTAGTCATCTTGCCCATGTGGTATGATTTGCATATCTCAAGTGATTCAAATCAAGTGAGTCCGAACGATCCATTTGCATGGAGTTTCTTCATGCATATACACCAATAGACATGGTTCGCATGTCTCAAACTTTTCAAAAACGAGTGAGTCCAAAGATCCATCAACATGGAGCTTCTTCATGCGTTTTATACCATTATGACTTACATGGCAGTGCCACAAGTAAGTGGTACTATCATTACTATCTTATATCTTTTGGCATGAAAATGTGTATCACTACGATCGAGATTCAATAAACCATTCAGGTTTAATACTAATCTTGATGGTAGAGGGAGCGTGCGATGCTTGATCTCATCTAGCTTGGAAAAACTTCCAACACATATCGTCAGCTCACCTTTAGCTAGTCTCCGTTTATTCCGTAGCTTTTATTTTGAGTTACTAACACTTAGCAACCGAACCGGTATCTAATACCCTGGTGCTACTAGGAGTACTAGTAAAGTACACATTAACATAATGTATATCCAATATACTTCTATCGACCTTGCCAGCCTTCTCATCTACCAAGTATCTAGGGTAATCCTGCTCCAGTGGTTGTTCCCCTTATTACAGAAGCACTTAGTCTCGGGTTTGGGTTCAACCTCGGGTTTCTTCATTGGTGCAGCAGCTGATTTGCCGTTTCATGAAGTATCCCTACTTTCCCTTGCCCTTCTTGAAACTAGTGGTTTCATCAACCATCAACAATTGATGCTCCTTCTTGATTTCTACTTTCGCGGTGTCAAACAACGCGAATATTTCAAGGATCATCATATCTATCCCTGATATGTTATAGTTCATCACGAAGCTCTAGCAGCTTGGTGGTAATGACTTCGGAGAAACTATCACTATTTCATCTGGAAGATCAACTCCCACTTGATTCAAGTGATTGTTGTACTCAGACAATCTGAGCACAAGCTCAACAATTGAGCTTCTCTCCTTAGTTTGCAGGCTAAGAAAATCGTCGGAGGTCTCAAACCTCTTGACGTGGGCACGAGCCTGAAATCCTAATTTCAGCCCTCGAAACATCTCATATGTTCCGCGACGTTTCGAAAACGTCTTTGGTGCCTCTACTTAAACCATTTAACTGAACTATCAAGTAGTTATCAAAACGTGTATGTCCGATGTTCGCAACATCGACAAACGACGTTTGGGGTTCAGCACATTGAGCGGTGCATTAAGGACATAAGCTTTCTACTGATCGCATAATCGCTACTATCAACTTTCAACTATATTTTCTCTAGGAACATAACTAAAACAGTAGAACTATAGCGTGAACTACGACATAATTTGCAAAAGGTCTTTTGACTATGTTCAGGATAATTAAGTTCATCTTATGAACTCCCACTCAGATAGACATCCCTCTAGTCATCTAAGTGATTACATGATCCGAGTCAACTAGGCCGTGTCCGATCATCACGTGAGACGGACTAGTTAACGTCGGTGAACATCTTCATGTTGATCGTATCTACTATACGACTCATGCTCGACCTTTCGGTCTCCGTGTTCCGAGGCCATGTCTGCACATGCTAGGCTCGTCAAGTTAACCCTAAGTGTTTTCGCTGTGTAAAACTGTCTTACACCCGTTGTATGTGAACGTAAGAATCCATCACACCCGATCATCACGTGGTGCTTAGAAGCGACGAACTGTAGCAACGGTGCACAGTTAGGGGAGAACACTTCTTGAAATTTTGTAAGGGATCATCTTATTTACTACCGTCGTCCTAAGTAAACAAGATGCATAAACATGATAAACATCACATGCAATCAAATAGTGACATGATATGGCCAATATCATTTTGCTCCTTTTGATCTTCATCTTCGGGGCTCCATGATCATCATCGTCACCGGCATGACACCATGATCTCCATCATCGTGTCTTCATGAAGTTGTCACGCCAACAACTACTTCTACTTCTATGGCTAACGCGTTTAGCAATAAAGTAAAGTAAGTTACATGGCGTTCTTCAATGACACGCAGGTCATACAAAAAATAAAGACAACTCCTATGGCTCCTGCCGGTTGTCATACTCATCGACATGCAAGTCGTGAATCCTATTACAAGAACATGATCAATCTCATACATTACATATCATTCGTCACATTCTTCTTGGCCATATCACATCACATAGCATACCCTGCAAAAACAAGTTAGACGTCCTCTAATTGTTGTTGCATGTTTTACGTGGCTGCTATGGGTTTCTAGCAAGAACGTTTCTTACCTACGCAAGACCACAACGTGATATGCCAATTGCTATTTACCCTTCATAAGGACCCTTTTCATCGAATCCGTTCCGACTAAAGTGGGAGAGACTGGCACCCGCTAGCCACCTTATGCACCAAGTGCATGTCAATCGGTGGAACCTGTCTCACGTAAGAGTACGTGTAAGGTCGGTCCGGGCCGCTTCATCCCACAATACCGTCGAAACAAGATTGGACTAGTAACGGTAAGCATATTGTACAACATCAACGCCCACAACTACTTTGTGTTCTACTCGTGCAAAGAATCTACGCAATAGACCTAGCTCTGATGCCACTGTTGGGGAACGTAGCAGAAATTCAAAAATTTTCCTACGAATCACCAAGATCTATCTATGGAGAGACCAGCAACGAGTAGAAAGGGGAAGGAGAGAGTGCATCTACATACCCTTGTAGATCGCTAAGCGGAAGCGTTCAAGTGAACGGGGTTGATGGAGTCGTACTCGTCGTGATTCAAATCACCGATGATCAAGTGCCGAACGCACGACACCTCCGCGTTCAACACACGTACAGCCCGGTGACGTCTCCCACGCCTTGATCCAGCAAGGAGAGAGGGAGAGGTTGAGGAAGACTCCATCCAGCAGCAGCACAACGGCGTGGTGGTGATGGAGGAGCGTGGTAATCCTGCAGGGCTTCGCCAAGCACCTACGGGAGAGGAGGAGGTGTCACAGGAGGGAGGGAGGCGCCAAGGGCTCAGGTATGGATGCCCTCCCTCCCCTCCACTATATATAGGGGCAGGGGAGAAGGGGGAGGCGCAGCCTTGCCCCCTACTCCAAGAAAGGGGTGCGGCTAAGGAGGGGGGAGGAGTCCATCCTCCCCAAGGCACCTCAGAGGTGCCTTCCTCCTTTAGGACTCTTCCCTCTCCAAGTTTCCTTGCGCATGGGCCTCTTGGGGCTGGTGCCCTTGGCCCATGAAGGCCAAGGCGCACCCCCTACAGCCCATGTGGCCCCCCCGGGGCAGGTGGCCCCACCCGGTGGGCCCCCGGGACCCTTCCGGTGGTCCCGGTACAATACCGATGACCCCGAAACTTGTCCCGATGGCCGAAACAGGACTTCCTATATATAAATCTTTACCTCCGGACCATTCCGGAACTCCTCGTGACGTCCGGGATCTCATCCGGGACTCCGAACAACATTCGGTAACCACATACAAGCTTCCTTTATAACCCTAGCGTCATCGAACCTTAAGTGTGTAGACCCTACGGGTTCGGGAGACATGCAGACATGACCGAGACGTTCTCCGGTCAATAACCAACAGCGGGATCTGGATACCCATGTTGGCTCCCACATGTTCCACGATGATCTCATCGGATGAACCACGATGTCAAGGACTCAATCGATCCCGTATTCAATTCCCTTTGTCTATCGGTATGTTACTTGCCCGAGATTCGATCGTCGGTATCCAATACCTTGTTCAATCTCGTTACCGGCAAGTCACTTTACTCGTTCCGTAACACATCATCCCGTGATCAACTCCTTGGTCACATTGCGCATATGATGATGTCCTACCGAGTGGGCCCAGAGATACCTCTCCGTTTACACGGAGTGACAAATCCCAGTCTCGATCCGCATAAAACAATAGATACTTTCGGAGATACCTGTTGTGCACCTTTATAGTCACCCAGTTACGTTGTGACGTTTGATACACCCAAAGCACTCCTACGGTATCCAGGAGTTACACGATCTCATGGTCAAAGGAAGAGATACTTGACATTGGCAAAGCTCTAGCATACGAACTATACGATCTTTGTGCTATGCTTAGGATTGGGTCTTGTCCATCACATCATTCTCCTAATGATGTGATCCCGTTATCAACGACATCCAATGTCCATAGCCAGGAAACCATGACTATCTGTTGATCACAACGAGCTAGTCAACTAGAGGCTCACTAGGGACATATTGTGGTCTATGTATTCACACGTGTATTACGATTTCCGGATAATACAGTTATAGCATGAATAAAAGACAATTATCATGAACAAGGAAATATAATAATAACACTTTTATTATTGCCTCTAGGGCATATTTCCAACAGGGATCTCGCGGATACAGAAGGTTGCGGCGGTGGAAATAGTTTTTCGTGGTGCTCCTCGATGGTTTCAGGGTACGTGCGTATATATAGGAGGAAGAAGCAGGTCGGTGGATGCCCGAGGGGCCCACGAGGGTGGGGGCGCGCCCACCTGTAGGGGGCGCGCCGGGCACCCTCGTGGCCGCCCCCTCTGTTGCTTGACGTCCACTCCAAGTCCCCTGTATCATGTTTGTTCCACAAAGATCGCTCCCGAAGGTTCCATTCCGTTTGGACTCCGTTTGATATTCCTTTTCTTCGAAACACTGAAATAGGCAAAAAAAACAGCATTTCGGGCTGGGCCTCCGGTTAGTAGGTTAGTCCCAAAAATGATATAGAAGTGTAAAGTAAAGCCCATAAACATCCAAAATGGGTAATACAATAGCATGGAACAATCAAAAATTATATATACGTTCGATACGTATCAAGCATCCCCAAGCATAATTCTTGCTCGTCCTCGAGTAGGTAAATGATAAAAACAGAATTTTTGATGTGGAATGCTACCTAGCATAATTCTCAATGTAATTTTCTTTATTGTGGCATGAATGTTCAGATCCAAATGATTCAAAATAAAAATTCATATTGACATAAGAAATAGTAATACTTCAAGCATACTAATCAAAGCAATCATGTCTTCTCGAAATAACATGGCTAAAGAAAGCTCATCCCTACAAAATCATATAGTTAGGCTACGCTTCATTTTCGTCACACAAAAATGCTCTCATCTTGCACACCCCCGATGACAAACCAAGCAATTGTTTCATACTTTAGTAATCTCAAACTTTTTTCAACTTTCACGCAATACATGAGTGTGAGCCATGGATATGGCGCTTTGGGTGGAATAGAATATGATCATGGAGGTTGTGTGGAGAAGGCAAAAAAGGAGATAGTCTCATGTTAACGAGGATAATCACTGGGCTATGGAGATGCCCATCAATTGATGTCAACATGAGGAGTAGGGATTGCCATGCAACGGATGCACTAGAGCTATAAATGTATGAAAGCTCAACAAAAGAAACTAAGTGGGTGTGCATCTAATTGCTTACTCACAAAGACCTAGGGCATTTTGAGGAAGCCCATCGTAGGAATATACAAGCCAAGTTCTATAATGAAAAATTCCCACTAGTATATGGAAGTGACAACATATGAGACTCTCTATACACTACGGGAAACTGATAATTTGCCGTCAGGAGGCGTCTTTGCCGTCTGCTTTTCATCGGGCCAGACGGCCAAGATAAGGTTTGCCGTCTGCTGCAGATGGCAAAGAAATACTAACGGCAAAATAGACTTTGCCGTCTGCCAAATGAAATACAAATGGCAAACTGCTCACTTTGCCGTCTACCAAAACAATAACAGACGACACAGACTTTGATGTCTGTTAATTTGTTATGCAAACGGCAAAGTGAGATGTTTGCCGTCTGTATTTTATTTGGTAGACGGCAAAGAGAAAACACACCACGCGGATTGATCACGCGGATCAATGATGTGGCAAGATCCAAAACACACATCTCCATCCACCATATGAGTCGGACACATGCACCCACCCACCGACAAGTCAGGGCCCCACCCACGAGGCCTGCCCTGACCCACGACCTCCACGCGCCCATCTCCTCTCTCTCTCCTTATCCCCTCAGCGCCCTCCTCTCTCCTCCCTGAGCAGTCCCACGCCTCCGAGCAGAGCCCCGCCGCCGGCCAGCTTCCTCCTCTCTCCTGCAGCTCCTCTCTCCTGCTCCTCTCTATGTCTCCCCCGAGCAGAGCCCCGCCGCTGGCCAGCTCCCTACTATCTCCTGCTTCCTCCTCTCTCCCAGTGCCCGCCCGCCCG
>NC_041389.1:264827605-264846869 GCF_002162155.2 Triticum dicoccoides
CCCGCCCGTCCCGCGCCCCCGAGTAGCCGCACGCCGCCGGCCAGCTTCCTCCTCTCTACATCTCCCCCAAGCAGAGCCCCGCTGCCGGCTAGCTCCCTCCTATCTCCTACTTCCTCCTCACTCCCAGCGCCCACCCGCACGTACCGTGCCCCCGAGCAGCCGCACGCCGCCGGCCAGCACATGCCCGTCAACCCGTCCCCGAGGAGCCGGCTCTGTGCCCGTTCCTCGTCCGGCTGGCGCCGCGCTCGCCCGTCCCCGAGAAGCCGCACTCTATGTCGCTCGTTCGTCCGTCCAACATCGTGTCCCTCGCCTGCCTGTCCATCGTGGTCAGCGTGCAGCACCACCATCGTCGCCGTGTGCAACTCCACTGCCGCCGCGTGAAGCTCCTCTGTCTCAGCCGCGTGAAGCTCCGCCACCTCACCAGCGCTGCGTGAAGCTCCACCCTCCTCTCTTTTGTGGCTCCTCCTCCCTCCTGCAACAGGGCATGACCGGACGTTGACCATGACGACGGGCGACGCGGCCCTCTCGGTGCTGTTGGGCGAGCAGCTCAGTCCCGGCGAGCTTCGCCTCAATCTGATTTGGTTCGACAACGGCTATTGGATGAGATGCTCTGCTCCGGCGTCTTTTTAAAAAAAAAAAGAAAAAACAATCTTTGTCGTCTCTAGTTTAATCTAACAGACGGCAAAGCACATTTTTTGACTGATGGCAAATCACGCGTTCTTTGTCGTCTGCTATTTTTTGGCAGACGGCAATTTCACAGATTGGCTAACGGCAAAATCTTTGCTGTCTATCCGATGAAAAGCTGACGGCAAAGTTTCTTTGCTGACTTATCTTTGTCGTCTGCTTCTGGACGGCAAACTCTTTGCCGTCTGGATTTTGGTCTTTGCCATCTGTAATCCAGAGACGGTAAATTACCTGTTTCCTGTAGTGACATAAAGAACATGGTGCTACTTTGAATCACAAGTGTGGAAAATGATAGTAATATTGCCCCCCCCCTTTTTTGGGCCTTTCTTTTTTTTCTTTGGCCTTTCTATTTTTTAATTTTTTTCTTTGGCCTTTCCTTTTTTTTCTTTTTGGCCTTTCTCTTTTTTTATTTGGGGACAATGCTCTAATAATGATGATCATCACACTTTTATTCATTTACAACTCATGAATTACAACTCAAAACTAGAACAAGATATGACTCTATATGAATGCCTCTGGCGGTGTACCGGGATGGGCAATGAATCAAGAGTGACATGTATGAAAAATTATGCACGGTGGCTTTGCCACAAATATGATGTCAACTACATGATCATGCAAGGCAATATGACAATGATGATGCGTGTCATGATGATGAACAGAATGGTGGAAAGTTGCATGGCAATATATCTCGGAATGGCTATGGAAATGCCATAATAGGTAGGTATGGTGGCTGTTTTGAGGAAGATATAAGGAGGTTTATGTGTGACAGAGCGTATCGTATCACGGGGTTTTGATGCACCGGCGAAGTTTTCACCAACTCTCAAGGTGAGGAAGGGCAATGCACGGTACCGAAGAGGCTAGCAATGATGAACGGGTGAGAGTGCGTATAATCCATGGACTCAACATTAGTCATAAAGAACTCATATACTTATTGCAAAAATCTACAAGTCATCAAAAACCAAGCACTACGCGCATGCTCCTAGGGGGATATATTGGTAGGAAAAGACCACCGCTCGTCCCCGACCGCCACTCATAAGGATGATAATCTAAGAACACCTCATGTTTCAAATTTGTTACACAACTTTTACCATACGTGCATGCTACGGGACTTGCTAACTTCAACACAAGCATTCTTTAAATTCATAATAATCACCCAACTAGCATGACTCTAATATCACGACCTCCATATCTCAAAACAAATATCATGTACCAAATTGATAATAGCATCCAATTCACTTCCTATGATAGTTTTTATTATACCCAACTTGGATGCCCATAATTCTAGGACCAATTTTATAACCATAGCAAATACCATGCTTTTCTAAAAGACTCTCAAAATAATATAAGTGAAGCATGAGAGATTAACAATTTCTACAAAATCAAGCCACCACCGTGCTATAAAAGATTTAAGTGAAGCACTAGAGCAAAACTATCTAGCTCAAAAGATATAAGTGAAGCACATAGAGTATTCTAATAAATTCTAAACAAGTGGAATTCTCCCAAAAGGTGTGTACAGCAAGGATGATTGTGTTAATCTAAAAATCAAAGACTAATATCATACAAGACGCTCCAAGCAAAACACATATCATGTGGCGAATAAAAATATAGCTCCAAGTAAAGTTACCAATAGACGAAGACGAAAGAGGGGATGCCTTCCGGGGCATCCCCAAGCTTAGGCTTTTGGTTATCCTTCAGTATCTTGGGGTGCCATGGGCATCCCCAAGCTTAAGCTCTTGCCACTCCTTATTCCATAGTCCATCAAATCTTTACTCAAAACTTGAAAACTTCACAACACAAAACTCAATAGGAAATCTCATAAGCTCCGTTAGTGCAAGAAAGAAAAACTACCACATAAGGTACTGTAATGAACTCATTCTTTATTTATATTGGTGTTAAACCTACTGTATTCCAACTTCTATATGGTTCATACCACTTAATACTAGCCATACATGCATCAAAATAAGCAAACAACACACGAAAAACAGAATCTGTCAAAAACAGAACAGTCTGTAGCAATCTGTAACTCTCGAATACTTATGGAACTCTAAAACTCCTACCAAAATAGGAAGTCCTGGGAAATTTGTCTGTTGATCTACAGCAAAACGAATCAATACAAAAGCACGTTTATGCGAATTACTAAAATTATTTTCATGCGTGCAAAGTTTCTGTTTTTCAGCAGAATCAAATTAACTATCACCATAGGTTATCCTATAGGTTCTACTTGGCACAAACACTAATTAAAACATGAAAACACATCTAAACAGAACCTAGATGAAAAATTTATTACTACACAGAAGCAAAAACAAAAAACAAATATAAAATTGGGTTGCCTCCCAACTAGCGCTATTGTTTAACGCCCCAAGATAGGCATAAAAGCGAGGATAGATCTAAGTAGTGCCATCTTTGGCACTCGGAAAGGAAAGGGAGAATTTCCTTTCTTTGGCATTCATTCTTCTATTTTAGGAAAGCACATTGCCATTAATGGATGAGGTAAGATTAAGCATGTTACAGAAATTTGCATCTAAGCTAGCTGATAATTTCATTTTGATAAAAGCATAAGAGAGTGGTAGATTCAACCTTATCATTCATAGGGTGCCCAAATATAGTTTTCATTTTTTCATAGGTATCTATAGCATCCCCCACAAGAAAACCTTCTTCAAAAATAGAATCTAGAACTTGCTTGAAAGAAGCGGGTAAGCTAACATAGAAACTTTTTAGGTAAACTTCAATTTGATATTGTGGCACATAGCTAGCCCGAATCCTTAATAACCTATCCCAAGCATCTTTTAAAGACTCATCAAGTAAATAACGAAAAATTCCGGAATCATCTTCATCAAAATTATTCAAACTCTCATTGGTGACCCTGGTAGCTCTTTCCATAGCATCATTATTTATGAGCTTACAGGGGATAGAGGGACTATCCAAGGTACAAAAACCCTAGAAAGGACCCGTAGTTCTTTTTGATTCGGCCATGGCAATGTGAAGGCAAACAGTAAAGAGAGGGCGAATAAAATGGCAAGGGTGAAGTGGGGGAGAGGAAAACAAGAGGCAAATGGCAAATAATGTAATGCGAGGGAGATGAGTTTGTAATGGCTACTTGGTATGTCTTGACTTGAGCGAAGACCTCCCGGCAACGACGCTAGAAATCCTTCTTGCTATGTCTTGAGCTTGCGTTGATTTTCCTTGAAGAGGAAAGGGTGATTCAGCAATAGTAGCGTAAGTATTTCCCTCAGTTTTTGAGAACCAAGGTATCAATCTAGTAGGAGGCTCCTCAGAAGTCCCACGCACCTACACAAACAAACAAGAACCTCGCAACCAATGCAATAAAGGGGTTGTCAATCCCTTCACGGCCACTTGCGAAAGTGAGATCTGATAGAGATAATATGATAAGATAAACATTTTTGGTATTTTTATGATATGGATAGGTAAAGTAAAGATGCAAATAAAATTAGATGATAAACTTATATGATAAAAGATAGACCAGGGGGAATAGGTTTCACTAGTGGATTTTCTCACGATAGCATAAGTATTACGGTGGGTGAACAAATTACTGTCGAGCAATTGATAGAAAAGCGAATAATTATGAGATTATCTAGGCATGATCATGTATATAGGCATCACGTCCATGACAAGTAGACCGACTCCTGCCTACATCTACTACTATTACTCCACACATCGACCGCTATCCAGCATGCATCTAGAGTATTAAGTTCATAAAGAATAGAGTAACGCATTAAGGAAGATGACATGATGTAGAGGGATAAACTCATGCAATATGATATAAACCCCATCTTTTTATCCTTGATGGCAACAATACAATACATGCCTTGCTGCCCCTGTTATCACTGGGAAAGGACACCGCAAGATTGAACCCAAAGCTAAGCACTTCTCCCATTGCAAGAAAGATCAATCTAGCAAGACAAACCAAACTAATAATTCGAAGAGACTTGCAAAGATAACATAATCACACATAAAAGATTTTAGAGGAGATTCAAATACTTCTCATAGATAAACTTGATCATAAACCCACAATTCATCGGATCTCGACAAACACACCGCAAAAAGAGTTACATCGAATAGATCTCCAAGAAGATCGAGGAGAACTTTGTATTGACATTCAAAGAGAGAGAAGAAGCCATCTAGCTAATAACTATGGACCCGAAGGTCTGTGGTAAACTATTCACAACTCATCGGAAGGGCCTTGGAGATGATGTAGAGGCCCTCCGTGGTGGATTCCCCCTCCGGCGGAGTGCATGTGAAGGCTCCAAGATGGGATCTCGCGGATACAAAAGGTTGCAGCGTTGGAAATAGTTTTTCGTGGAGCTCCTCGATGGTTTCAGGGTACATGGGTATATATAGGAGGAAGAAGTAGGTCGGTGGACGCTCGAGAGGCCCATGAGGGTGGGGGCACGCCCACCTATAGGGGGCACGTCGAGCACCCTCGTGGCCGCCTCCTCTATTGCTTGACGTCCACTCCAAGTCCCCTGGATCATGTTTGTTCCAAAAGGATCACTCCCGAAGGTTTCATTCTGTTTGGACTCCGTTTGATATTCCTTTTCTTTGAAACACTGAAATTGGCAAAAAAACAGCAATTCAGGCTGGGCCTCCGGTTAGTAGGTTAATCCCAAAAATGATATAAAAATGTAAAGTAAAGTGCATAAACATCCAAAATGGGTAATATAATAGCATGGAACAATCAAAAATTATAGATACGTTGGAGACGTATCAAGCATCCCCAAGCTTAATTCCTGCTTGTCCTCGAGTAGGTAAATGATAAAAACAGAATTTTTGATGTGGAATGCTACCTAGCATAATTCTCAATATAATTTTCTATATTGTGGCATGAATGTTCAAATCCAAATGATTCAAAATAAAAGTTCATATTGACATAAGAAATAGTAATACTTCAAGCATACTAATCAAAGCAATCATGTCTTCTCGAAATAACATGGCTAAAGAAAGTTCATCCTACAAAATCATATAGTTAGGCTATGCTTCATTTTCGTCACACAAGAATGCTCTCATCTTGCACACCCCCGATGACAAGCCAAGCAATTGCTTCATACTTTAGTAATCTCAAACGTTTTTCAACTTTCACGCAATACATGAGCGTGAGCCATGGAAATAGCACTATGGGTGGAATAGAATATGATAATGGAGGTTGTGTGGAGAAGGCAAAAAAGGAGAAAATCTCACGTTAACGAGGATAATCACCGGGCTATGGAGATGCCCATCAATTGATGTCAACATGAGGAGTAGGGATTGCCATGCAACGGATGCACTGGAGCTATAAATGTATGAAAGCTCAACAAAAGAAACTAAGTGGGTCTGCATCCAACTTGCTTGCTCACGAAGACCTAGGGCATTTTGAGGAAGCCCATCCTAGGAATATACAAGCCAAGTTCTATAATGAAAAATTCCCACTAGTATATGAAAGTGACAACATATGAGACTCTCTATATGAAGAACATGGGTCTACTTTGAAGCACAAGTGTGGAAAAGGATAGTAACATTTGCCCCCCCCCCTTTTGGGCCTTTCTTTTTTTTTCTTTGGCCTTCCTATTTTTTTCTTTTTTTCTTTTGCCTTTCCTTTTTTTCTTTTTGGCCTTTCTTTTTTTTATTTGGGGACAATGCTCTAATAATGATGATCATCACACTTTTATTCATTTACAACTCAAAAGTAGAACAAGATATGACTCTATATGAATGCCGTCGGCGGTGTACCGGGATGGGCAATGAATCAAGAGTGACATGTATGAAAGAATTATGAATGTGGCTTTGCCACAAATACGATGTCAACTACATGATCATGCAAAAGCAATATGACAATGATGGAGCGTGTCATAATAAACGGAACGGTGGAAAGTTGCATGGCAATATATCTCGAAATGGCTATATATGGAAATGCCATAATAGGTAGGGTGGCTGTTTTGAGGAAGGTAAATGGTGGGCGTATGATACCGGCAAAAGTTGCACGACATAATAGAGGCTAGCAATGGTGGAAGGGTGAGAGTGCGTATAATCCATGGACTCACATTAGCCACAAATACAATGTCAACTACATGATCATGCAAGGCAATATGACAATTATGATTCGTGTCATGATGATGAACGGAACGGTGGAAAGTTGCATGGCAATATATCTCGGAATGGCTATGGAAATGCCATAATAGGTAGGTATGGTGGCTGTTTTGAGGAAGATATAAGGAGGTTTATGTGTGATAGAGCGTATCGTATCACGGGGTTTGGATGCACCAGTGAAGTTTGCACTAACTCTCAAGGTGAGAAAGGGCAATGCACGGTACCGAAGAGGCTAGCAATGATGGAAGGGTGAGAGTGCGTATAATCCATGGACTCAACATTAGTCATAAAGAACTCATATACTTATTGCAAAAATCTACAAGTCATCAAAAACCAAGCACTATGCGCATGCTCCTAGGGGGATAGATTGGTAGGAAAAGATCATCGCTCGTCCCCGACCGCCACTCATAAGGATGACAATCTAAGAACACCTCATGTTTCAAATTTGTTACACAACTTTTACCATACGTGCATGCTACTGGACTTGCGAACTTCAACACAAGCATTCTTTAAATTCATAATCACCCAACTAGCATGACTCTAATATCACCACCTCCATATCTCAAAACAAATATCAAGTATCAAATTAATCATAGCATCCAATTCACTTCCTATGATAGTTTTTATTATACCCAACTTGGATGCCCATCATTCTAGGACCAATTTTATAACCATAGCAAATACCATGCTGTTCTAAAAGACTCTCAAAATGAGATAAGTGAAGCATGAGATATTAACAATTTCTACAAAATCAAGCCACCGCCGTGCTCTAAAAGATTTAAGTGAAGCACTAGAGTAAAACTATCTAGCTTAAAAGATATAAGTGAAGCACATAAAGTATTCTAATAAATTCTAAACAAGTGGGTTTCTCCCAAAAGGTGTGTACATCAAGGATGATTATGGTAATCTAAAAAGCAAATACTAATATCATACAAGACGCTCCAAGGAAAACACATATCATGTGGCAAATAAAAATATAGCTCCAAGTAAAGTTACCGATAGACGAAGACGAAAGAGGGGATGTCTTCCGGGGCATCCCCAAGCTTAGGCTTTTGGTTATACTTGAATATCTTGGGGTGCCATGGGCATACCCAAGCTTAGGCTCTTTCCACTCCTTATTCCATAGTCCATCAAATCTTTACCCAAAACTTGAAAACTTCACAACACAAAACTCAATAGGAAATCTCATAAGCTTCGTTAGTGCAAGAAAGGAAAACTACCACATAAGGTACTGTAATGAACTTATTCTTTATTTATATTGGTGTTAAACCTACTGTATTCCAACTTTATATGGTTCATACCACTTAATACTAGCCATAGATGCATTAAAATAGCAAACAACACACGGAAAACAAAATCTGTCAAAAACAGAACAATCTATAGCAATCTGTAACTGTCGAGTACTTCTGGAACTCTAAAAATCCTACCAAAATAGGAAGTCCTGGGAAATGTGTCTATTGATCTACAGCAAAAGGAATCAACGCAAAATCACGTTTCTGCGAATTACTAAAGTTATTTTCGTGCGTGCAAAGTTTCTGTTTTTCAGCAGAATCAAATTAACTATCACCATAGGTTATCATATAGGTTCTACTTGGCATAAACACTAATTAAAATATGAAAACAAATCTAAACAGAAGCTAGATGAAAAAATTTATTACTAAACAGAAGCAAAAACAAAAAACAAAGATAAAATTGGGTTGCCTCCCAACTAGCGCTATTGTTTAACACCCCAAGCTAGGCATAAAAGCGAGGATAGATCTAAGTAGTGCCATCTTTGGCACTCGAAAATGAAAGAGAGAATTTCCTTTCTATGGAATTCATTCTTCTATTTTAGGAAAGCACATTGCCATTAATGGATGAAGTAAGATTAAGCACGTTACGAAAATTTGCATCTAAGCTAGCCTTCATCTCTTTGATAATTTTATTTTGATAAAAGCATGAGAGAGTGGTAGATTCAACCTTATCATTCATAGGTATCTATAGCATCCCCCTTAATAAAACCTTCTTCAAAAATAGAATCTAGAATTTGCTTGAAAGAAGCGGATAAGCCAACATAGAAACTTTTTATGTAAACTTCAATTTGATATTGTGGCACATAGCTAGCCCGAATCCTTAATAACTGTGACGCCCGGATAATTAGGCTACAGTAATCCCATGTTAACGATGCCACGTCACCTCGGTTACTGATGCTAACCTCGTGTTAGTTCGAAACCGATTCGAATTCAAATTCGAAATCAATCAAACAATAAATGTTTTCAAATATTAAAACTAAAATGTTCGGAGTGATCCAACTAATGCATAGGTAATTATGTTGGAGAAACCACACTTTTATAAAATGTTTAAATACTCTAAATTGATTAAAACAGGGTCAAAACAATAATTTAAAATGCTTTTTCAAAATATAAAATTCCGAAACATTTTGTCTCCAAACCTTTTCTCACAGTGCTAAATATTGCATGGTAATTATTGAGCCAAGTCTCATCTTTTACAAAAGTCTTTGGTGGGCAACCAAATAGAGAAACGTAGCTAAATAAATTTTAGAGAAGACTAAGAGAAAGGCTCTCACTGTGCGCTTAGGCCTGCGAAGCTACAGTGTGGCCCAGCCCACTTGGAGTCTCTTCTCTCCTCTGTTCACAGAACAGAGGCGTGGAGGCCATCTGAGGCGCCATGGCCGGCCGAGCCTTGCGTGGCGGCCATCCGCGGCCTCCCTCTCGCCTTCAAGTTCTCCTCCAGCCCTCAACTCCCCCTCGGGCAAACCCTAGCCTCCCCACTCTTCCCCCCTTGCGCCGCTCTCTTCCCGCAGCACTCGACTGACGCAGTCATCGCCATGGTCGCCGTCGCACTCGCGCCCATCGAGCTCCCTGGCGCCTAGGAGTGTGACCTTCTGCATCATCTACGGTGACTACTTCGCTTGCGAGGAGCAGATCGACCGGAGCCGCGCAAGGGATCGACCTCAACTTCGTCTTCGGCCACGGAGCTCCGCCACTTCGACCCGTCCCCCTCGACCTTCCGCCGGCCTCTTCGAGCTCTCCCTCGGAACCGCAGTGAGCTCCTCCCTCGATCCCCCACTTTTCCCCGTTGCTATTGTCGCTGTAGACCGCCGCCCCATCCCCTGCCCGAAGCCGCGAACGGCTACGCCCGGCCGCGCCTCCTCGCGCGCCCTGGCTGCCTTGTGCGCGCCTTGGCCACGTGCCTCGCCCGCTCCCGCCTCAGCCAGCCGGCGCACTGCCCGCGCCCTGCGCCTCCCTTGGTCATGCTCGGTCGTAGCCGTCTTCTGCCTATGCCCGCGCGTGCATACGCGTTCACGCCCCTGCTCGTCCGCCTGCTACCGCTCGCGTGCGCGCGCCCGTGAAGACTGCTGCCGCGCCGCTCCCCTTGTTGTTGTTGCTCTGCTGCTGCACTTCTACTGCGGCTAGCCGCTGCTGTCCCGGCGCGTTGCCGTTGCTACTGCATCCTGCCGCTGCTACTCGGCTACAGTAACTGAATGTTACTGTAGCGGTAGCTAGCTTTGCTACGATTACACTGACTAGCCCTCTGTTCTGCAGCAAAACAATAGCAAAACGAGTTCTAATGTGGATAAGAATTATATGTGCGGGTAGTACACTTGACAAGGTTCAATTCTTTCCATTGGACCAAATCCAAAAGTTGCCTCGATTAATTCCTATGAAAATGACAAAAGTCTAGGTTCTGTTAACTGACAGAACTAAAAAAACAGATATACTGCCATAGCAACTTTGGAGCAGAAAATAAACAAGTTACAAGGATCTAACAATGATGCAATTGTTACCATCTTGTAGACCATAGGAAAGTGATCAATATTGGTATAAGGCACTAATTCATAGGATGAATAGAACACTAGTTATAGCCTCTGGAAAACAGCTAAATGATATTTAAAATTGAGGACTTAGCAAAATTTTAGTAGTGCTAGAAAATGGTTTAAAACTATAGAAAATCATATAAAATAAATCGTAGCTCAGATGAAAATACTTTCTACATGAAAGTTGCTCAGAACAACGAGACGAATCCGGATACACAGCCCGTTCGTCCATCACACATCCCTAACCTATCGAACTCGCAACTTTCCCCCTCCGGTTCATCTGTCTGAAAACGTGAAACACCGGGGATACTTTCCCGGATGTTTCCCCCCTTCACCGGTATCACCTACTACCGCGTTAGGGCACACCGAACACCGCGTATTGTCTTGTTACGCTTTATGATACTTTGATTGCTCTGTTATTTATTGTGTCCCCTCTCCGTTACTTCTTTCTGATAGACCCCGAGACTGCCGGCGACCCCCAGTTCGACTACGGTGTTGGTGACTCGTCCTTCTTGCCAGAGCAACCAGGCAAGCCCCCCCCCCTTGATCATCAGATATCGCCTATTCTTCTCTATACTGCTTGCATTAGAGTAGTGTAGCATGTTACTGTTTGGATACTCCTATTCTGTTGCATAGCTTGTCATTATTGCTACAGTCATTGATACCTTACCCACAATCCTAAATGCTTAGTATAGGATGCTAGTTTATCATCATTGGCCCTACATTCTTGTCAGTCTGCCTTGCTATACTATTGGGCCGTGATCACTCAGGAGGTGATCACGGGTATATATTGTACATACATACATACTCTACAGATGGTGACTAAAGTCGGGTCAGCTCGAAGAGTACCCGCGAGTGATTCACGGATTGGGGGCTGAAAGGACCTTTGTTCCGACGGCCTTCTGTGTGGGTCTTTGTGGCGGAGCGACAGGGTAGGTTGAGACCACCTAGGAGACAGGTGGGCCTAGCCCTGGGCGGCGTTCGCGATTGCTTCATAATAACACGCTTAACGAGATCTTGGTATTTGATCTAAGTCTGGCCACTGGCCTATACGCACTAACCAACTACGTGGGAAAGATATGGGCACTTGACGTCGTGGTATCAGCCGAAGCCTTCTAGACGTCAGCGACTGAGCAGCGCGCGTCGGATTGGAACGTAAGCCTGCTCTTGTATTAAGGGGGCTAGTTCTGCTTTCGGTTGCCCACGTAACGTGCAGGTGTGCAATGGGCGATGGGCCCAGACCCCTGCGCCATAGGAGTTAGACCGGCGTGCTGACCTCTCTGTTAGGCCTAGGTGGGGCTGCGACGTGTTAATCTTCCGAGGCTGGGCATGACCTAGGAAAGTGTGTCCGGCCAAATGGGATCGAGCGTGTTGGGTTATGTGGTGCACCCCTGCAGGGAAGTTAATCTATTCGAATAGCCATGATCTTCGGTAACAGGACGACTTGGAGTTGTACCTTGACCTTATGACAACTAGAACCGGATACTTAATAAAACACACCCTTCCAAGTGCCAGATACAACCCGGCGATCGCTCTCTAACAGGGCAACGAGGGGAGGATCGCCGGGTAGGATTATGCTATGCGATGCTACTTGGAGATGCTACTTGGAGGACTTCAATCTACTCTCTTCTACATGCTGCAAGATGGAGGTGGCCAGAAGCGTAGTCTTCGACAGGATTAGCTATCCCCCTCTTATTCTGGCATTCTGCAATTCAGTCCACTGATATGGCCCTTTACACATATACCCATGCATATGTAGCGTAGCTCCTTGCTTGCGAGTACTTTGGATGAGTACTCACGGTTGCTTTTCTCCCTCTTTTCCCCTTTCCCTTCTATCTGGTTGTCGCAATCAGATGCTGGAGCCCTCGAGCCAGACGCCACCGTCGACGACGACTACTACACTGGAGGTGCCTACTACTACGTGCAGGCTGCTGATGACGACCAGGAGTAGTTAGGAGGATCCCAGGCAGGAGGCCTGCGCCTTTTTCGATCTGTATCCCAGTTTGTGCTAGCCTTCTTAAGGCAAACTTGTTTAACTTATGTCTGTACTCAGATACTGTTGCTTCCGCTGACTCGTCTATGATCAAGCACTTGTATTCGAGCCCTCGAGGCCCCTGGCTTGTAATATGTTGCTTGTATGACTTATTTATGTTTTTTAGAGTTGTGTTGTGATATCTTCCCGTGAGTCCCTGATCTTGATCGTACACGTTTGCGTGCATGATTAGTGTACGATTGAATCGGGGGCGTCACAAGTTGGTATCAGAGCCGGATGCCTGTAGGAATCCCCCTTTCCAACTCCTTAGCCGAAGTTGAGTCTAGTCGATGAAAATTGTTTTACTAATTTAGCTGTGCAGCCCATGGGCCCACGTCGCCATTGGGTGGTATTAGGATCTTTTACTCCTTGTCTATACTCAGGGACTCTGATCTCTCTTCTATTCAGGTTAAATGATTTTGCTAAAAAGACTAACTTTAGGTTCTCGAAAATACTTTCTCCCGGAGGGCCCCTCACTCCAGTTGATCGCTTGCTGCACCGGAAGATTTCGAAGATACTCTCTGAGGTTTTCCCGAGACCCTTGTGCCCACCGACTTTACAATCCCCTACCACCAATATACCCTTATGGATAACTACCTACAATTGTCGTTCATACCTTCATCCTCAGTTGCTCTTGTTATTACAACATGCCCTAAATTGCTCTCCCTTGTTCCGAAAATCCTTTAAACTTACTGCCTTGCAATTCTTTACCACATGAATATCCCTATTGAAAATTCCTCGCATTTATTGAGTATCTGTTCATCCCCAGTTGTCCGTATGCTTCATAAGATACTCTGAAATACTATCCGACCTTCTGAGCATCCTCTTCAAACTATTGCTCTGCAAATACTTGAATGCTTACATTATGGATGCTCCCATATCACTAGCAATATTCACTAGTATCTTTTGACACCGTCATTTTGATCTTATTGATTCAACATGTGTGCGAATGCTACAATCATCTATCAACCCTTCTAAATTATTTTTCCGGCTCAGACGTCATTTTGAACATGAGCTGGTTCTCGACCAAACTATTTGTCGTCAATTGTGCCTCTGGTCTATCCAACTTATCCATCCTTGATCAGAGCGTATGCTTCTGATCATTTGTTTTGGAAATCATAATTCCTTTGTTATCTAAGCATTGAATTATTCTGATGTTCTATAATATGATGCCCGTGCATTCTTTCTGGAGTACCGATACTCACATCAGCTCCGTTGTGGATCGCCCGATCCATTGTTGGATTGTTATCCGACAGTGTCCTTCATATTCAATCACCTTGTGAGTTCTTCCCCTAATACATAGTCCCTTTGGTAAATTGTATCATCTGCTTGGCCAACCATGCTCTACTTTCGAGCTGGTGGTATTTACTATTGAAGTTTGTGGTATATATTTCCACGATACCCTGGCGGGTTGAACCTATGCCTTCCTTTATATGTGTGAACTCAGGAGTTTTCACGAGTCATACTCATCTGGTATTTCACCATGTAAAACTTTCAACACTAATACCTTTATCAAAGCGAGAAGTGAATGGAAGGTTATAGATTGAAGAAGTGGGAGTCGACCTTGAACCTTGCGTTCATGCCCATGGACACGATGTATAACTTATCATGGAAGCTGCTCGTAAAAATAGTTACCCCCTTGTTATAAGTTCATCTTGTATCTGTGGTTCGATCATTTATGATCGTGGTTTCCGACCATGTTCTCCTTTAAATACCATTTCTCGTGCAAGTTTAAGCACTTGTCTTATGCAGAGTAATACCCTAGTCAACCTCTACTTTGATTTGTCGTCGAGTATTACCCCCCTGGTATCTCAAGATTATCATGGAACTGCATAACTTCTGATGAGTTCTTCATCAAGTGCTATATTCTCATTGATTCCAATTTTTCACGGGCTTTGAGTTATTAAACACTCAAAAACATCGATAACTGACTCGAGTCCGCATCGCGATTAAGCAACTCTTGGTAACCTTCATTACTTACGAGTTTGAACTCAATCACGTCATTCCTAGCCTGTTTGGCTATATCCTTGTCGTGTCGATTTTAACTGTGCTACCTGGTCCTTCTTCCCAGAGCACAATTTTTTGACGATGAGCTAAGCTTATGTCGATCTTTCCTCATCATATCATTTCGCTTTGGACAACAAGCTTGCTTTGGAGTTTGTGTCGTACCCTCGGTTCCATTAACCTTTCGCTTCATCATTCCTTTGACTTGATGTCATCGCCGATCTATTACATCTTCGTGGAGCCTCTCGACAAAATTTGTCGTGATCATCATCAACATCTTGACTCCTTCCTGGATATCAATTGAATTCATGATGAGAAATACCATCCTTTCCCTCAATGATTTGTGTTGTCATCGACCACTTTAATGCCTCCCCTCCAACACAAACTTGTTCGTGTTCTGTGTTATACCTTGAGTTCCTTGCTATCCAGCCTTTGTTCTTAATTACCTTGGAGTATTACCATCTCTTTTGTCAAGAATGTGGTGAGAATTTCACCACCCCTTAAGGAATTCTTGATACAGTGATGCTTCTCACCATCATAATTCTTCTCTTGGTCCCCGTATTGAGTGAACTCTGTTATGAGAATTTAATATCTCTAGCAACCTTGTTACTTCAGAGTTAATGGACAATAATTCCAATGTGGTGTGCTGGTTGCTAAATTTTCCATTCCGACGTTGGTCGTGCAACCCAGCCCATATTTCGGGTGCCCCTTTCAACCAATATTTAATAGTGTATGTTTTCATCGAGCATACATCATTATATCGTTTGATTTGACAAGTGTTGTAACCTTGTTCACATCATTGTGGAAATCCATCTTTTGTTAATCTCGATGAATAGTCGCTGAGTTCATCAGCCAGCTCCTTGTCTTCTTCTTGGTTTAATGTTGAACTCTTGTTTCGGAATTCGCTTCCATAGTTCATTTTCCGAGAATCTTACAATGTCATCTCGTCAATTTGGGTTGCACATTTTCTTCTCAGACGTTCTGAGTCTGAGGTATCCTGACACCAATCAGATCGGAATCTCGGTCAGATATGATGGTTGGGACAACTTTCCAGGAGTTATAACACTGGTCTTTTATGACCCGGTAAGGTGATGTCATGCCTAGCTCACCTAGCCGAAGGACCTATTGTTATAGTTTCCTTTTTAGCAAGATTATCCATTTCTCCATGAGGGAATTGTAAGACTTATTCTATAAGTTGTTCCTGATGGATCCTTTGTGTTTCCAAAGTCTGACCTTTGCTTGAAGACCATGTCAATGCTATCTCGAAGCATGTCTGTGGTACTCCGATTTTCAATAAGGACATTTGAAGCACGAATGCTAAATTTTCCTTATCAATTACTCTAACACCGTTGTATGGGTAATGTCATGAAATTTCTCTCACCTTATCTAAAGAGTTTTCTACATTATATCCTGTCATGGATATCCTGCTCTGTTTGACCTTGGAAAGGATATACCCTTGAATTATGTGTTTAAACACATTTTTCCTTTTCATGGTTCTGTTTAATCTGATAATCATAATTTCCTTTCCATTGTTTTTGTTAACCTTTCTTGAAATCTACTTAACTAAGCAGTACCCCCTGCTTAGGTAAACACCTCATAGTACCACCCTGTCAGAAAGACCCTGTTGCTTTTGTTGATGACATTCCTGTAACCACCGATGGCTGATAACTTTGCCAATTGGTTCGCCTCGATCAACAAGCAGGAAAAATTGATCTCTTCGTTCCCCGTCCTTGGTACCGACATTGTTGCCAGCATAGCTGACAAGCTATTCACTCACATGCCTCCCTGTCATGGTTGTGCAAGATGTCACCACCCTTCCTACTTTCAACCCACATGTTGGGCCCGTAACCCACAGGTCCACTGGATCGAAACCCGACTCCCCTGTACAACCCTGTTTCTAATGGTTATTCCTCACGCTTGGCTTTGTATTTAATTCATGGGTCACCTTCCTAATGCTTTATTCTGGTATCAGACGCAATACTTACTCTCGTTGCTCTGAACCCCTTTCTCACTCCGGTTCAGACTTCGAGCAACTATCTATCCGCTTGGAACCTCTTATTGTACCTTCGTACCTTACTCTCGACATATATTATTGGTTCAACTCGAGAGATACTCTTATGCTCATTCATGGGTTAACCCCAGATTGTTTCCCTCATAAGCATTTTGTCGTAGCCGAGCTGCCCCTTACCTATTCGTAAGTACGTTGGAGTTCCCGAAGAAAAGGACGACTTCACCATGATGACCTGAAGCAGAGAAATAAAGATGTCAATGTAACAGATTGACCTCTTCGAGAAGAGCAACCAAAGACGAGAAGAACTGTTAGAATTTCGTAACCAAAATTTCCCCCTTACACCCCTCTTAAATCTCGGGACGAGATTTCTTGTAGTAGAGGAGAATTGTGACACCCGGATAATTAGGCTACAGTAATCCCACGTTAACGATGCCACGTCACCTCGGTTACTGATGCTAACCTCGTGTTAGTTCGAAACCGGTTCGAATTCAAATTCGAAATCAATCAAACAATAAAAGTTTTCAAATATTAAAACTAAAATGTTCGGAGTGATCCAACTAATGCATAGGTAATTATGTTGGAGAAAGCACACTTTTATAAAATGTTTAAATACTCTAAATTGATTAAAACAGGGTCAAAACAATAATTTAAAATGCTTTTTCAAAATATAAAATTCCAAAACATTTTGTCTCCAAACCTTTTCTCACAGTGCTAAATATTGCATGGTAATTATTGAGCCAAGTCTCATCTTTTACAAAAGTCTTTGGTGGGCAACCAAATAGAGAAACGTAGCTAAATAAATTTTAGAGAAGACTAAGAGAAAGGCTCTCACTGTGCGCTTAGGCCTGCGAAGCTACAGTGCGGCCCAGCCCACTTGGAGTCTCTTCTCTCCTCTGTTCGCAGAACAGAGGCGTGGAGGCCATCTGAGGCGCCATGGCCGGCCGAGCCTTGCGTGGCGGTCATCCGCGGCCTCCCTCTCGCCTTCAAGTTCTCCTCCAGCCCTCAACTCCCCCTCGGGCAAACCCTAGCCTCCCCACTCTTCCCCCCTTGCGCCGCTCTCTTCCCGCAGCACTCGACTGACGCAGTCATCGCCATGGTCGCCGTCGCACTCGCGCCCATCGAGCTCCCTGGCGCCTAGGAGTGTGACCTTCTGCATCATCTACGGTGACTACTTCACTTGCGAGGAGCAGATCGACCGGAGCCGCGCAAGGGATCGACCTCAACTTCGTCTTCGGCCACGGAGCTCCGCCACTTCGACCCGTCCCCCTCGACCTTCCGCCGGCCTCTTCGAGCTCTCCCTCGGAACCGCAGTGAGCTCCTCCCTCGATCCCCCACTTTTCCCCGTTGCTATTGTCGCTGTAGACCGCCGCCCCATCCCCTGCCCGAAGCCGCGAACGGCTATGCCCGGCCGCACCTCCTCGCGCGCCCTGGCTGCCTTGTGCGCGCCTTGTCCACGTGCCTCGCCCGCTCCCGCCTCAGCCAGCCGGCGCACTGCCCGCGCCCTGTGCCTCCCTTGGTCATGCTCGGTCGTAGCCGTCTTCTGCCTATGCCCGCGCGTGCATACGCGTTCACGCCCCTGCTCGTCCGCCTGCTACCGCTCGCGTGCGTGCGCCCGTGAAGACTGCTGCCGCGCCGCTCCCCTTGTTGTTGTTGCTCTGCTGCTGCACTTCTACTGCGGCTAGCCGCTGCTGTCCCGGCGCGTTGCCGTTGCTACTGCATCCTGCCGCTGCTACTCGGCTACAGTAACTGAATGTTACTGTAGCGGTAGCTAGCTTTGCTACGATTACACTGACTAGCCCTCTGTTCTGCAGCAAAACAACAGCAAAACGAGTTCTAACGTGGATAAGAATTATATGTGCGGGTAGTACACTTGACAAGGTTCAATTCTTTCCATTGGACCAAATCCAAAAGTTGCCTCGATTAATTCCTATGAAAATGACAAAAGTCTAGGTTCTGTTAACTGGCAGAACTAAAAAAACAAATATACTGCCATAGCAACTTTGGAGCAGAAAATAAACAAGTTACAAGGATCTAACAATGATGCAATTGTTACCATCTTGTAGACCATAGGAAAGTGATCAATATTGGTATAAGGCACCAATTCATAGGATGAATAGAACACTAGTTATAGCCTCTGGAAAACAGCTAAATGATATTTAAAACTGAGGACTTAGCAAAACTTAGCAAAATTTCAGTAGTGCTAGAAAATGATTTAAAACTATAGAAAATCATATAAAATAAACCGTAGCTCAGATGAAAATACTTTCTACATGAAAGTTGCTCAGAACAACGAGACGAATCCGGATACACAGCCCGTTCATCCGTCACACATCCCTAACCTATCGAACTCGCAACTTTCCCCCTCTGGTTCATCTGTCCGAAAACGCGAAACACCGGGGATACTTTCTCGGATGTTTCCCCCCTTCACCGGTATCACCTACTACCGCGTTAGGGCACACCGAACACCGCGTATTGTCTTGTTACGCTTTGTGATACTTTGATTGCTCTGTTATTTATTGTGTCCCCTCTCCGTTACTTCTTTCTGATAGACCCCGAGACTGCCGGCGACCCCCAGTTCGACTACGGTGTTGGTGACTCGTCCTTCTTGCCAGAGCAACCAGGCAAGCCCCCCCCC
>NC_041389.1:264847142-264872384 GCF_002162155.2 Triticum dicoccoides
CCCCCCTTGATCATCAGATATTACCTATTCTTCTCTATACTGCTTGCATTAGAGTAGTGTAGCATGTTACTGTTCGGATACTCCTATTCTGTTGCATAGCCCTCGGGAGGTGATCCTAAATGCTTAGTATAGGATGCTAGTTTATCATCATTGGCCGTACATTCTTGTCAGTCTGCCTTGCTATACTATTGGGCCGTGATCACTCGGGAGGTGATCACGGGTATATATTATACATACATACATACTATACAGATGGTGACTAAAGTCGGGTCAGCTCGAAGAGTACCCGCGAGTGATTCACGGATTGGGGGCTGAAAGGACCTTTGTCCCGACGGCCCTCTGTGTGTATCTTTGTGGCGGAGCGACAGGGCAGGTTGAGACCACCTAGGAGATAGGTGGGCCTAGCCCTGGTCGGCGTTCGCGATTGCTTCATAATAACACGCTTAACGAGATCTTGGTATTTGATCTGAGTCTAGCCACTGGCCTATACGCACTAACCAACTACGTGGGAAAGATATGGGCACTCGACGTCATGGTATCAGCCGAAGCCTTCTAGACGTCATCGACTGAGCGGCGCGCGCCGTATTGGAACGTAAGCCTGCTCTTGTATTAAGGGGGCTAGTTCTGCTTTCGGCCGCCCACGCAACGTGCAGGTGTGCAATGGGCGATGGGCCCAGACCCCTACGCCATAGGAGTTAGACCGGCGTGCTGACCTCTCTGTTAGGCCTAGGTGGGGCTGTGACGTGTTGATCTTCCGAGGCCGGGCATGACCCAGGAAAGTGTGTCCGGCCAAATGGGATCGAGCGTGTTGGGTTATGTGGTGCACCCCTGCAGGGAAGTTAATCTATTCGAATAGCCGTGATCTTCGGTAACAGGACGACTTGGAGTTGTACCTTGACCTTATGACAACTAGAACCGGATACTTAATAAAACACACCCTTCCAAGTGCCAGATACAACCCAGTTATCGCTCTCTAACAGGGCGACGAGGGGAGGATCGCCGGGTAGGATTATGCTATGCGATGCTACTTGGAGATGCTACTTGGAGGACTTCAATCTACTCTCTTCTACATGCTGCAAGATGGAGGTGGCCAGAAGCATAGTCTTCGACAGGATTAGCTATCCCCCTCTTATTCTGGCATTCTGCAGTTCAGTCCACTGATATGGCCCTTTACACATATACCCATGCATATGTAGCGTAGCTCCTTGCTTGCGAGTACTTTGGATGAGTACTCACAGTTGCTTTTCTCCCTCTTTTCCCCTTTCCCTTCTAGCTGGTTGTCGCAACCAGATGCTGGAGCCCTCGAGCCAGACGCCACCGTCGACGACGACTATTACACTGGAGGTGCCTACTACTACGTGCAGGCTGCTGACGACGACCAGGAGTAGTTAGGAGGATCCCAGGCAGGAGGCCTGCGCCTCTTTCGATCTGTATCCCAGTTTGTGCTAGCCTTCTTAAGGCAAACTTGTTTAACTTATGTTTGTACTCAGATATTGTTGCTTCCGCTGACTCGTCTATGATCGAGCACTTGTATTCGAGCCCTCGAGGCCCCTGGCTTGTAATATGTTGCTTGTATGACTTATTTATGTTTTTTAGAGTTGTGTTGTGATATCTTCCCGTGAGTCCCTGATCTTGATCGTACACGTTTGCGTGCATGATTAGTGTACGATTGAATCGGGAGCGTCACAATAACCTATCCCAAGCATCTTTTAAAGACTCATCAAGTAAATAATTAAAAATTTGGGAGTCATCTTCATCAAAATTATTCAAACTCCCATTGGTGACCCTGGTAGGTCTTTCCATAGCATCATTATTTATGAGCTTAGAGAGGATAGAGGGACTATCCAAGGAACTAAAACCCTTGAAAGGACCCTTAGTTCTTTTTTGATTCGGCCATTGCAACGGGAAGGCAAATGGTAAAGAGAGGGCGAATAAAACGGTAAGGCTGAAGTGGGGGAGAGGAAAACGAGAGGCAAATGGCAAATAATGTAATGCGAGGGAGATGGGTTTGTGATGGGTACTTGGTATGTCTTGACTTGAGCGAAGACCTCCCCGGCAACGGCGCCAGAAATCCTTCTTGCTATGTCTTGACCTTGTGTTGGTTTGAAGAGGAAAGGGTGATGCAGCAATAGTAGCGTAAGTATTTCCCTTAGTTTTTGAGAACCAAGGTATCAATCCAGTAGGAGGCTCCTCAGAAGTCCCACGCACCTACACAAACAAACATGAACCTCGCAACCAATGCAATAAAGTGGTTGTCAATCCCTTCACGGCCACTTGCGAAAGTGAGATCTGATAGAGATAATATGATAAGATAAACATTTTTGGTATTTTTATGATATAGATAGGTAAAGTAAAGATGCAAATAAAAGTAGATGATAAACTTATATGATAAAAGCTAGACCCGGGGGCCATAGGTTTCACTAGTGGCTTCTCTCAAGATAGCATAAGTATTATGGTGGGTGAATAAATTACTGTCGAGCAATTGATAGAAAAGCAAATAATTATGAGATTATCTAGGCAAGATCATGTATATAGGCATCACATCCATGACAAATAGACCGACTCCTGCCTGCATCTACTACTATTACTCCACACATCGACCGCTATCCAGCATGCATCTAGAGTATTAAATTCATAAAGAACAGAGTAACGCATTAAGGCAGATGACATGATGTAGAGGGATAAATGCATGCAATATGATATAAACCCCATCTTTTTATCCTCAATGGCAACAATACAATACGTGCCTTGCTGCCCCTGCTGTCACTGGGAAAGGACACCGCAAGATTGAACCCAAAGCTAAGCACTTCTCCCATTGCAAGAAAGATCAATCTAGTAAGCCAAACCAAACTGATAATTCGAAGAGACTTGCAAACATAACTTAATCACACATAAAAGAATTCAGAGGAGATTCAAATATTTCTCATAGATAAACTTGATCATAAACCCACAATTCATCGGATCTCGGCAAACACACCGCAAAAAGAGTTACATTGAATAGATCTCCAAGAAGATCGAGGAGAACTTTGTATTGAGATTCAAAGAGAGAGAAGAAGCCATCTAGCTAATAACTATGGACCCGAAGGTCTGTGGTAAACTACTCACAACTCATCGGAAGGGCCTTGGAGATGATGTAGAGGCCCTCCGTGGTCGATTCCCCCTCCGGCGGAGCACCGGCGAAGGCTCCAAGATGGGATCTCGTGGATACAGAAGGTTGCGGCGGTGGAAATAGTTTTTCGTGGTGCTCCTCGATGTTATCAGGGTACGTGGGTATATATAGGAGGAAGAAGTAGGTCGGTGGACACTCGAGGGGACCACGAGGGTGGGGGGCATGCCGGGCACCCTCGTGGCCGCCTCCTCTGTTCCTTGACGTCCACTCGAAGTCCCCTGGATCACGTTTGTTCCAAAAAGATCGCTCCCGAAGGTTTCATTCCGTTTGGACTCCGTTTGATATTCCTTTTCTTCGAAACACTGAAATAGGCAAAAAAACAGCAATTCGGGCTGGGCCTCTGGTTAGTAGGTTAGTCCCAAAAATGATATAAAAGTGTAAAGTAAAGCCCATAAACATCCAGAACGGGTAATATAATAGCATGGAACAATCAAAAATTATAGATACGTTGGAGACGTATCATCATCCACACTACCTATACCTATCTATTCATAGGGTCAGTTTCAGAGATGTGAGAGGGCAGTGACATTCAGAACCGGTCTGAGGAGCAGGTGAATCTCAGTGAGGGCACTAGTCCATCCAATAGCAGTTATGATGATGGTAGCAGAAGCACTCCAAGCAACTTGCCTAAGGTTTCTACTAGGCAAAGAAATAAGAGAACCTCAGATTCATAGGAAGAGGACTTTGTTGTTGATGAGGAGGTGACCTCAAAGAAGAAAGTGCTCAAGAAGGAGTATTTTGTTGCTGCTGCCACAAAGCCTGGTATGAAGAAGAAAGCTCCTGCCAAGAGGAAGACCATGTCAAAAGCCAGAGCCTCCACTCAGGAAACCATGGAGTTCACTCTTGAGCCAAGAGAGGAAGAGGTTGCTGGTGGAAAGAAGAGGAAGGAGAGAGTCAAGAAGACCATGGCCAGAGTAATTTCCAAACCTTCCATGATGAGAGATTCTGAGGAGGAGGAGGAGGAGGAGGAGGAGGAGGAGGAAGAGCCAGTTGCACCTGCTGTAAAGACTCAAAAGCTCATGGGGGATGCTATAAGATCAGGGGATGCTCCATCTAAGCCCAAGTCTGCCCCAAGCCTCCAACTCAAGCTCAAGCTTCAAAACCTTCTGCACCCAAGAGATCCACCAGAAAGATCCCTGCTGCTGAGAAGAACAAGGCCCCATGGCGAGAGGTTCGAGAAGAGGAAGAATCCCAAGTGCTTAGAAAGTTGAAGCCAAAGATTCCAGATCCTGATGACAATCATCCTGTTACTGAAAACATGAAGGAAAGGAAGGATGCGGGTCTGAGATTGTGGAGGCAGACTGATCCATATGCCACCAGGAGAAGGACTACTGTAGATTATCGTTTCCACACTAAGGAACAACAGGACTTCTATGAGACAGTCTTATTGGACAAGAAGCCCATAGTGTGTGACATGAGATGGGTTGACTGGACATACATTGATGATAATGAGGACTACTTTCCAGGAGTGCACGAGAGCTTCAGAATGAATGAAGTTGACAAGTTTGTTGGTCAGAAGCTGACAAAGTGGAATGATGAAATGCTTATGCAATTCTACCCCACTGCTCATTTCTACCCAGATGGTAAGATTGTCTAGATGACTGAAGGCACAAGATATCAATCAACAATTTCTGAATGGGCCAACTTGATCAATGCCCCTGAGGAGGATGAGAATGACATAGATGTATATGCCAAGCCAAGGAAGGATCACAACTCCATGGCAAATATGTACAAGGAAATTCCTGATAAAGCCTTGGAGACTCACAAGTTTGGGTCTATATACTATCTGCTGTCAGGTTTGACCATCATCAACACCATCTTGAGGCACACTCTGTTGCCCAAGTCACGAGATCATAGGATGATCCGTGGTCACTCAATCAACTTGCTTCATATGTTTGATGTGCCACAGAAGTTCAAAGTGATGAGTTTGATTGTTGAAACAGTGAAGAGAACTGCAGCTGATCAGAAGAGATCATGTGAATATGCCCTTCATATACAGATGCTAATCAACTCCAAGATGGGAACAGGGACATATCTTCTAGACAAAGAGCATCTTCCCCTGAGGCCAGAATTTGAAGACAATGAGATTATCATGGATGCATCTCATCCAACAAGTGTTGAATTCCAGTAGAAGAGAGAGAGAGAGAGAGAGAGAGAGAGAGAGAGAGAGAGAGCAAAGGGCTTGGACACCCTGACTTAGAATGAAGAGAGTCTTGAGAGGATCATTGAGACCAAATTCCATGATCTAGATGTGAAGGTCACAAAGATCCATACTACTGTGGAGAAGCTCCAGGAAGAAGTTGAGGACATGAATGACAGACCAACTGCTGATGTTTTTCAGAAAGGGCCAAGGGCACAAAGGTCTACAGTTGTGCCAGTTGTCAGACTCCAGGACTACATTTTTAGCACCTGCAGCAACTGCCTCAGTCATACCTCCAGTTTCAACTCCTCCAGCTCCACAGATGTCAGTTGAACCTTTTGTAGACCGACTCCTCTCCACACCATCTACGCACACTAGAGCAACCAGCCAGAAGACCTCTTCAAGATCTCCGAAGATCATGCCTAGAGTGCAGCATAGCACTATGCATTTTCAAGCTTTTTGGTAACTTGTTGCCAAAGGGGAGAAAATGTATAGATCATTAGGTTTAGAGAGAGAGTGTTTTGCTTTTTGTTGCCTCTCTTTCTACTTTGATCATTTGCTTTGATTGTTTTCTTGTTTGATGCATGCTACAATATTTGTGCTTGTTTGTGAGATACTCTTGTGATCATGTGTTTGATCATACTATGCCCTAATATGTGCTTGCTTGATGATATCTATGATACTTGTGTATGATCAATCATGTTTATCCTTGGTGATGAGTGCATGTTCTTTATAGTTTATCATTTTGAGCACTCCACCAAGATGTATGTGACATGGAAGAGTGGCCCATGATCCTAATCGATTGTGCATTTGCATTCAAACACAAATTTTAAATGATGCACAAATTTAGGGGGAGCTCTTGCTTATCACATACTTCTTAAAGCGACGATATATTTCATTCATATATCATTTGTCGAAGCTTTTATTTATATGTTATCAACAATTACCAAAAGGGGGGAGATTGAAAGTGCAAGTAATCCCCGGGCGGTTTTGGTAATTCATAACAACATATAGCTCATTGAACTAATATCCATTCAAGTTAAATATTTCAGAAAGTTCAATGATTGGCATGTGATGGACTAGAGATGTGGACCCTTCAAAATGCTAAGGACAAAGATTGGCAAAAGCTCAAGACTCTTCATTATCATTTTAGTGATCCAAGATCATATTGAGTCCATAGGAAACCAATACTATTAAAATGGGGATGAGGTGTTGCTTAATGGTCTACTTGCTCAAAGTGCTTAGTGATATTGCTCCAAAACCCTCAACCACTTTCCCACTCCAAATATGTCCAAACCTAGAGTCAAACCCGGCCCCACCGATTTAACCTATCCGGCGCCACCGAGTTCATTTGACATAGCCACTGCCAGAAACCCTAGACAATTCGGTTTCACCGATACGGCTCTCGGTCTCATCGAGATGGCATTGCAAACTCTCTGTTTCCCTTCGTAACGTTTCGGTCTCACTGAAATGAGGGATCGGTCCCACCGAGTTCGCATTGCAAACTCTCTGTTTCCCTTCGTAATGTTTTGGTCTGACCAAAATGAGCGGTAGGTCCCATCGAATTTGCTTGACCAACTCTCTATTTGCTCATTGCTGAAACCGGTCTCACCGAGTTCATGCAATCGGTCTGTAACGCGTCGGACACACCCGCCGGTGGTCATTACTCCTGGTGGGGTCTAGACTGGCCCCACAGATCAATACTAGTCTTTTCTGTGCACTTTGTCCTCACTCGTGCGCACCTGGGAGCAACTTCCTGGTTGGTCACCCATCCTGAAATTACTCTAAGCTAAGCATGCTTAACTTTGGAGTTCTATCCGAATGGGCTTCCGGAAAAGAAGGAATTCCTTATTGAAATGAGTAGTCTATCATCCCTAATAAGCCAGGCTATCACACGGTCTCACCGAGATGAGGTTTTTCCCTAGCCCTAGCACATCGGTCCCACCGAGTTGATCATGTCGGTCCCATCGAGATTCCTAACGTTCACATTTTGATTTGAATTGGTCTCACCAAGTTCATCTATTTGGTCTGGCCGAGTTGGGTCAAATGTGTGTAAAGGTTGGATTTTGTGTGGAGGCTATATATACCCCTCCACCCCATCTCCATTTGTGAGAGAGCCATCAGAACGTGCCTACACTTCTACTACTCATTTTCTGAGAGAGAACCACCTACTCATGTGTTGAGACCAAGACATTCCAATCCTATCACTAGAATCTTGATCTCTAGCCTTCCCCAAGTTGCTTCCCACTCAAATCTTCTTTCCACCATAGCCAAATCCATGAGAGAGAATTGAGTGTTGGGGGGACTATCATTTGAAGCACAAGAGCAAGGAGTTCATCATCAACGCACCATCTATTACCTTTAGGAGAGTGGTGTCTCCTAGATTGGTTAGGTGTCACTTGAGAGCCTCCGACAAGATTGTGGAGTTTAACCAATGAGTTTGTAAGGGTAAGGAGATCACCTACTTCGTGAAGATCTACCTGAGTGAGGCAAGTCCTTCATGGGCGATGGCCATGGTGGGATAGACAATGTTGCTTCTTCGTGGAACCTTCGTGGGTGGAGCCCTCCGTGGACTCGCGCAACCGTTACCCTTCGTGGGTTGAAGTCTCCATCAACGTGGACGTACGATAGCACCACCTATCAGAACCACGCCAAAAATCTCCGTGTCGACATTGCGTTTGCCTTCTCCAAACCTTTCCCTTTACCTTCATATGCCATGTTTTACTTTCCGCTGCTACACTCTTAGATTTGCATGTGTAGGTTGATTGCTTGACTTGTGCTAAGTTGCTAAAATCTGCCAAGACTTAAAATTGGGAAAAGGCTAGATTTTTATTTGGTCAAGTAGTCTAATCACCCCCTCTAGACCTACTTTCGATCCTACAGAGTCGAGCAGCGCCGCCTCCCGAGACTGCTCCTCCCAGTCCTCCCGCCCCATGTCCATGTAATGGGCACGGGCATCGCCGATGGTCATGGTGCAATGCACCGGCGGGGGTGGCGCGAAGGAGGAGCAGGGTGGCGCCGACTCGTCGTTGGCTACATCCTCCATTGATACGTCGTCGTCCTTCGGTTGCCTGCCTGCAAGCCAGCCGGCAGTAATGGCGGCCATCTCCTTCTGGTCTGGTGTCAGCCCATCCCAGAGAGCTTTGGTGGGGAGGAATTCGTGGTGGGAGTGTTGCGGAGAGGGATTAGAGGTGGATGACTGCGGCTATGGCCGGGGTAGCAGCTTGTATAGCAATGATGGGCGGCAGAGGGATGGATGGGTGGCGCCAGAGTAGCCGCCTCGGCAACCGCGTGTCATTAATGTGGGTGACAAACGGACGGACGTGTGGCCGTCGTGCCAATTTGAACACGGAGTAGTCGCTTGCACTAAGAGCGATGCGGGCGGCAATCTCTCGGTCGGCGCACTACTTCAATGCCGACCCGAATGGGCGGTCACGTCTACTCTGGACGGGCATGAATGTGGGCACTGACGCTCTCGAGCGGCACTGACCGTTTTTGTCCGAAAGCGCGTGCGGGTGGGAAAGGGTGTTTGGGTGGGCCAGGCCGGTCAGAACATGGTGTGGGTTGCGTCCAAACGCTCACAATGCCCCCCATGTTCTTCTTCGATTTGTGGGAGAAAGTACATCTGGACCACACCGCAGACCGATACAGGATCGCGTTGGATGGCTTCCATGGTCCAGACAACACGGTCCAGATGGATGCAGGCGGTTTGTGGGTCGGCATTGAAATGCCCTTGCATGAGAATTATAAATTTTATGAATTCTTTTTTCAAGGTTGATCATTTGTAGGATATAAATGAACAAGCATACTTCATGTGGAATTCTACACAAATGTTTTTGTGTGCTCAGTCTCGTAAAAGAAATTACCCCTGATTGTTTTCTTTCTTCCACGGAAAGAAAAAGGACCCTTTGGCTAGGGTTTCTCGCGCCTTCCGCCGATGCTGCCGCCGGTCAACCTTGTTTTTTGTGGTCTTAGGGGCCATAGAGGCGTGGTGGATCCCGACCCTGCCCAGCGGGAGGGCTTCATTTTTTCTTTGAGTTTTGTTAGGGTATGTGTCCTGCTGAGAGAGGCGAGACGACAGTGGCTCTCTAAAGATGGAATAAGATTCTCCCCACCTTGTCCTGTCCCGATGGTGTTTCTATCATCGTCGGAGGCTTGTGGAGGTTTGTCTCCGGTGGATCTCATGGGATTCGGTCAGTGTTTGTCTTTGATGGATCCACGTGGATCTTGTCTTCCTTTATCTGTGTTCGTGTGTCTACAGGTTGGATCCTTCCGATCTATACTTCTGTTCATCGGCGGCGGTTGCTGTTCTGGTGCACTGGTCCTATGGGGCCTTAGCACGACAACTTCCCTACTATCTAATACAACAAGGGTTGCCCGGCTCTGATGAGGGAGGAGCGAAGACGGCAACGGCTCGCTCCAGTGCTACTAGACATCGGTAGTGGACTACGAAACTAGATGTACTTTTTACTTCTGGTGTTCTTTGTACTACCTTGACAGTTGCTAAATAGATTGAAAATTATCCTCACAAAAAATCTCATAAAAGAAATTGTTTTATTTTGATGTCGACTAGGACAAACGCATAATGCTCTAAGAAAACTATTGTATTTTACTTTTATGACGATCCATGCTTGGATCGGAAATTCTTGAGGTATGGTAAGAGCATCTCCAGCCGTTCGGCCCCCAAGACGCCGAAAAAGAGCCGCCTGGGGCCGAACCGGCATTTCTTAGCGCGTTGGGGGCGATTGCGTTCCCAGTTGTCGCCCCCAGGTCGCCGCCAAAATTGCGCAAACTCGGCGATCTTTCATATAAATCTGTACAAACTCGGCGACCTGACACAAACTCGGCGATATTTCATAGAAATTTATACAAAACCAGATAAACATGCCAAGTACGCCTAAACTACGCCTAAACATGCAAACTACTGCTACACCGCGGCCGCCGGCCGCCTTCTACATGCCAAGGAGCTTGTAGAAATGGGTGTCGTCGTCGTCGTCGCGCGCCCCGCCGGAGCCACCGTCGTCCCTGCTGGACCCCTGGCTAGGGTCGCCGATGCACGCGGGGTTGGATGGACCGGCCTCGTCCTCCTCATCGCTGTCGAGGACAACGATGCCGCCCTCCTCACGTCCGCGGCGCGCAGCCTGACGCTGGGCCTGGAGCTCCGCGTATGCCAGGTGCTAGCGGAGCACCTTCTCGCGGACGTAGTCATCCCTCGCCCACTTGAGGGTGGCCTCGTCGGCGGCGGGCATATCCGCGTGCTCCGGCTTCATGGGGAGCAGCCCCGGCTCGGTCTTCGGCCGGACCAGGCAGAGAGAGCGCGGGGAGGTGGGCGCCCTCGTTGATGACGAGGGCACCACTGCGGGTGCGGCGACGTAGCGGCATCTCCTCTTCCGGCTCCGTCTTGACGGGGCGGAGCACCGGTGAGCCGGAGTCCGACAAGGAGGACGTCCCCGGCTCCATTCGTCGCGGCATCCAGGAGCTGCCATGGCGGCGAGAGAACGACAGGCGCGGCGGGTACTCGAGGTGCGGCGTGTTGCCGGTCTCGATGTGGTCGAGGACGGCCTCGAGGGTGCGGCCCGTCGGCATTGAGGCGACCACGGGGGATGGTGCCATTGGCGGAGGCGATTTGCTCCTCACGGCGATGCTCGAAGAACATCGTCCACAACGCGTGGCTGTCGATGGCGTACCTCAGCTCGTTCCGCTGCGCCTCCGGTAGCGACGTGCGGATGCGGGCGATCTCTGCCCGCCGTGCAGCCCCTTAGGGCACCGGTGGTACCGGGACGCCGCCGGCGCTCAGCTTCCACGAGCCCGACACCTACATGTCCGGGGGCGCCGGATAGTCGGATTCATAGAGGAGGCGCGCCTCGTCCTCGTGGAGATGGCGTCGGCCGAAGCCGTTCGCCACCGTGAAGTCGACGAGGTACCACTCAGTCATTGCTCGTCGGCGGGGAAGAGGGGGGAGAGTTGCTCTCCGAGGTGGGAGACCAGGCGAGCTGTGCCGATTGTGGTGTCCATCAGCGGGGAGGCCGGCTTTTATAGTTGAAGCGGGGGCGGTGAGAGCCTGCATGCCGAGCGACGCGTGGCGGGAGCGGGCAGAACGCGTGTCAGTGGCGTCTTCAGTCCGCCGCCCGTGAGGCATCAATGGAGGCTGACCGGCGCAGCGGCCTTGGCAATTATTCCCGTGGGAACCGAGTCTATGAGGACGAGAAGCGGTGTCTCGCTGACTAGACAGGCCCATCCCCGATCACGCCAAAAGCACTTTCCCCGGCGCCCCCCAGCACGCCGGGTTCGGTCTGGGTCTGTCGGCGCCAGTTTTCGCCCAAACCGGCGAAAACCCAGCTCCTAGGGGCGCGACTGGGCCGTTTGTTGGGCGTCGGCGGCAAACCTGTTGGGGCACGGCTGGAGATGCTCTAACACGCCTCAATTTGACCCCTAAATTCCTAGGTTTGGAAAGCTCCCATACACACTTCATTTTTTAACATTCTTCCTAGGTGATCAATGTGTTGGAGCGAATCTTTGCGAAGGTTTGCGCGGCCGTTTATCCCCCGTGGCGGAAAGGATTGCCCACCCCCCTTCAGTCCGCGTCCTTGAAAGGTCGACGGATCCATGAAGGGATTCTTGCCCTTCATGAGATTGTCCACGAGGTGACACGTTGAAGGGGCTTAATGGGGTTTTCCTCAAACTAGATTTCTAGAAGGCTTATGATCGTCTGGACTTGTCCTTTTTGAGGTTGGTGATGCAGCGACGAGGATTTGACAAGCGGTGGTGCTCCTGGATCATGCAATTGGTTAGATATGGAAACACGGCGATCAACATCAATGGCGAAGTGGGACCCTTCTTCCAGGCCTCCAGGAGGGTAAAGCAAGGGGATCCTGTCTCCCCCTTGCTTTTCAACCTTGCAGTTGATGCCCTTGCGGGCATCCTAGATAAGGCCAAGCTGGCCGACCACCTTAAGGGTGTGGTTAGTCATCTCATTCCGGATGGGGGGAGGGGTTATCCACTTGCAGTATGTGGATGACACCATGATTATGGTGGAAGGTTCGGACTCAGACATTGTTAATCTTAAGTTCCTTTTGCTCTGCTTTGAGGAAATGTCTGGACTTAAGATTAACTTTGATAAGAGCGAGGTTGTGGTCCATGGCTACTCGGAGGCTGAGCAGCACAAGATCGCGGATAACCTCAATTGTAGATTGGCTTCATTCCCCATATCTTACTTGGGGATGCCCCTGGCTGAGTCCAGGATTTTGGTGAGTGGGTATGATCAGCTTGTGGGACAAGTAGCGCCCCGTGCGGAGCCCTGGTGCGGTAGGTTCACGTCTAAAGGAAGCAAAACTGTCCTCATTAGCTCTAACCTTGCCAGCCTCCCCATGTATATGATGGGGATGTACATCTTGCCCGAAGGTGTGCATAGTTCCTTTGACAAGGAGCTGGCTAGGTTCTTCTAGCACGCAGGGGATGGTCGGCCTAAGTATCATATGGTGAATGGGCTGACATCTACTTGCCAAAGGACCGAGGTGGGTTGGGCATCCCTGCGTCTCGCCGTATGAACGTGGCGCTCATGCTTCGTTGGGTTTGGCAGATCTTAAGGGGAGATGGAGGTTTGTGGCTGCAGCTGATTGAGTCCAAGTACCTATAGGGCCAGCCCCTCTTGGCTTGCTCGCTCTCGGCTGGGTCCCAGTTTTGGAAATCTATCCAGGACATCAAGGAGGAGATTAGGCTAGGTTTGCGGTTCTCGGTTGGTAATGGGTCCAGGACCCAGTTTTGGTTGGCCCCCTGGCTTGATGGGGAGCCTCTCCACATGCGGTTTCCGAGGCTCTGCGATTTGTGACGACCCGGTTGTTCTTGTTTCTGAAGCTGCTTTGGATGAGGGTGGAATATTGCGTTCCGCCGCTCATTCGGACCAGCTGAGGTGCAAGAATGGGAAGACTTGAGGGAAGTAGTCCCTCTTCCTCTGTCCCAGGATCCTGACACTGTTTCTTGGAGTCTTTCTCCTTCGGGAGAATTCTCCGTAAGTTCCGCTTATCAGGCGCTATGCCGGCTACCGGTTCTCTAGTGGTTATCCCCATTGTGGAAGGCGCCGATGCCCCTGAAGATCAAGATTTTCGTGTGGCAGCTTCTCAGAGATCGTTTACCTGCGGGGACCGAGGTGCTGAAACGCCATGGTCCGGGCAATGGCCTTTGCCCCCTTTGCCTCGTCCCGGAAACGGGAATGCACATTTTGTTCTCGTGTATAGCAGCACAGGCACTTTGGTGCTTTGTTCATGAGGCTCTGGGACCGGAGTGGGAGGCCCATGACCTTGCAAAGTTTCTGCAGGTAAGGGGCCACTCAGGTTGGCCGTAAGCGCCGACTGTTCTGGTTTATCTTCGTGGCTATGATGTGGACACTTTGGACTATTCGCAATAAGATGGTGATTGAGCGGGTGTTCCCGCGGCGTGCTTCTGACTCGTTCTTCAGATTTCTTGCCTTCTTGCAACACTGGCATCCGCTCGCTAGGCCGAGAGATCGTGACCGGCTTCAGCTCTATCTGGCCACTCTGCTGTCTTCCACGCGCCGGCTCTCGGACCGTTCGTCTGCTTCGTAGCTTGCCTTGGCGGTCCTTTTATGTTTCTTCTTCTTTCGTTTGGGCGTGTTTGTGCTATGGCCCCAGTAGTTTTCTTTTATGGTTATGATTGAAACTTAGTTGTAGTTGTAGGAACGTATGCCTTATTTATAAAGCGGGGCGAAAGTCTATTTCGAGGGATGTTTCGGAGAAAGTTGCAAATCAAACATACCTTAATATTCATTTTGGCCTCTTCGTCGTGATTAGTTGGCCGGTCGAGTGATTTCATCACCATGAGTACACAACCACATCGAAAATCAAGAACAAAACCTAATTTACTCACTAATAATGAACGAACAACGGTAGTTAGGCTGTTAGTATAATTTAGATAGGGACACGTATCAGCAACAATTCACGGCGCAAGCATCATCATGCGCGTAAACTCGTTGAAGCAGACGAAGCCGTCGCCGTCGGTGTCGACGCCGCCGATCATGCGGCGGCAGTCCTCGACGGAACACCGCTCGTCGCCGAGGGAGGCCAACACGGCACGGAGCTCCTTGGCGGAGATCCTCCCGTCCCCGTCAGCGTCAAACACCGCAAATGTGTCCCTCAGCTCGCCCTCGTCCGCGACCTCCGCGGCCACGATCCCCTCAAGCGCGAGGCCGGCCTCCGCCTCGGCGAGCATCGCGGCCAGCTCCTCCTCTGTCGACACGACCGTACGCAGCGCCACCTCCAACTCCAACCGCGTCACGGCGACCAGGGCCGGTTTCTTGGTCGTCCCGGAGCCGGACGGTGCCGCCAGCCCCGAAGACGACGGCAGGACGGATCTCGGCGTTGTGACAGACTGGTCATCTGATGCCGACGGCGACGCGGTGGAGGCGAAGGAGCCGCCGTTGCCGCTCCTTTTGGATCTCTTCTTCCCCTTGTTCTCCTTCTTGGACGTGGAGGAACCGAAGAACTTCATGGCTGTCCTAGGCTCGTACGTATCTCGCGAAAGAGTGGACAGGAGGAGAGAGAGAGGAAGGCGGGGATGGTGGCGGAGCTGCGGAAGAGTAGACGGCCGGGGGAGAATTATAAGGGTCATCGCAGACGCGAAGGAGGTGAGCTTCGAGGAAGCTTCGCGCGGGAAAAACGTACTGGTTCGCCCGGACCTACCTTTCCTGCGATTTATTCGCCTCCTCCGCTTTGAGGGCTTCTTTCGTTCGTTTGCATGAAACCTACTTACCAATTTAGTCTAAATTTTAACAGTGTCATGAAGGTGAGAGGTGGACAAATCATGGAGGGTTTAATTAAATTTAGCCAGCCCTCTTCGTCGAAAATGACCAGATACATATCAAATGCGAAAACGATGACAACACTAATCATGCAAACTCTCCGCTAGTTATTCAACATAGTTTTTCTTTTTCAATAGCATCCAATCTTACGATGAGATTAATGGAGATTTCCACGGCGCCATCGCGTGGCAAGTGGCAACTAGGGTTTTCTTGCGAGTAAATGGCACTGGCGGTCCGAGAACTTGCGCTGCGGGTGCACTTAAGTCACGGTACTTGCAAACTGGAAAAACTCATCATAGAACTTGCATTATGGGTGCAGATAGGTCACACAGGTCATCTGAACCGGCCAGCTGCCCGGTTTTCTCCCTCTAACGGGCAAGCGCAATAAATTTGTTCACGACTTTAAAAATATATGTGATTCGTGACTTTAAGAAAATGTTCGTGATCGATAAATTTGAAAACTATTTGTTCACGACTTCAAAAAAACTGTTCGCGAACGTTTAAAAAAAATGGTGATCCGCGACTCTAAAAAATGTTTGCGAATGATAAATTAAAAAATATTTGTGATTGTGACTTTAAAAAAATGTCCAGGAACGAAAAAATTGAAAATGTTTTTGAATGATAAATTTAAAAATGTTCTTAAATTATTAATTTGAAAACTATTTGTTCACAACTTTAAAAAACGGTCGAGAACGATAAATTTGAAAAATATTTTTGAGTCGCGAACATTTTTTTAAAGTTGTGAACATTAAAAAAATTGTGATTCACGACTTTTAAAAAGTTCGCCAATGATAAATAAAAAATATTTATTAAAAATATTTTTGATTCGTGACTTTAAAAAAATGCCCACGAACAAAAAAATTGAAAATGCTTGTGAACGATAAATGTTCATGAATGATTAATTTGAAAACTATTTGTTTATGACTTTAAAAAAATGTTCGAGAACTATAAATTTGAGAAATATTTGTGATTCCCGAACATTTTGTTTTATGTTGTGAACGTTTAAAAAAATATTTGTGATTCGTGACTTTAAAAAAAGTTCGCGAACGATAAATAAAAAATATTTATTAAAAATATTTGTGATTCGTGACTTTTAATAAATGTCCAGGAACAAAAAATTTGAAAAATGTTTGTGAACAATAAATTTGAAAATGTTCATGAACGATTAATTTGAAAAATATTTGTTCACGACTTTAAAAAATGTTTGCGAATGATAAATTTGAAAAATATTTGTGATTCACGAACATTTTTTTAAGTTGTGAACATTTAGAAAAATATATTTGTGATTCGCGACTTTAAAAAAATGTTCCTGAACGATAAATTAAAAATATTTGTGATTCGTCACTTTATAAAAATGTCCAGGAATGAAAAATTTGAAATGTGACCTATGTGCACCCGCAACGCAAGTTCTGTGACGGGTTTTTCGCGAAAATAGGGCAGCTGGGCGGTTCAGATGGCATATGTGACCTATCTGCACCCACAATGCAAGTTCTATGACGGATTTTTCCGGTTTGCAAGTATCGTGACTTAAGTGCACCCGTAGCGCAAGTTCTCGGACCGCCAGTGCCATTTACTCCTTTCTTGCCGCCGTCACCCGCTAGTGGGCATGGACTGGCGCTTTGTGGCCACTGTGAAGCAATTCCCAACCTACAGCTGCATTTTTGATCTTTGCCTAAATAGAGTGTTGGTAGTCTAGCTGGTTGATGGAGGTGCCACTCCTCTTGGAGTCAGGTGTCACGGTTGTCGTTGTTGTACTCGGCCATTGCTAGTGTCGTGGGTTGAGGTCGGACCTCGCAATGACATGAGAAGGCATTGCCACGCCACTAGGTCTAGCCAAGGGGGTTAGTGCACAGTCATTGTTGACCGCCTCTACGCTAGATCTGGTGTGAGTGGCCCTCGCCTATTCGCACAAATGGGAGATGTGTAGCATTTGTCTTTGCATGGGTGAATGTTAGCGAGAGGATGGTGTGCTAGTTGTGGAGGAGCGTTGGACAACAGCAAGGCTGACCAGTTACGCATATGCGGTGCCTCTCGGTGCAAGACGCACAAGGTTGACTTCTCAGCCTTCATAGTGATGCTCTAGGTGGTGGGCATGTTGACAGCCTATCTGCTGGTGATGATTTGTTATGTCGGCTATGAGGGCAGTGATGTGGCTTGTGTGGGAGACACTCGTGGTGCGGGAGTTGTCATCATGGCTGATCCTACAGAGATATGGGTTTCGTCCATAGCAACCCCCTCCCTAGTCTACCTCGCCTCCTAGTGCCCCTGGTTTGGTGATAGTGCTTGGATTAGCTGCTCTATCGGCCTTGCCCATAGTTGTTACTGCATCGACGGGCCATGTTGGGATGCATCTTGATAGGTGTGAGGTAGTGTGGCTGGTAGATTTTGAATAATAGGTGGTCGGTTCCTAGATTTGAACGACGGTGCTGATAATGGTGACTATGACACTCTATTGCTAATGGTGGTTAGTCTTTGTTGGGCTCCCTAACGTAGAAATTTGTAGCATGCAACAAAGTTTCCTGCCTAGTGACTCCGGCTATGCTAATAATTCTACAAAGTTTTTTTAATATTCTTTCAGGAAAAACTATTTCTGCTTTGTTTGATCCAGGTTCGATTATTCTCCTCGATGGATTCTATCTTAAAACATTGCTAAAAAAATCCATTTCTTTATATTGAGATGTAAAAGGAGAAAAGTGGATTTCTAGTCACAGACCGCAAAACTCAAAACAAATTGGAACCATTAACTAGAATTACCGTATTTTTTAAATTGCAATAGTGAACGACTCTTAAAGCTTAATCCGTGTATAGGTAAAGTTTGCGTCTAAACAACATTGTTATCTAGATTATTATTATTTTGATTTGGTTTATGTAACCTAGATTTTGTAGTCTGAAGCTGACAACACAAAATATAGAGGTGATATCAAAACTGTTCTCTATTTTTTTTCGCGGGTAAACTAGCTAGGGACAGAATCGGATCCTCTGACATCAAAGAGGAAAGTCATGTAAGCTACAATACAAACTAGTGCAATGCAAAGAAGGAAAGTCAGAGTACTTTAGCGAATACTGTATGGATCTACTGCTAGTTACTGTTTGACGAAAATACATATAAAATTAATTTTATTGCACTGTAATTTTGTTTGTATATATATATTTTTAAATGTATACAATAGATTTGTAATTTGTAAATTAATTCAAATCATTTTAGTCTTAATCATAGGGATTTAAGGTATTGTAGCTTACCTGACTTTACTCTTTCTTTACGTTAGAGGATCGCGATGACACGTAGACCATGCAAAATCAGACTCTGATCATACGTATGCCTTCGTACCATCAAGTCGGCACAGCATCTGTTTAGTACTACTACGAGTGTAGTATGACCTCCTCGACGGAGGACGAGACGTGTGACGGGTTCGGTTGGCGGGGAAGGCGCGGCGAAACTTCCTCTGTTGGCGGGCAGCGCCGACCCTGAATCCGGCCGAGTTGGTTCGTCAGGAAACTGGGAAGGAATTTCGGCCGGGTTACGTCGGAAGCGCCTCGAAAGCAACGAAAGCAAAGTCCTATCGGCTTGTCTCCTCCGCCGCGTGGTTTTCGCTCTTCTTCCGGGGTCACGCCAGACCAAATTTATACGTATACTAGCACATATGCCCGTGCGTTGCAACGGGAGAAATAACAGAATTGTATTCAAATTTTGTGATGATTGTATCTGCAAAACACGTTCAGTTCATGCAAACTTTGATCTTAACCAAGATCCATGGAAACATCACTAAAACACTTTTAGTGTGGTACTAATGATACACATCTAGTTAATTGTTCCTGTCTTGTCAAGCATCTCATCGAAATCTTAAAAAAAAATCTTTTCCTTGCAAAAAAATCTTTCAAACTTTGTAGTCATTTATTAAAAAAACATAATATTTTCTTTACCATCACAACGATTATTTTTTCCAACCTTACTCCTTGTTGTGTGCCTGAACTTACCTGGACAAAAAACCACAAACAGAATTTACATACTTCAAAGAGCACCAATCAAATAAAAATGAAATGTTTATAAGTAAATCAGCACGAACAGAACATGATGAGGGCTCAACCTGCTAAGTGACTGCCTATATAATATTTAAAAAAGCCGGCATGAAAGATAAAGCCCGTAAATACATGAATTGAGCAACTAAAGAACATTATAAGTCACATTATAAATTTCTGACTCTCACATGTCAGCACTTACCCTACATCTGAATATTTTTGGGATCCAAAAGTGTTGACTCATGAGTCAGAATAAAAAAACTATTTTGCTTTGCTCTATTGAGCAACCAACACAAAGGTGTGTGCGACCTACATATTAATTCACTATGACAGCTAGTGTAGCACGTCACCACCAAAGAGACTATACAGGAGAGAATATCTAGTGAATCAGCCCTTGTCATCCCTAGCACCAACTATACAAATCTGGCTTACCTGATGATGAACATAATTACTATTGGAACAATAAAATATTAAAAAAATGTATCAATTGGTCTTGTTTCAGTGAGTACCTAGCTAGCAGCCTGCTACCTTATGAATAAGTAACAGAATCGTATTTGGCGTCAAGTAGGCAGCGACGGCGGCCTGATGTTGTTGCTCGCCCGAGGGGTGGGATGTCTGCAGCGGCGTCAAAGCGGACCCATCCACATCATATACGTGAGCTTGGTGTAACAGTTGGGAATCCCCATGCGTGACATGGAGTGGACGAGCTCGGCAGTTGACATGTACCTGCTGCCATCTTGGCTGAAGACGACGAAGGCCTCGACGGAGGAGGGGCAGGGCCAGAGGAGGAGATGCACACCACCCATTGGGAGGACGCGAGCTAGTTGAACTCCACGGTGCCGTTACCATCGTCGTGCTGATTTCATCCATCGTGACAGGGCAGAGGCCAAGTGAGCGGAGAAACGTGGCTATTTCGAGCAAGTTGCCACCCCTGTCGAAGTCGAATCAGAAGAAGAGTCTGGAGAGTTGCAGCAGCTCCTCGACCCGGAGCAGCGCCCGACCGCCAGTGCACATACATCAGGCACGGACAAGCAAAACACATACATACGCATCTCTGCTTCTCCAATTCAGCACGCTTCACACAAAGCAACACAAAGCAACACTAGTAACGCATAAAGCACGTCACATATGCAACTCAGATTCAGTATTCAGTTATTCACCGTAGATTCTGCAGCAAGCTAGACAGGATAGGGAATGCTGTTTTGGAGGCAGCCCCATGTATCTACGAAGGTAATTTATATTTGGGGAGACAACGCTAAGTAGTTGACGCTGCCGTCGGGGTGGACGCCGAAGTCATGGAGAGGAGCAGCACATGGGCAACGGCTTAGGAGACGGCAAAGCAACACCAGTTGCGCAATGTGAAACCAGGCCCAACACAGCCCAGTATGAGACGGACGAAGAAACCAACAGCACCAGCCCACGTACGAAGGCAACATAATAACGGATTTATGAGACGGACGAAGAACCAAAATCAGGGACCAAACCAAGAATACCTATTCCCTTTAATAGTAGGTATAGATAGATATAGATATAGATATAGATAGATATAGATATAGATATAGATATAGATGCGTGATCAGTTTACCGTGCGTGCCATGCATGGTTCAAAATCGATGCAGGTTCCAAAGGCAAGCGACACAGCTTTGTGTACAACGGTACAATAACTCCTTTTTTGGGGTTTATCATTTATGTCATTAGTTATGTCTCATTTATCAGTTTTGCCATTAAGAATTTTAATTACTAAAAAATGTCATCGCTTCATTAGACGCATGCTTAAAAATGCCACTGGACACCATTAGTATTAGCTCAAATCACGTTTGCCATGTTATAATGATATAAATATCTATGTACCAACATGTCAGCTCTTTCTCTATCTCATTACAATAAAGTGTGGATCCCACTTGATACGAACAATATCCTTATTTTCCTGTTAAATTATTCGTTTGCTTACTCCTGACAAATGAGGCTCACACTTATCATTGTGAGATAAAGAGAACTAACATGTGGGTTTAAGGGTATTTTTGTCATATAACATGGTCAACGGGTTTGACATGACAATAATGATATCTAATGGCATTTTTGAGCAAGGATCTAACGGAACGATGACATTTTTTTAGATATCTAATAGCATTTTTGAGCAAGCATCTCATGGAACGATGGCATTTTTGAGCAGTTTTAACTTCTAATGGCAAAACTGAGTAGTGGGACACAAGTAGTGCAATAAATGATAAAAACCCTTTTATTAAAAAGAAAACATCAACTTTATTAATTGGAGATAACAGTTACATCGTCAATAAAGAAAAGATACAATATCAACCATAGGCTCCTCAAACCAATCCATTATCACGAATTTTTTTGCTAATTTTGCAAGTTCGTGAGCAACCTTATTTACTTCCTATTACAATGTTCAAAATAGTAAGAGGGAAATCACAGGCCATAAAATAGCAATAATCAAATATTGTCGCCGCTGCTCCGGCGAAATATCCTCCATTCTTCATCGTATCAATCACTTCCATATTGTCAGAGTTAGTGACAAGATGATTGCATCCCGCCTTCTGTGCAAGTAATAAGTCAAATCTTAGAGCCAAAGTTTCAGTTGTCAAAATGTCAGCACACCAATCAATCTTCTAGCTGGTGGATACACCTTTAGCTTTGCAATATCCAGTGCTTTACAATATTGTGCATGGTAAGGATGCTTATGTTAGCACAATATTGGGGTCGTCTCCTGTAAATGTACAATTCATACAAGCTCTGATTGGTGATAGATGGACTACTTGGCTTCATTTAGTTAGAAGGTTGATGGAGGTCATGTTAACTAATGAAACTTATACCTTCCTTTGAAGGTTAACTTCGTCGAGGGTGTTTTATGTGAAATCGATGTACACAAACATGATTAATATTGGGCTTGCTTTTTGTTCATATCATATTTGGAAGACCAAAGTGCCATTAAAGATTAAAAATTTCATGTGATTTGTGCACATGGGTCATTCTTACTAAGGACAATTCAGAAAAACTTAGATGGCAAGGGAGCAAACAATGATTAGGAGGAAATATTTCATCATTTGTTTCTTGCTTGCCATCTCGCGAAGTTTTTATGGCAAATAATTCACATGGCATTTAATTGGCCTCCACCCACAAGTATGATAGAGGCAAATGTGTCCCGTCTTTCGATGAGATGATGGATATCGCTTTGGGGGAAGTTGACTTTGACGATCCGACTACGAACGTGCAAGGACATCGCGCCTTAGCAATCGCTAAACCAACTCCGAGAGGTTATTGACCACACCGGAGCACGATCAACCTGACCACGAGGGTCTGTTTCCTGCGGGCAAACGAAGAACAAGCAAGAAACTGAGATTGCAATCTGGATATTGCGAATATAAGATGAAAGCTTTATTGATCAAGGTGGGGTTCTGTGACACCTTTGTCTGGTCGTTGAACACAAACGAAGTACGCGAAGTTGCAGCTATGGCAAACTTTAATCTAAACAAAACCCAAAGTCTAAACGGTGCCCTAAGGGCTGTATATATGGAGGAAGAGAGGGGGAATTTCGTGGCCCTTGGTGGAGGGGTCCGAAATCAACCCTATCTCTTGTTTCCCCACACATACGAACTCTAAAAATAGCCTATACTTATGTATTTCGAAATTACATGGGCCTGGCCCAATAAAAAGGTGACGCAACACCTATAATAGCCTCTGGACGAAATTTATGAAGTGACATCTTGTATATTTCGTCCAAGGCTTCATGCACTCGTTATGGTGGCTTCAAAGACCTGAAATCATCACTTGTAACTCCGTTCTTGTTCCCCTTGCGCATGCCATCATCTCCATGCTTGTTCTTGCTCCAATGTTCATCCTTCTCCAAGCTAGGCCCTTCATTTGTAAGCAAAACAAATGTATCCAATTTAGGCAGCATCATATTCTCATGAACATTAGAATCATTACCAAGAAACGAAAGTACCTGGTAATTTAGTTGGCGTGCGCGAGCTCTAGTAATTGGTCCAGTATGTATAGAAGAAGGGGTTATGGGTGTAACAATGGTATTGATGTCCTCATCATATGTCAAATGTGTTTGGTAACTGGTTATGTGGGTTGAGTGTAAATTAGGACACAAACCCGTGTGGGAGTTTGTCTTTTGCTTTGGGCTATATTGAATCGCAAGAATGATTATGTTTTTTACAGAACAAAGACCCACAACTATTTGTAGGTTATCTACCGAGCTACGTGATGGATTTGTATGTGGTCTTTTCTTCACCATGCGGAAGTGTGGGAGCTTATGGTCTTTAGGTGCAACCAATGGGAGATCGTACCATGAGATACAAACAACCGGTTTGGATGGTGGTCCAATAGTAGGTCATGTGTATATGCATAGATCCCTATTTCTGCAGGTTGTGGTTGCTCTTATTTTTATTTTACTCTTTGTACTTAAGTAATGAATTGTGAGAATGTGTGTGTGTCGTAATGATGCAGAGGTGGGGGTAATCATCCTTTCCAAAAAAAACTCCTAGTCTGTTCATACATGCTGCCATCTACTACCACCTATCCCTCTTTGGCGTAGGATGCTCACTATCGGGGGATTGATTATGGGCCACGGGAAATCCTCCAAAACTCTGGTTTGAGCTCTAGGGGCTTGGTTCGCGTCTACGAGGCTACGAGCTAGGCATGAAAAGGACACAGTAAGCTAACCAGGTTCAGGCCACCATGCGGTGTAAAACCCTACTCCTGCTTGGTGGAATTGCTTGTGGACAGTGCTCTTGGAGCTATAATGCGAGCTAAAGCTCTCGGGGTCTACAATGGAGCAAGAAGCTGATCCTTGTCTATGGTGGACACACTGCCCCTTTTATAGGTGCCATGGGCCTCTTCCCCGAAAATATGAGCGGGAAAGGGGTACCATGGGGCGGCAATTTAAAAGGGAACAGGCGCTGATACGTCTCCAACGTATCTATAATTTTTTATTGTTCCATTCTGTTATATTATCATTCTTGGATGTTTTACAATTGTTTTATGGCAACTTAATATTATTTTTTGGGACTAACCTATTGGCATAGTGCCCAGTGCCAGTTTTTGTTTTTTAATTTGTAGAATATCAGTACCAAATGGAGTCCAAACGTAGCGAAAATTTTTGGAGATTTTTTCTAGACCAGAAGACACCCAGTGGGCCAAAAAGTACTAGAGGGGAGGCCTGAGGTGGGCACAGCCCACCAGGGCGCGCCAGGAGGCCCATGCGTGCCCAGGCGGTTGTGCCCCCCGGTGACCTCCCGCACCGCCTCTTCACCCTATAGATACCCAAATATTCCAGAAACCCTAGGGGAGTTGACAAAACACAATTCCAGCCGCCGCAAGTTCCAGAACCACGAGATCCAATCTAGACACCATCACGTAGGGGTTCATTATCCTCATTGGTGCCTCTCTGATGATGCGTGAGTAGTTCACCATAGACCTATGGGTCTGTAGACAGTAGCTAGATGGCTTTCTCTCTCTCTTTTGATTCTCAATACAATGGTCTCTTGGAGGTCTATTTGATGTAACTCTTTTTGAAGTGTGTTTGTTGGGATCCGATGAACTTTGGGATCACGAAGGTATGACAATATTACCTTGGGGTGTTGTTGGGGAATGTTGCATGGGAAACAAAAAAAATTCTACGCACACTATCCATGGAGATGCATAGCAATGAGAGGGGAGATTATGTCTACGTAACGTCGTAGACCGTAAAGCGGAAGCGTTTAACAACGCGGTTGATGTAGTCAAACACCTTCGCGATCCAACCGATCAAGTACCGAACGTATGGCACCTCCGCGTTCAGCACACGTTCAACTCGGTGACGTCCTCGCCTTCTTGATTCAACAAGATGGGCAAAGTAGTAGATGAGTTTCGGCAACATGACGTCATAGTGATGATGGTGGTGAACTTGTTCCCGCAGGTCTTCGTCGTGCACTGCAGAAAACTAGACGGAGGAATAAACTGTGGAGAGGGGCGCCGCACACGGCTAAGAGATTGTCGTGGGTTTGTGTGGCACCCCTCCCTCATATATATATATATATATATATATATATATATATATATATATATATATATATATATATATATATATATATATATATA